>NC_081407.1:476369101-476679101 GCF_030272615.1 Cryptomeria japonica | reverse complement strand
GATATGTATATCTAATAGAAATGGATGAGTAATAACCAATTCTACAAGGTAAAGAAAATATGAGATATAATAGTATAAATAATTTATAGAAAAGGATGAGATACAATAGTATATATCTATTCAACACAACACATGACTAAGAAGGTTGGGGGGGAGGGGGGGCAAATTAGTTATGACCTTTGTTACCCCTATTTTGAAATCTCTCCCCTTTAGTTGTGAAGTTGGTCATTCCCCAAAGTTATGTAGTGTGTTGCATCCCTTTTCTAAGTTAGTCACGGGGTTAGAAAGTTCTTAAAGTCCCCAATCTCTCAATATCTCTCATCTTGTATTTGGTCACTCTGTTGCGGGTTGTAGAAAGCTCGCAAGTCCTGACCATAGGTTCATTAGTTCTCTTTTTTCCAACCGAGTGATTTGCCAAATCTTTCCTAGGTTTCAAGGCACTGCCTTTGTGTTAGTTTTTATATGGACTAATGTTGTTTGCCTTGTCAGCAGGAGCAAACCAAAATAAGAGATCATTTTTAAAGGTGAAGTAAATGCGGCATTTAAAGCATGTCACATCAATTAAGTACATGAACAGGGTGGCAAATGATTTTTGAACTAGCCTCCATTTTTTTGAATTCTTTAAATGTATCATCTAGCTCACGCTCATGTAGAGTTTAATACAAAATCAGTGGGTAGGCGTGCGGATCATGGTGACAGAGCAGTTGAATTTTGAAACCTTTCTGCAAGAGCTAGAAGTAGAAGAGAGAACTCTGTTGTGAGAGAAAATTGTTCAATGTGGTTTGGCCTCTATAGCTGGTTTTCCATTTGTCATTCCCTGCATAGATTTGATTGTTGCTTTCTCTAAGAGATACAACCCTAAGACTCGAGAAATTCGGGAGGAAGGCGGTAAAGTGGTCGTGTGAATCATCCCTGATAGTATTTCTCGCACTTTGTGCCTCCCTGAAAAAGAAGCTGCTAAGAATATGTTTATTTCGATTGGTGAGGAATATTTCCACGCACATGGAGACTTCTACATGAATTGTATAGCCAAAAATTGGTTAAAGTTGGAAAAGAGAGGTAAGTCTCAATTGCCCACTAAGCATAAAAGAATGCATTTCAAAGATGAAGTTGTGGAGATCATATTCCTTTTGCATAGCATTGTGGGTAGTAATTCCACTAATTTTCTTTTAATTATAGATATGTCATTTCATTCTTACTATATGTGCTCTTGAAAGTTTCATTAATTGGGCTTCCATCATCAGTTTTCATTTGAATGAGCAATTGAGAAATTTCTGCCAGTCCCTATCCTTTCATATGTGCTCATATCTTGTCTACATCCTAGCTAGTCAAGAGTCTTCTTGGCCAGGTTTAGAGCTTCATCACCCTTCTCTTGTTTCTGTGCTTGTTTACCAAAAAAAATCCTCAAGTAACCTTGTGGAAAAGTACACATGCTTTTTCCCGTGTCAATAATGCATTCTCAATGGGCCTACTCAAAAATTTGGAAGGAAACCCTGGCCTATGGTTTTCCCATGTCTCTACTAACTTTGTAACGAAGTTTGGAATCTTTTACACCCAATTCGATCGATTCTCATACCTTAGAATTGGGGATTTTGAGAAAGAGCCACTGAAATTGCCCCATTTTTCCTCTGATTATATTGTGTTTTTAGAGTGTCGTCAGATGTCTATAATAAATGTGAAATATTTGAATATGGGAAAGAGGGGATACTCTTTTACATTGTCCACTAGTGTCTTTTGTTGTAAATATAATGGTGTTGCCACGGTAGTGGGAACACTTCTGGAGAAGTTTCATTTTTCATCCCTACCAGCCAGAAGCAGCTTTGACAGTAAAGGGTATGTGAGGCACCATCTGTATGTAGGTAAAGGTTATATGCATTGTCCTAAGATTGAAGATTTTTCAGAGGATTGTTTAGACGATGTTGAAGTATTCAAATGAAGTTATATGAGGCTCTCCTTGTAGCAGAATCATGCCCTTGGTGTTTCTTTCAATGTCCCGGATGATGTTACTGAAGATGAGGTCATCATTGACCCAGAGTATCAAATTGTTGTTAATGCAATCTATTTGGAGGTTGATTGGTCTAGAGAGGAAGTTTCAGACCTGATGATTCATAATGCTCCAGTGTTAAGGAGAACATTTAACTAGCTGAATGGAAATTGGAGACAGCAGGTCAGTTTTTCTCAAGGTCGGAAGTCTTCATCTCGCAAAGAGCATGGAACAGTTTCTTCTTCCTCTGTTTAAACACCAGCAGTCAAGTCTATAGATAGGTCATTGAGAAGAAGCTCTTATTCAGGTGGTGATGGAGAAAAGTCAGAAGAGACCATTACTAGGCTAAAAACCACTTGTGAGCAGGATGACCAAGCTACACCACTCAAAGGAAAATCACCCTCCTCTGATTTTGAAGGTATTTATTAGCAAATAATTGATGATCAGTCTTTCTCTGCTTTGCTTGAAATCCCCTCCTCTCCTATACAATGTACCCCTGGTGTTATCAATAGAGGAACATAATCTAAAATAACCTCTCCAGCTTGGTTGAAGATAGAGGTTGAAAAGAAACGAAAGGTTTCCACTCCTGTCTCCACTAAAATTGACACAATTGCATTGTTGTTGCAAAGTTCTCGTAAGCCTAAGAAGGATAAATGAATGTCTCAGATTATCTCTGATTCTGTTTCTGGCCACCAAATCCTATAAATTGTTGATCCCGTTGGGAATGTAGATGCAAGTAATGTAACCGAAAAGGATTATAAAATCAGCCATGTGGATATGGGGCCCTCTACCTTAGAAGGGGATGTTTATCATGTCGTCTTCTATGTTTATCATGTCGTCTTCTATGTTCATGCATTGGTTAAGAGAGAAGAAGAAGAAGAAGAAGAATCATCTCGAGCTCCAATCTCAGGTACAATCATTGAAGGATTTCATTTCATCTTTCATAAATCCTACTGTATACACATAAAAATGGCTATGAGTGATTAAATAAATATTTTATATTTATTTAATAATTATTCTTCTATTAAATAGTTAATTTGAAAAGATTGATTTATTTAATTCATTTCATGTCTTTCTATTAATTAATTTAATTTTAAAAAAATATTAATTAATTCATTTATCATTTTCCTCTAATCAATTAATTAAATATCTAATATTTAATTATTCCTCTAATCAATTAATTAAATATCTAATTGTTAATTATTCCTCTAATCAATTAAATATCTAATATTTAATGATTATTCTTCTATCATATAGTCTCAAATATTAAATAATTTCTTAATTATTTAATTCATTTCCAACTCATCCTTTGATCTCCACTTCATCTTTCCTTTGCCAACTCATCCATCATGTGGCTAAATTAATTCAACAAAATTAAAATCAATAAACATTTATTAGCCACTTATCTCCAACTTCCAAAATAAATGAAATATAGTGTACGTACACATATTTCTTAACCTTCTTCTATATTCTCTCCAACATCCCTAAATCTTAGGAAGGACTTTAGTCCACTTGTCCTCTCATGCCTAAATCTTCTCCAACCATCCCTAGATTCCCTCAATCAGCAATCCAGTCAAGGTGAGATGAGTGACACTTGTCTTCTCTTTCCCCCTTTCTCTCAACCTTCACCTTTGCTCATAGCCATCCAAATCTGCAAATCTGATCATGACCATTGATCTAGGCCACATCATCTTATCCTCTCAAAGTCTATAAATGTGGGAGTTTGAGTTGAGAAAGAGTTAGTCTTCAAGTGAGTTTTCAAGTTAACAATTTGAGAAAACTTATGCATCTGTGAGTTTTAATCTTGAAGCAATTCAGCATAATTTCATTTAGCATTTTGCATTTAGCATAATCATTTAGCATTGCATATCATAGTATTAGTTAACTATCATTTATCAGTCCATTCTTCATATGTCATCTTGGAAGCTATCAGTGCTTGTCTAAGAGAACATCATCTGCAACCAGGAATAGTGGAGTTAGGACACAATGAGACTTAAATCATGAAGGTAAAAATAATGTTTTTTATTTTAATATTCATTTCATGTAGCTACATTGGTTGAGTTTGGATTTCTTGTAGCATTTCCTTCGTATTTTGTGAAACTAATATGTTACGGGTAGTATTCTGATGATGAAATTCAAGTCGACACATTTTGGCGCCCACCGTGGGGCCCAAGCAGCAAAAACAAGTTTAACACATTTGTAATCCAGATTCACGCCTATGCTTTTATTTAATAGATTAGCGCTTTTGTCCTTCAGGTTAGCACATTTGGAATTTAGGCTAGCACTTTTGTCTGCAAATCATGGCATTTAATCCTTAGAGTAGTGCTTTTGTCTCATAGGTTAACGCATGTGTCATTTTGGCTAGCACTCTTGTCAGTGATTTCTCACTTTTTAGTCCACAGAGTAGCATTTTTGTATTGCAGGTTCACGCATTTGTCCTCTACATTAGCGCTTTTGATGTGAAAGGTAGTGCATTTATTAGGACAACTCTTTTATTTGCAGCAAACTTTTTCTGCAGGTCTGAATGTCCAAGAGCTAAAATTTTCAAACTACTAACATATCTATGTGCAGGATTGTTTTTAAGAAAATTTCATGCATTTCCTCACGTGGTTAATCAAGAGTTTTATTTTGGAAAGTAACACATCATATCTTTCTCATTTAGCTTAACTAAGGGGATAAATTGGTAGCATGCAACTTGCATTTTGAGTGACTTTTTAAAAGTAGTTGCACATAGATTTTAGGAGGCTAAAATAAACTTGTGTTTTCCATGCTTAATGAAGTAGTAGGTAAGTATGCTCTCACCCTCATACGGTGATTAGAAAACCAAACCTACTTTATTTTATGTGTAACCTTTAGAGGGCCTCCCTTCCCGATTTGCCTTGAGGGGGGCAGTGAGAGGGGAACGACCCAAAGTGGAAACGGGCTAATACTGAGTCCTTCTGATCCACTCTAAATAAATCGTGTTTGTGAAGAAAGTCACAAGCAACATGTGTTGATAAGTTCATACCGACACTATGTTTCCCCATAAACCCTATGGAGCGTAACCTCTATAGGCTGGGAACCTTCTGTATTTACAGAGCTTAAAGTGTTGCATGTATGGCCACATGACAGGAAGCCTTTACTAAAAACTACATGTACTAGTTGCCAAAATCCTTCTAATTGTTGGTGCAAGAGGTCGAACCTCTGAAGCGGCTCACACACATACAATTCTTAGTAGAGATATAAAGTTTTCCATGGGGAGTTTTCATGGAAACTGGTGCTTGGTTTCCCTAGAGAAGTGAGTGTCAAGGGTGGAGCCAGTGGGGTCAAGCATCTAAATATCCTCTTTGAATAGCATAGCCTTGGGGGAAACCCCATGTGAGATTCAACAATTATTATCTCAGCCTGCCATAAGATTTGTACTTGCTTGTGCATTTTGTTTTTCAAACATTGTGTCTTCTATGTATATAACATGCTCAGAATGGTCAAAAATTGAAGAAAGTCATCATCTAAAAATGAGCAAAAATCCAAAAACTTGTTGGAGAAATTGAAAAGAATCCTTGAAACATAGTCAGAGAAACGCTTTCAAGCAACAAAATAGTGCTTTTGTCCCATAAGTTAGCACTTTTGACCAAAAAAAAAAAAAGTTAGCACAAATGCTTTCTCACATCAGAGACAAAGCATATCAAACAAAAATTTCAAAGTCGGTATCAAAACACTTCTTGAGTAGAATTGTCTTTAAACTATCACACATTTTCAAACTAGTTCGACAAGTGGGACACCAATCGAACAGGCTATTTCCAAAAAGGTTTCCATAAGCATAAAACATTCAACAAGATATTGATTCAAACATCTTAAGTGGAAAAATCAACATCATTGTTAGTTTCTCATCAGGATATATCAAATCCTCTATCACGAAACTTGATCAATCCACCTTGTGTTCATTACCTTGGATATATCTTTCCTATTTTGAACCTAGGTTATATCAAAATCATAATTGTGCTCACATTGGAATCAAGCAAACTTGTAAACTATCATATGCTTATATAAATTTTAATTATCACCTTAAGAAAAGAAAACCCAGTTATAAAACTACTCAGAAAAGGATAAGATTATTGTATATCAATCGCAACATCTTATTAAAACATAGGACATTCCTACACCGTTTTCGTCACTATTTATGTGGTTGCAGGATAGAATTTGACGGATAAATTTTGCAAGGACGTTCTTTTCAACAAAGAGACGCTTTATCACAACGAACAAACAACAGTGGCAAAATCAACAAATCATACCTTCCTAAACCAATAATCACCTATTGAGTTGTCTTTAGAAAACTTCAAAAAAATTGAAACAATCACATGGCAGTTTGGACTAGAGCTCACTACGAATAACTTAGAAAACAACAAAAACAAATGGAAGAAGAAGATAATTCAACGTTCCAAACTTTTGGGTATACAGTTGTTGATGAAGAAGCGACCAATAATACCATTAGAGACCTTAAGAAAGATTTCAAATTTGATAAACTAATGGAAAAATTATTAGCAAAGAAAAAAGAAAAATATCTTTTGATGTTGGCAAAATCAGGAGCTAAATTGCCAGAAGAATTTAACATAGAAGGCTTGAAACAAGATGTGGAGACAAGTAATACTCAAAACACAGATGATCCAAATAATGAAGATATAAACAAAGAAAGCCATGAAAAAACAAGAAAAGAACATGATGACACAAGAAGAGAGTGTAGTGATAGAAGAACTTATGAAGAGACAAGGAGAAATCGTATGGATAATCCATTGTTAAATCTCACTCAACAAATCCAAACTCTACAACAACAGATACAAGATATGCAGAATGGAACAAGCTCCAAGAAGTATTCATTGGAAGATATCTTCCCATATCCATTTGATAAAAGTTTGAATATGATACCATTTCCACAGCATTGCGAGATCCCTAAATATGATAAATACGATGGGAAATTTGATCCTCAAGATCACATTAGGGAGTTTTGTACTATGAGTATGGAATTTGCACATGACGAAACTTACCTGATGAGTCTATTCCCTAGGAGTTTAAATTTCAATCAATGGAATGGTTTTCAAGATTACCATCTAGAATCAAATCTTTTGAAGAACTCGTGATTAGATTTATTTCACTATACTCCTACAATGTAAGGAATGAGATAACAATGCTGGATTTATGCAATGGTAAACAAAAAAATGGTGAATATTTCATGATCTTCTTGCAGCGATGGAAACAAATGTTTAAAAGGTATCCAAGAGATGTACCTGATCATGAAAAGATGGACATATTCATTGATAATCTTATCAATGAAATGAGTTATCATCTAAAAATACAATGTCCTCCTTCTTTTGCCAAGATGATTGAGAATGGTCTAAAAATAGAAGACGCAATGGTAAAGAAAGGAGAGCTAAAGCTTTACAATAATTCTTACAACAACAACAACAATGACAAACCCAAGTTATGGTCAAAGAATAGGAATGTCATCAATGGAGAAAATGACGACAATAATGCTACGAAATAGAAACCAATCTTTAATCTATCAAGTTAAATCCAAAACAATAACAATCAAGAAAACAATAAATCCAAGTCTTTCTTCTCCAATCCTCGCAGGAAACTCGCAAACATTAGACAACCCTTGGAATCAGCTTTGAAAACTCTTCTTGCAAATAAACTGATTATTTTATGAGAAGCAAGAAGTTATGAACCACAAGTCAAACCTAATTGGTGGAATGACAATCATTTTTGCAATTACCATAGAAATAAAGGACACCAAGCTAATGATTGTTAAAGATTGAAATACCTTATCCAAGATTTAATCGATAATGGAACTATCACAGTGGATAGTCATAAGACAAATGAATCCCACCTAGCCTTCAAAACTCTGCTTCCAAACTATGAAAAAGGTGAACAATCTAAATCAAAAGATGACAAAGTCAAAGCCAAAGTGAGCTACACTTATACATATGATGATGTGGTAAATGTCATCATCGTTAAAGATAACACACCTTTAGAACCAATCAACGTTATTACGAGAAGCAAAGAAAAGGTCACATTTCCAGGTATAACAAATGAATCAACCTCCACTTCACGATAATATAACTTAGTGGAACAATTGCAAAGAATACCTGCTCAAATATCAATTTTGGAACTTATCAAAGTTTCACCTATGCATAAGGAAATTTTAGAAAAATATCTAACAGAAACAACAGTTACAAGAGACTTGGATGTAGATTAGTTCCAAAACATGGTGGGACACCTTATATCCCCTCATTGCTTATCATTTTTTTAAAATGATGATGCATCCTTGCAACATCCTCACAATACTCCCTTACATGTTGAAGTCACCATTAATAAAAACTTGTGTCAAATGCGTACTCATAGATGGTGGAGCTGGCTTAAACATTTGTGCATTAAGTTTAATAAAGGCTTTGGGATATTCAAAAATTGCAGTAGATCCAAAGAAGAAGATAACCATTAAGGCTTATGATGAAGAGGAGCGTTCTTCTAAAGGAACTATGGTGTTACCAATCAAAATAGGACTTGTGGAAAGGAATACATTATGTCAGGTTTTAGATTTGAATCTCTCTTATAACATTCTTCTGGGAAGGCCATGGATTCACAACATGCAAGCAGTTCCTTCTACATATCACCAATGTGTAAAGTTTCCTCATGAGGGACAAGAGGTCACTATAATTGCAGACCAGCCAATATTGCAATTATCTGAAGCCAACACAAGATACAAGAGTTCCACATAATAGAGAATTAGTATATCCTACCAAATAAATTCAAGAAAAGTTATGGGAAACTTTCAAGAAAAACCTCAAATTAAATGATGAAGGAATGGGAAAATATTCTTTGCATAATTTTCCACTTTCACCTAAATCATATGGAAAGCCTACAAATATCCAACCATGGATCTCAGAAAAATCAAAAGAAATGTTTAATGGAGCATTTGTTAGAGCTGGAACACTTTGCAAAAAAAACTGAAGACAAGGACATTCTTGGTTGGTTGTACAAAGATGAAAATGAAACTATAGCAACAGTTGCAGAAGTCAATATTCCCATAGAGCAATATGGAAATGGTTATAAGATCATGCAAAAAAGGGGATATGAAGGAAAAGGACCAATTGGTAAGCGACATCAAGGTATTTTAGAACCTATTTGTCCTCACCTGTAATCTAAAGAAGATAAATTAGGACTTGGATATCCAAAATCAAATCAAAAGCAACATAATTATCAACAACCAAAGTGGAGAAAGAAATCAGTCCCTAAAGAAGAACAATGACAATAAAAGCTACATCAAGCAGCAGAAATAGTAGCCAATAAGCAAAAACAAGAAGAATATGAGAAATAGCAAGAAGAACTTGCAATCAAAAGAGAAGAATAATCTTGTAAATAAGTTCAAGGAATACGAGCAAGTGTTAAATCTGAGCAAGATATTCTAGAAGCAGTAAAAGTGGAGATGGTAGAAATCAGAGAACTATTTGTACCATACAATATTCTTGTATGGTACAGTGGCGTAATCCTAGACAATGGTTCAGAGTAAGATTTAAATGACTATGAATGGAGTCCAAATGTATCATCTAGTGTATCAAGTGAAGAAAATAATGAAGAGCAAGCAGTTATCACAAATGAAGACTTGTCTTTTACAAAAAAAGGATAGAGTTAGTAAGAAGACAAGAAGAACTCAGAATCCAGAGAAAAGAGGCATATACAAGACAACAAAAGAAAGAGGATGAAAAATACCAATAAGTAAGGCCACAAGAAGCACAAACAGATATGGATCAAGCATCAGGAAATATCAAATTTCTATCAAATGAGGAGCAAGATGTACCAAGGTAAGGAAGAACCATAGAAGTGATGAATCAATGATGAATAGTTAGTACCAAACCGGTACTGAGAGCGGGGGGGAGTGAATAAATACTAACAAAAACCACTTTTCCTTGAACCGGTTTGACTGAAAACACTGCACTTGACTGGCAAGCAATAACACCAGTCTAAACCAGATTACTACCGGTTAAACACAGTAATAATGTGAAACACATAAACCAGTAACTCTTAGCTTTCCACACAATCTAACATATTATTTCCACTTCACCCATATGCATACACTAGTAATACATCAACAGAAATGTAAAGGCTTACTGGTTCAACTTGCTTTACCGCTTGACAGAGAATAACAAAACATCACATGAAAAGCATCACACATAACACACATATTTTTCACTTGGAAACCCAACTGGGAAAAAACACGGTGGGGATGAATACCCACAAGTTGTTCTTTGAACCCTTTTGAAGTCCGCTCTATTAGGAGCCTATTCTGGTAAAAGACTTTACAATAGGTTCTATTAGGAACTGATCCTTCTAGGGATCACTCGGTTAAGGGATGGCTAAAATACACGGTTAAGGATTAAACCTTGTTAAAGGTTACCTCGTTAGAGGATTTTAAGAACTCAATGATTTTGAGTCACCCTGTTAAAGGATTTACAACAAGCCGGTTATAGCTACCCTGTTAAGGGATTTTCCAACTGTTGAAGTGGTTAGAGGTCAATAGGTATTACAATGATCTGGTAACAGCACTTCAATGCCAATGCAGATCCGCTTTAGTTCCTTCCTTCTGCAATCACACCCTGTAGGTATCTATTCTCTTATCTGGTCTGGCAAGAATCACGTATCTCTGCACTTAGATACACACACAACATTTGCCAACAACCTCAACATGAAAAACAACATCGACCTTATAGGAAACAGATAGGTCGGTAGCATAAACCCTAAACCCTAAGCATTTAGGTTAAGCAATTTAGTCGGTTCAATCCTAACCATTGAACATATTGCATTGATTACAACAGTCTTGAATAGATCTAAAGACATTCTCCAACATTTGTTCTTCACCGCTTCTAGGAGGTTGATAACCCATCACGCGTTCTCCAGTGTTTACATAGACTTCACACATTCCTGAGGTAGATAGGATCAATCTCCTTCATGCAAGATCCTTCACGTGCACAAGGTTGACGTGGCAACACAATATGTTCTTCATTACAATGCTAACTCATCACACAATGTTATCGGTTGAATCACACAGGCATAGAACACTTCAACCAGAAACCCTAAAGCTAAGACTACCAACCGGTAGTCATACCATATGAAACCTTGATACAAAACATTCCATATACCGGTTCACATTCCAACATATCGGTTCACTTGAACAGACATACCACTTCACTTTTTCACATATACCGGTTCACAACATCATATCGGTTCTCTTGCAAGTTGCTTACTTTAGTATATCGGTTCACTCTTCAGCATATTGACATCATACTTTGCACATATGCCAACAATCTCCCCCTTTGGCATTGATGGCAATATACAAAGATATCTCTCTGCTTCACATCTTCTCCCCCAATACTGCAGATATCTTCTCTGCTTCACATCTTCTCCCCCTTTGACAACAATGCCAAAGTGGAGGCATAAACATCTATGTTCTACTATGTTGCTCCCCCTAAGGAGTAGCATCCTTCAACACACCAATCCTGAAAAAAAGATATATCAATGTAAGACCTGATTGGTGTGGAGCACACACCTTTAGTTCACCTCTTGAAGGGGCAGCACCCCTAATTCACCTCTCAAATAGGTAAAGGTAGCCTTCGGTAGAGGCTTGGTGAATATGTCTGCTAACCGCTCCTTACTGGAAACATGTTCCAGTACAACTTCTTTGTTCTGAACCTTTTCCCTTAAGAAATGATACTTAAGCTCAAAGTGCTTGGTTCTAGAATGTAAAATCGAATTCTTGGAGATGTTAATCGCACTTGTGTTGTCATAAAATATACTTACTGGTTCGGAATACAGGAACTTTGAAGCCATTTAATACATGCTTCATCCAGATTGTCTGGGTGCAGTTCATAAATGTTGCAACATACTATGCTTCTGTTGTAGACTGAGAGATACAGCTTTGCTTCTTACTCATCCATGAGACTAGTCTACCACTAAGAAAGAATGCACCACCAATTGTGCTCTTCTATTCATCCACATTACCAGCCCAGTCAGCATCTGTAAATACTTTTAGGTTGAAATCATTACTGTATGGATACCATAATCCATAGTCAATAGTTCCCTCCAGATATCTTGGAATCGCTTGACTGCTACCAAGTGGGATTCTCTTAGGATTTTCTGGAACCATGCAGTAATGCCCACTACATGTGCAATGTCTGGTCTTCTATGTACTACATAGTGCAATTTACCAATCATTGATCAGTATTCCTTCTCATTTACCAACCCTGAGTCATCCTCATTTGATAGTTTACAACTGGTCACCATTGGTGTACCAACCGGTTTGTTGTCTCCCATGCCAAAGGTCTTCAACACCTCTTTGACATATTTGGACTGAGTGATAAAGATTCCATCTTTCATTTGTTGAATCTGCAGTCCAATGAAGAACTTAATCTCCCCTATAAGTGACATCTCAAACTCCTTTTTCATCTCATCTGCAAAATCATGACTCATCTTGTCATCTCCTCCAAAAATTATGTCATCAACAAATACCTCACAGATTAGAATTTGATCTCCTTCTGACTTCAGGTAGATATTACTATCCTCACTTGTTCTCTCAAATCCAATCTTCACAAGATGGGAGTGCAAGCGTTCATACCATGCTCTAGGTGCCTGCTTTAGTCCATACAAGGCCTTATGTAGCCTACACGCCATGTCACTGCCTTCTGATAGGGAAAACCCATCCAGTTTCTCTATATACACCTCCTCTTCTAGTATTCTATTCAGGAATGCAAACTTTAGATCCATTTGATATACTTTGAATCCCTTGAATGTTGCATATGCAAGAAGCATACGAACTCCTTCCAATCTGGCTACTGGAGCAAAGGTTTCTCCATAGTCTTCTCCTTCTTCTTGGGCATATCCTTTACACACCAGTTTGGCTTTGTTTCTAACCACTGAGCCATCTTCATTCAGCTTATTTCTGAAAACCCATTTGGTGCCAATGACATTTTTATGCTCCGGTCTGGGTACCAAAGACCATGTACCATTCTTTTCTATTTGGTCAGGTTCCTCTTGCATTGCCTTGATCCAATCTTCATCTTTATGTGCCTCTGCAAATGTTTTAGGCTCAAATTTAGAGATCATGCAAGAGATTTCTCTAACCTTTCTTCTTGTAAGAATTCCTGCATCCTTGTCTCCTATGATCTGCTTTGGATCATGATTCAACTTTACATACCTAGGAATGATCTTGGTTGTTTCCTCTTGCTTTTCTTCTTCATCCTCATCTTCATCGGCATTAGCATCTACCGGTGTAGGAGCACTGTTACTGGTGCTAGGTTGTTTTGCAACCGATTCCTAGAAGGTTACAACCAGTTCATCTCCTACTTGCTCACTGTCGGTTTCCTCATATTTCTCAGAGGTTTCATCAACTCTAACATTGATGCTTTCAACAATTCTCTGAGTCCTATTGTTGAGACATTTTAGAGCTTTCCTCTTTGTGGAATATCCTAGAAATATTCCCTCATCACATTTAGCATCAAACTTGCTCTGATGTTTACTCCTCTTGATATAACATTTGCTACCAAACACTCTAAAGTAGCTTACCACTAGTATCTTGCTGGTCCAATACTCATAAGGTGTTTTATCCTTACCCTTTTTGATGAGTACCCGGTTCATTGTGTAGACTGCAGTGCTCACCGCTTCTCTCCAAAAGGTGTGAGCAACCTTCCCTTGGATCAACATAGTTCTAGCTGCTTCAACCACAATCCGGTTGTTCCTTTCTGCTAGGCCATTCTATTGTGGAGTCCGAGGAGTAGACAGTTGCTCTTGATGCCATTCTCTTCATAGTATTTGTTAAATTCACCAGAAGTGAATTCTCCTCCTTGATCAGTTCTTAAGCACTTAATCCTCTTACCGCTTTCTTTTTCAACCAGTGCTCTGAAGGCTTTGAAATTTTCAAAAGCTTCAGATTTGTCCTTCAAGAATGTGACCCACATCATTCTTGAGCAATCATCAGAAATAATCATAAAATATCTATCTCCCTACACACTCCTAGTTTTCATAGGACCACACAAATCAGTATGCACAAGATAAAGTAAATTGTTTGCAGTGAAAGGTTTACCTTTGAAGGTTAAGGAAGGCATTTTCCCTAGTTGACACTCTCTACACAAAGGATTCTCCAGTTTGCTCAGCATAGGCAATCCTCTAACTACCTTGATCTTACTGGTCTTCACAATATTATCAAAGTTTACATGGCAGAGTCTCCTATGCCATATCCAGCTATCCTCAAACTTAGCCATTAGATAAGTACTGACATTAGCATTTAGCTGAAATAGGTTACCTTTGTCTGCATACCAGTAGCCATCAGTTCACCATTCTTTCCTTTGATTTTGCACACTCCATTTTTGAATTCCAAAGTGAGTCCATTATCATTCAGTTGAGCAACACTCAAAAGGTTGTGTCTGAGACCTTCTACCCAATACACATTGTCAACACTGCTTCTTCCATTCAGAGAGATGGACCCTCTGCCTTTTACCATACATGGTGCATCATTATGAAAATGAACCACACCACCATCATACTCTTCCAGAGATAGAAACTTACTCCGGTCACCAGTCATATGGTGAGAACAACCACTGTCAATAATCCACTCATTGGAATTATCAAAGCGGGAGACAAGAGCCTTCTTGTCTGACACATCTTCCTTGACTGCTACAAACACAATATCTTCACTTTCTTCATCTTCTGATTCCTCATCAGTGACACCTTCATCAACTGCTACAAAATAGTTTCTCCAATTTCCTCCTTTGAACTTCTTGAACCTCTTCAGTTTGTCCTTGTTGTCACCATTAGGGCAATTTATAGCAATGTGTCCTACCCGGTTACAAGAAAAGCATTTCAAAGGAAGCTTACCTTTGTATTTACCGGTTCCCTTGGGAAGTCTCTTCGCAAGAAGAGCTTCAATTCCATTAGGATCTCCTCATCATCCATTTCTCTACTTTGTCTTGGTTCACCACTGGTACTAGCTTCTTTGCCTTTTCTAGATGGTGCAGCAGATGCTCTGAAGGCTGATTCAGTCTTCTGAATACTGCCATCATAATTATTTAGCTCATAAGTTGTTAAATTTGCAATAATGGAGTCTAGGGATACCTTTGTCTTGTCTACAAACCTCAAATCCTGAATAGCAACAACCCTTATTGCATAGATCGGTAATAAGGATCTCAAAACTTTGCTAACAACAGTGGAATCTTCTATTTTACCACCTGCACTCTTGATATCTCCAACAACAGTTTTGATTCTTATTCCATATTATCAAATGGTCTCTCCTTCAACCATCTGCATATCTTCAAACTTTCCCCTAAGGCTTTCTTCCTTAGCTTGTTTCACATGCTCATCACCACCATAGATGTTCTCAAGGGCATCCCATACTTCTTTGGGATTCTCTTTATCCCGAACATCAATAAACTCAATGTCAGATAAGCTACTGATTAGGGCTTCCATGACTTGCCCATTCTCCTAAATCTCTCTCTTTTGATCATCAATGAGAGTACCGGTAGGGATAACATAAGCATTCTCAACATAGCTCCAATGTTGAGCACCCACGCTTCTGATGTATATCTTCATTCTGTCCTTCCATATTTTAAAGTTGTCTTTGTTGAACTTTGGACCTTCCCTCTTCATCATTAGAGTAGGATCTTTACCTCAAGCGGTTAAGCTTACAACACAGAGGGCCTGGAAGATGCTCTGATACCAATTGATGAATCAATGATGAACAGTTAGTACCAAACCGGTACTGAGAGGGGGGGTGAATCAGTACTGACAAAAACCACTTTTCCTTGAACCGGTTTGACTGAAAACACTACACTTAACTGGAAAGCAATAACACCGGTCTAAACTAGATTACTACCGATTAAACATAGTAAGAATGTGAAACACATAAACCAGTAACTCTTATCTTTCCACACAATCTAACATCTTATTTCCACTTCACCCATATGCATACACTAATAATACATCAACAGAAATGTAAAGGCTGACTGGTTCAACATGCTTTACCACTTGATAGAGAATAACAAAGCATCACATGAAAAGCATCACACATAACACACATATTTTTCACGTGGAAACCCAATTGGGAAAAACCATGGTGAGGATAAATACCCACAAGCTGTTCTTTGAACCCTTTCGAAGTCCGCTCTGTTAGGAGCCTAGTCTGGTTAAAGACTTTACAATAGGTTTTGTTAGGAACCGATCCTGCTAGGGATCACCCGGTTAAGGGATGGCTAAAATACCCGGTTAATGATTAAACCCTCTTAAAGGTTACCTTGTTAGAGGATTTTAAGAACTTTGAGTCACCCTGTTAAAGGATTTACAGCAAGCCGGTTAAAGCTACCCTGTTAAGGGATTTTCCAATTATTGAAGTGGTTAGACATCAACAGGTATTACAATGATCTGGTAATAGAGCTTCAATGCTAATGCAAATCCGCTTTAGTTCCTTCCTTCTACAATCACGCCCTGCAGGTATCTATTCTCTTATCTGGTCTGGAAAGAATCACATATCTCTGCACTTAGATACACACACAACATTTGCCAACAACCTCAACATGAAAAACAACATCGACCTTATAGGAAACAGATAGGTCGGTAGCATAAACCCTAAACCCTAAACATTTAGGTTAAGCAATTCATTCGGTTTAATCCTAACCATTGAACATATTGCATTGATTACAATAGTCTTGAATAAATCTCAAGACATTCTCCAACGTTCATTATTCACCACTTCTAGGAGGTTGATAACCCATCACGCGCTCTCCATCGTTTACAGAGACTTCGCACATTCTCGAGGTAGATAGGATCAATCTCCTTCATGCAAGATCCTTCATGCACACAAGGCTGACGTGGCAACACAATATGTTCTTCATAACAATGCTAACTCATCACACGATGTCATCGGTTGAATCACACAGGCATAGAACACTTCAACTGGAAACCTTGAAGCTAAGACTACCAACCAGTAGTCATACCATATGAAACCTTGATACAAAACATTCCATATACCGGTTCACATTCCAACATATCGGTTCACTTGGACAGACATACCGCTTCACTTTTTCACATATACCGGTTCACAACATCATACCGGTTCTCTTGCAAGTTGCTTACTTCAATATACCGGTTCACTCTTCAGCACATTGACATCAATAACAACATACAATATCATCTTGCAAGTTGCTTACTTCAATATACCAGTTCACTCTTCAACATATTGACATCATACTCTGCACATATGCCAACAAGAAGAACTAAGAGATAGTCAAGTAGGATTGACTATTAGTCCAAAAGAAGTTGAGTTCAAGAGAAGACAAAAGCTAGAAAAAAAATCCTCTATATCATGTGCACAATTATATCAAATTCAAAATACAAATGAATTTATTGAAATTAATCAAGAAGAAACTTGCAGTATTAAAGATGTGTGTATTACTTGAGTGTGAACCACAAAATACTAATACTGATTTTGTTAGAACTGAGTGGAGAACACTTGGAAGAGACTATCCTCAAGATCATTCTATCTATGATATTATTTACTCTATGCTAAATTACAACTATTATGTCATGAACCTTGAAGCGCCTAACAATGATGATGATTGTGACTTACCCCTTCTTCATCCAGAACTAATTAATTGGGATAACCTAGAAAACCCTGAATTGGATGTCTTTTCCAATGACCATGACTTAGTTGTGTATCTTAATGTTGTCAAACCCATAACAACTAGGATATCTTTCATTGCGGAATCAAGTAAAGTTTCTTGCAGTCAGGAGAATGCCAAACTTTCCAATCACAAAATCGAAATAAAACAAGGAAAAAGACCTAGTGTTGAAACCATTTTATGGCAACACTAGATCAATCAAGAGGAAAATAAAGGACATTTTGGATGGTGAAAACCTCTTCGAGGTGCCATAAGATGGAAAGTTTGACATCCTCCCTGCATATTTTCAGGAGAGATCTGCTATTCTAATAGAACCAACAAAAGCAATAAACATTGGAACACCAAAGGATCCCAAGATACTTCATTCTGTTGCATCATTATCAAATAAAGAGAGGAAAGAATACATAGAATTCTTTTGACAAAGATAGATAAATTTTGCTTGGTCCTATGCAAACATGCTAGGACTTAATCCAAATCTTATCATGCATCATCTCAATGTCGATCTAAAAGCAAAACTAGTTAAACAAAAGCTAAGGAAGATGCATCCACGCATCTCTCTCCTTATAAAATTTGAGCTAAAGAAGCTATTAGATGTGGGTTTCATAAGACCTATTGCCTTTCCAGAATGGGTTTCAAGCATTGTGTCAGTGTCAAAGCCAGATAAAAGCATAAGAGTATGCACCTATTTTAGAGATTTGAACAAGGCATGTCCCAAAGATGATTTCTCACTACCCAACATTGATATAATTGTGGACTTATCAATAGCACATGAGATGTTTTCATTAATGGGTGGATTCTCGGGATACAATCAAATAAGAATCGCCCCTGAAGATCAAGAAAAGACAGCATTCACCTGTGCATGGGGTACTTACTGCTGGAATGTTATGCCATTTGGGCTTAAGAATGCAGGAGCAACTTATCAAAGAGCTATGACAATATTTTTTCATGATATGATGCATATATTTATGAAAGATTATGTAGATGATATACTTGCAAAATCTCATACAAAAAAAGAACATTTGAACATCTTGGGCAAGATCTTTGATAGGCTTGAAAGATATTAGTTAAGATTAAACCCAAAGAAATGTGCATTTGGAGTAACCTCTGGAAAACTTCTTGGGTACATTATACCAACTCATGGACTTGAAGTAGATCCGAAAAAGGTCAAAGCTATCATGGAAATGGAGTCACCTAGGAACATAAGTTAATTGCATTCTTTGCAAGGAAGATTGCAATCAATCAAAAGATTTGTCTCTCAATTAGCAAATAGATGTCATCCATTCACTCATCTTTTACATAAGAACGTTCCATTCAAATGGGATCAGAAGTGTGAAGAGGCTTTTATGAAAATCAAAGAATATCTCATGAATCCTCCAGTACTTGTATCACCAATCAAAGGGAAAGAATTGTTACTTTATATCTCAACGAAAAATGTATCATTAGGAGCTCTCCTAGCACAACTTGATGAAGAAGGAAAAGAAAGAGTAGTGTATTACATCAGTAGAACACTTGTCGGCTATGAATTAAATTATACATCCATAGAGAAGACATGCCTAGAAGTTGTATTTGCAACTTAGAAGTTGTGACATTATATGCTAGCTCATTCTATGAAACTGGTAGCAAAAATAGATCCACTAAAGTATTTGTTGAGCAAGTCCACTTTGACAGGCAGACTGGCAAGGTGGGTTATGGTACTAAGAGATTTTGATATAGAATATGTTGATCGAAAAGCTATCAAAGGATAGGTCATTGCTGATCAATTAGCTAAAGTACCTTTACAAGATGAAATACCATTGCACATTGAATTTCCTGATGCAGACATTCTGACAATAAGTACAAAATTTTGGGAGTTGTACTTTGATGGTCCTTATACACAATATGGATCAGGCACAAGAATTTTGTTCATCACACCTCAGGGACACACAATTCCAAAATCATATAGACTTCCAAGGTATCCTGCTCTGCCACATCCTGCTGAGGAGCATGACCCTCAATCCCCTCATCTCCACCTCCCTTTCCACCTGCTGGAATCTCAACCCGAGTAGCTTTCAAAACTTGTCATCTAATAAGAGGAACATGATCCTTTGGATCCTCCTCCTCTCCACCATGAGTTGCAATAACCCTAGGGTCTGGCTGAATTTGGCCAAAATCAATGCCTCTCCCACAACCCCCATCCAGTCCAGTAATCCTGCCTCCTCCTGTAGAGGGTAACCCTCTCACTGATCTCATACATTCCTTGCCAATATCCCTCCCAATCCGTCATGCCTCTCTCCCACCCATGGGAAGTGGTCTCCCAATCCTACCAACCGGTCCAAAAGGTCCTCCATGGACTCTCAATCGACCTCCTCTCCGTTCTGGTCTCCTACTACCTCTGCCTCCATCTCCTCCCTCATCTCCATCGTGTCTGGCCTCCTGAGTAGCTCTAAGCTCTTGTCTCTATCTCTGTCTCTGTCTCCTAATGATGAAATCGTCTGAATCATCCTCCCCATCTCCTGAGCTGGGAGGAGGGCCTGTTGGATCGGTAATCTAAGGAAACCAGTGTGCAAGCATGTACTGAGCATAATCTGCAGTCACCCCAGGATCTAGAATGTGTAATCTCAAATCATAAGCCACCCTAGGAGTAGCCAGAAACTTTGTGCGTGCTATCTCAAAAGACAAAGATAGTCCCCAATCTTGCCTATCCTTGTACCATCGTGCATATTTAGTGACACTAGTAGGCATGTGCTGAATGATACCAAATTGTCTCAAAATACGACTAATCAACTGCCGCTCAATAATGTATGGAGTACGACCAATGAGATATCTACTTTGCATAATATATGGTAATGTCTGTGCATCATCCATCCATGGCTCACAGTCGATATACGGTCTCCAAATAACACTATCTAGTGAATCTAGAACCCAACGCCAATACTCCATCTTACCCAGCTTATGTTGAGTAAGGATGCCTGCATATAAATAGACATACGACTGCCTCTCACCATGAACTCTATGATGGATAGGCGGAGTAATAGCAATATGCTCCCAACACCAGATCTGTAAAAGTGTGCATCTTGTAGATAGACTAGTGCTCTCATTGAAAACAACCTGATGAAGATCATGATACAAATGAGAGAGCATACAAACACCCCATGTATATTGAGTCTGATATTGCATCATGCTCTGAAGAATCTTACCCCAACCAACAACAAAACCTTGAGATATCATGTCTGGACAGATGAATCAGCCAATCAAACCTGCAAGAATCATAGGGAGAGTCTCGTAATACATAATCATATCCTCCCATGGGATCTCTCCTCTGGAAATGCTTTCATCACCAAATACGGCTCTGCAAGGCTCTATCCCTCCATGATCCTGAAAATCATACTGGACTAACTCACCAATCACAGGGATGTGGAGAATCCTGTAGACATCCTCAAGTGTCACACTAATCTCACCAGTGGGCAGGTGGAAAGTGTTATGCTCGCTATTCCATCTCTCTGCTAAGACAGTCAACAATTCCTTGTTATGGGTAATATCAGGCATATATAACAAATGGCATAATCCGCAGGCATCTATGTGTCTAAGCTCAACCTGTGTAAGCTCTGGCACTAAGTGGCGCATAGCTGGGAATTTCTCCTGACACTAAAGAACATCAATTTTCTCTTGTTTAACTAGAGAATTTGATCTCTATCAATCATCACTCATCTATCTATCAAATCAACAAGAGCACTAATCTACCACATCAACAATTGGTACATTATCAATCATGGTTTACTATCAATCAATGAGTTCAATCAAACTCTATTATGCTCTTCATCAGAAACTGCATCGGTTTCTTAGAGCTAATCTATCAATTTACCAATCAAATCAATCAATCGTTTATCCTATCAATCAACATTATCAAATTTCTATCCATCAAGACATCAATTGAATACCTATCAATCACACTTGTGCAACAAAATGCATCAATCACATCATCAAAATGAATTTTAACATGAACAACATCAAACAAATTCATCTGAAACAAAAGTGCTAATCTTTTTAACAAAAGCGCTATTCTATTTAACACAGGTGTTGAAACACACATATGCATGAACTTTCTTTGCAAAAGCGCTAACCCTTGGAACAAAAGTGTGAAACAGTCATATGTGCTACCCTTTTTAACATATGCGCAAACACTCAAAGCATAAGCGCTGACATAACAAAAGTGCTAACATACATCATAAAGGCGTGAACAAAACAAACAAATGTGCTAAAACTATCAAAAGCATTAACATCCAATACAAACGCGCTAACATAAAAACAAAAGCGTTAAAACATCAAGCCAAAAATTGAAAAAATTCAAAATAGCCTCACAAATGCCGAAAAAAAAGGAAAATCGTACAAGTTGAAAAAAAATATCGGAATAAGGTACACATCGGATAACCATAGTCAGGAGGTCGCTGATATCGTCGAACACGCTCAAATCAATGGTTCTCAAATGGGATCAGCACTTTGCCACCTCACCAAAGACAATTCTCTTCACAAGCTAACAAGGATGCAAATGAGATTAAAATTAACTTTGGTTAATTTTATATTATCATTTGGAAGGGTAATTAATGCTTTTAAATGGGGCAATTTTATTTTATTTTCGTAAATGAATTTAATTGAAGGACCTTTTCAATTATCGTGAGATCAATCACTTATCCAAAATTTTCAACAATTTCATGATCAATCTCCCGAGAGGGCACACAATCAGGATTTTCATCTCCATTAGACGCATTATCGAGACTTGATTTAATCTTTGAAACAATGTTGTCTCGACATCATTTCAAAGAGGGGCAAAATGTATACACATAAAAATGGCTATGAGTGATTAAATAAATATTTTATATTTATTTAATAATTATTCTTCTATTAAATAGTTGATTTGAAAAGATTAATTTATTTAATTCATTTCATGTCTTTCTATTAATTAATTTAATTAAAACATTTTATTAATTAATTCATTTATCCTTTTCCTCTAATCAATTAATTAAATATCTAATATTTAATTATTCCTCTAATCAATTAATTAAATATCTAATATTTAATTATTCCTCTAATCAATTAAATATCTAATATTTAATGATTATTCTTCTATCATATAGTCTCAAATATTAAATTATTTCTTGATTATTTAATTCATTTCCAACTCATCCTTTCATCTCCACTTCATCTTTCCTTTGCCAACTCGTCCATCATGTGACTAAATTAATTCAACAAAATTAAAATAAATAAACATTGATTAGCCACTTATCTCCAACTTCCAAAATAAATGAAATATTGTGTATGTACACATATTTCTTAACCTTCTTCTATATTCTTTCCAATGTCCCTAAATCTTAGGAAGGACTTTAGTCCACTTGTCCTCTCATGCCTAAATCTTCTCCAACCATCCCTAGATTCCCTCAATCAGCAACCCAGTCAAGGTGAGATGAGTGACACTTGTCTTCTCTTTCCCCTTTTCTCTCAACCTTCACCTTTTCTCACAGTCATCCAAATCTACAGATCTGATCATGATCGTTGATCTAGGCCACATCATCTTATCCTCTCAAAGTCTATAAATGTGGGAGTTTGAGTTGAGAAAGAGTTAGTCTTTAAGTGAGTTTTCAAGTTAACAATTTGAGAAAACTTATGCATCCGTGAGTTTTAATCTTGAAGCAATTTAGCATAATCATTTAGCATTGCATATCATAGTATCAGTTAACTATCAGTTATCAGTCCATTCTTCATATGCCATCTTGGAAGCTATCAGTGTTTGTCTGAGAGCACATCATCTGCAACCAGGAACAATGGAGTTAGGACACAATCAGACTTAAATCATGAAGGTAAAAATAATGTTTTTTATTTTAATATTCATTTCATATAGTTTCATTGGTTGAGTTTGGATTTCTTGTACCATTTCCTTTGTATTTTGTGAAACTAATATGTTGCAGGTAGTATTATGATGATGAAATTCAAGTCGACACACCTACTACCAGGGAGTCTTCAAGTTCACAAGTGCAGGGGATTGATCCAGACACTGTGAGGAAAGTCAAAGGTAACTTGGGGTATGCCAAGGTTGTCACTAACTGGATTGATGAAATGTATGGTGTTGGTGTGAGTTATGTCACTAAGTTCATAATGTTGTATGTAAATATTTGTAATAAAAGAAAGGAGTTGTTAACAGAGCTGCAATAGGTTAGAAGAGAAAATGGGAGTATTTTTGTACTCAATGGAAGTCACAGAGCTCATGTCATTGGGCCATGCCATATTAACCACTGAGAAAATAGTTGGACATCCTAGGGAGGTTAATCCTATTTGGCGTGACAAGTTAGATTGGAAGGAAAAAAATTATCGTGACTATATTGATGATATTGATAATGCCCTAAATCATTACTTGAGTGATCTGCTGAAAATAATGGAGAACCTTTGCGCTCTGGATGTTGATCTTATGGATAGTTTTGAGGAGAATGTGTCAAAACTTAGTGAAATGGTGCATCAATTCAAAGATAAATATCAGAAGAATGTTAGGGACCCTCAAAGCATATCTTTGGAATCCTTTAAAGCATTGGGTTACTTACAAATACACGCTTCTACGTTTGAATCTGAGATGGATGAAATGCATAGGAACATAGTTGTTACTGATGGGCTGGTTGCAAAGTGGAGAACAACGTTGCAGATCACCATTATACTAGAAGACCCGAATATAAGGCCAGCTATGAATAGGTATCGTGAATACAAACAAAAGATCAAAGCTCAGGAGGCAGCACATGTCAAGTAGGAGGTGGAAATTGTCAAGGATGGTGAACCATAAGTTGAATAGGTGGTGGCGGTTTCTTGTTTAACATTTTAATTATTTTTCTTGATCATTGGCCAGGAGGCCTAAAGACTTTCTTTAATAACGATTTTCTTCAAGAAACTGTTATCTTTCATGTTTTAAATATCTAGAATTTGTTTCTGATTAGGATCTTTTGGGCAAACTTTGTTTTTCTCATAAGAGCAAAAAAACTTTTATGCATGTGGTTATCTGTTATTTTAATATAGAAGAACTACTAGTGGCTTTCATATATTCGTATTCTTTGAATTATGGTGTGTGAATTCTTTTTTGATCTTTGAAATGTATGTCAGTTGGTGAATTTATATTGAAGTGGTGGATGATTTGAAATCTAAGTTGTTGTGGAATATTATCTATGAATGGTGTTTCATAGTGGATTTATTTTTGAAAATTTGAATAGTCCTAAAAATAGTAGTTACTATTGTGAATCCCTTTACAAAGCTTTCTGGTTAAAAGCTCTTTCCTTATTTTCTTTCTAGTTAAAAGCATATGAGTTGTTTGTTCATTCATTGAAAATCATTAGAAGGTAGTTGCCACCTTGTAAAATAAGCAGAGAATCAGTCAGTTAATAGTTTGTTAGACTGGTTCAACTGTGGTTACATTTGTCATCTCTGCGAGCGAGAGAATATAGAGTTGGGTGACAAATCTATTAACCAACAACCTTAAAAAACTTATTTCTAATCCTTTAAACTTTAAATCATAATTAACTTAGTTTTGCAATTATGAAACATGAAACTATGAAGCACAACACACACAAGAACACAAGATTTACATGGAAACCTCAACAAGGTGAAACCCATGGTGAGAATCACACACACAATATGAATAATTTATTATAATAATTTAGGCTCAAGGACAAGGAAGCTCACTAAAATTTATTGGACTTTAAAAACTTAGGCACACAACCTTTAAAAAGATACAAGGTAATTGCATTTATTGAGATGCACAATCTCCGGAGAAGATACAAAGAGTGTACAAGCTACCAAAGGACACATTGCCTTTTGGTAGGTACAGGGAAATGATGAATTGAAATGAACAAGATATATTGATCATAAAATTATCCTTGAACCATTGTGTCAAGAGAACAATATCATGGTAAACATATCTCACTTTATTTGTTGTCTCAAAACATTGTCGTATTGAAGATATGGTCATCAAAGCTCATCAAAAACTAAAATTCACAATTTTGCTTCTTCACATATAATTTCATATCATTCACATCCAATTCAAAAAAATACACACCCAATTCACACATCCACGCATCCATTTATACCAGGTTATACATTGAAACCCTCAATTAGGTCAGCCATAGACATAATATACATGAATTACATAAAGTCGACCACTTAGACCAAAAACACACAATGCGTTCTAGACTCTAGAAGATAAAGAGGACCCAAAAATATTACAATGCATATTCCTAAGTCAATTCCAATAAATTGCACATGCTAACACTTCCTCCAAAGTTGGCATCAAACATAACATGTATAAAAACAATGAAGCATGTTAACTAGTTGGCCCAAAAAAAACATCACCCAATGCAAATTGCTCAATGAGGATCTACACGTACCATGGTGAGACCCATATCAAAATTCTAACTCAACCTTGAATGCATATCCAAACCAAAGAGTATGATCCAAATAAGATATATCAATTGAGTTGACCAGAGATCAACACAACTCACCATGTCGAACACAAAACAACGTATCTTCAATTGCTCATCAAACCAACACTAGAAATCTAAATTGGAACATTGCATGAACCATATGAACATGTGTCCTCCAGGCCACAAAAATTGAACTAACATAGAAGAGCAATGAAAATCATTCTCTAGAGTAGTCTTGATAGATAACCTCACTGTCAGCAAACCACCACAACCAAGTTCATCATCTAAGCAACTGAGGATCTGAAAACATCATAATACAATATCCTTATAACACAAACATTATATCTATAACCACAAACCATCATCATAAAAAATAAGAGGAATGTGAAGCATTCTTCCATAAGGACATTACATACTCTTTCCTGCATATTGTAGCCTCCACTATAGTAGGCTTTTGGAAATAACTCATACTTACTCACTATCACCACCAGAGAACATAACAACATCTAAACAATCATTTCTAGATCGCATAAAACATTCACACAACTGAATAACTCCAACTTCCTCTTCACTTCTATTACCTCAACACACAGTCACAAACTGTGTCATCAATGACAACACCAGACAAGTTTGACATCAATGACAATATTACTCAAGTTTAGAACAATATCATCCATAGAAAATACA
This sequence comes from Cryptomeria japonica, assembly GCF_030272615.1. NCBI lineage: Eukaryota > Viridiplantae > Streptophyta > Pinopsida > Cupressales > Cupressaceae > Cryptomeria > Cryptomeria japonica. Next base: position 476,652,312 of record NC_081407.1, on the reverse strand, counting down.
TCCTTATCCTTATAGATGTTGGAAATATTGTCATTTATGTAAAAAATATTTTCATTATTGTCATCATTAATAAATAGACAAGAGTATTAATAGTTGTCATTTTCAAAGGCATTGGAAGTTGTCATTGATGTCAATAGTGAGAAGACGTCATTACCATTGATGTCAAAGGTGGTGTAGTGCCCCTCCCTGACTCATCCTTTATGAGAGAATGTGATAAACACTTGTAGATTTGTGCTCTGATAGTCTCTTTGATATTAGTGGATTCATTATGATTTATGTGGATGAAGTTATGTCCTGGACTAATATGTTGATCAAGCTTATGCACTCACTATTCATGTATGGATTATATTGCTTATGAGGTTGTAATGTTATCTTGATTATGCTAACCCTATTCCATAATTATGATGATGATTGAGTTGATGATTGTGACTATCTTCTAGTGTCTTTGTGATAGGGACGATGTCATACCACTCATTGCGAGCATGATATGGCGTTGCAATTCTCTATCACTTGCCTAATCATTTATGATGTGTATATATTGTACATATGTTGTATTGTGTTTTAGTGGTGGATACAAGATTGCAGGTACTAGACATCGACTCCACCTGGTCTCATAGGTTTGAGTGTGTCTTATCCCAATGACAAGTTGTCAGAGATGGCATGTGTTTCCCTCTCATACTTTAGGCTTAAGTTGATACCCTTGTCAATTAGTGTCTTGGTTTGAGTCGGTGGTCTACGTAATGTGGTATGTTGTTCAACCTTATGTCGGGTTGCCTTGTGAATTTACGATTATTTATTAAATAATAATTAATCGGTTTATATAGTTTATTTAGTATTAAATTAAATTAATGGATGACATTAATATTTGATATTAATGTGTGAATTATTATTATTAGAGATTTATTATTTATTGATGTTTATTTCATGAATTTGTATTTACTTGATGATTTTATATTATTATTATTTTATGGTCTAATGTTTAATTGAACATTTATTATATGACCTTTTGATTTTTTGAATTATTATTTATTTATTTATTAATTTTGGTTGAGTATTTATACCTATCTATACATTTATTTATTGTTTAATTACTGGTTGAAGCATTTATGCTTGTCTGTACATTTGCTTATTCATTATCCATTTTGCTTATTTGTTTATTGTTTATTTATTTATCTTATTTATTATTTATTTATTTATTTATCTTCTTTATTGTTTATTTATTTATCTTATTTATTGTTTATCCAATTATTTATTGTTTTGATTATTTATTTATTTTTGTTATTATTTATGTACCTACCCCTTATTATGATTGGCCCTCTTGGGAGCTGTGATTGTGAGGGTATTATTATTTAATTGTTTGTTTATTTATTTATATTATTTATGTTTTATATCTAATTGGAATATTTATTTATAATGCCTTTGATTTATTTTATTGGTCTTTAATTTATTATTATTGTTTATTATATTACATTCTCTTGTTACTAATTGAGTAATTAAATATTATGTTTATACCTACCCTATTATTTTATTGGTTGATATTTGAGGGTAAGTAAATATTTTATTTTTTTGATCGGTAATTGGCCGAAGCTTGGATAGCTTTTGACTGGAGCTATGAACCAGTGGAGACACAGTAGGGGTCCCCATCCCCATTACATATCTTTGAATTATTATTATTATTATGTTTTATTAGATTGACCCCAAGACCTTCCCCATCCTATGGAAGGCCAAGAGTCACAACTTAGAATTCGACTTCAGATGTCCCTATTGGGAATTGAACTTGGGTCTCCACAGTGAGAACCCATTGTTTTAACCATTTAAGCTCAACCCCTTGGACGGGTAAGTAAATAATATTATTTTATATTCTTACCTCGATTTTTGGAAGGGGGGTTGGTATAGAATATAATTTATTAGAATATTTTGATTGGCAGATATTCTTCTATAGTTTTGAATGAGATCTTATTTATTGGCTTGGTTGTGCATTTTTGTGGTGGGTGCTTCTGGATATCTTTCTGCGACTTTTGGATTTTTGAATTGCTTGGATTGAGAATTGCTTGGTTGGATTGGATTTTGGAAAGCTTGTTGGTTTGGATTTTTTCTCTTCTATGATTGCATTACCATCACTCTACTTCCAGGTTGGAGATATTTTTCCATTCTTGCATTTTGATCTTTGAAAAGAGTTGTTTTCTTCGTGTCTACTAAAAGATTATTTTGGGGAAATTTTTGGGAGTGATTTCAGTTATTTATTATTGGTTTGATTGAAAAGAAATATATTAGAAAAAGATTGCATTTGAGTCTGGAATTCTGATTTTGTGCAGTGAAGGAAATGGGTGTTTTGATATGTGAATTTTATGGCTATGTTCTTCCTATGAATGTTCTATGTGATGGTTTTTGAATTGTGGAGGATTGTATTGCCCTTATGAATCCTATTTCAGGACCTCTTATTGTCTGGTGATCTTTTGTTGTTTTTTGGTTTGATATGGTTGTCTCTGCGACACTTTCTTGTGCAAGTATTCGCCAGCTGAAGTCAAATTCTTGGATATATGACCTTATTAGTCTTGTTTATTCCCTATTATGCTTTTATGTTGATTTTTTACATGTTATGGGTCCATTTTAGACCCTAATTGAGCCCCTGTCCGAATATGGGCAAGATTGGTTGCTTCTTTTTCCCATTTTTCAAAGGTTGCAACCCAGCTACAAAAGCGCTAAAACAAAGTGCAATAGCGCCACTCTAAGAGTCAATAGCATTAGAGTAGAACAAAAGCACCAAAATAGTATCAACACATTTTTTGTTAGGGTTTTGACTTTTTGGTTTACTTTTATTGATGGTTTTGGGATCCAAAGGCTCTGTACTATTTTTCTAATTATTTTGGGAACCATGTTATTCCTTTTTGATGTATTTGAATCCTATTTGGGATCCATCAAGTATTTTTGCACTTGTCTGCTGAGGTATGGAATGTTTCTCCAGCAAGATGTATGCATCCCTTGTTGTCGAGGATGAGTATATGCAGCTCCAGCGAGAGGTTATGTTGTGTCTTACTATTGAGGACTATGTGGTATCATTGGATTTATATTATTGCCCTATTTATGTGTTTGTATCACTCTTGAGGCTCTTTTTATTGTTGCTCTATGATGTTTTGAGCTTATGGCATGATTCTTTTTATATGGAATTTGTTTGCATGTTTATAGTTATCATTTATGATTCAGTTTGTAACAGCTTTGTAATGACTTTTGGATGCTTTCCTTGATGATTTTCATGTTGTTATTTGATGTAATTTTTATGTTCTACCCTATGGTTTTGGTCCATGGTAGGGAGAGTGGGCTCTTGCATGTGTGAACCAAGGTCTTGAGCATTAGGCCTCTAGGAGGGGGTCTAGACTTGATGGAACCACATGAAGAGTTTTCTTGTAATGTAAGTGATAACCTTAATAATTGATTAGTGGGTTTGGGTATTTAGGAATTCACTAAACAAGATAATAATTGGTTTTGTGGCCCCACCTCATAGCCCTGGAAGGTGCGCTCTGTATGAGCTTGGGAAGACCGTTGGAGTGGTAAACCAATCTCCCTTGAATGACTCCAAGGTTGAGATGGTTCCACATGTCTATCAGGGTGAGGCTTGGCCCCTTCTTTTGTGAGGATAGAATGTGATGACACTCTTTGCCTACATGTGTCCATTATCCATATGCCTTAATTTCTCGATTGTGCCTCTAGAGGTTGATTGCTTTGATTTAGCCATGAGATGTATTTTGATGTTGTACTCTTATGTTGGAGTCTTGTGGTGTCATGTTGTATCCTATGGTTGTTAGGTGTCAGCTTAGGTCTTAAGTGTGAGTTGGAACCTTATGTCATCTCCTAGCACACGGGGTGGTTCCTATTGGTTCCACATGGTCGGGTGGTTTGATGCTTTCTTCCATTGGGATATTCCTCTTCTTGGATGTTGGAGTGCATGGATTGGATTCTTGAATTCTTCCTAATGCAAATATTCTTTGGAGTTGATTTCTACGCACTTGGAAAAAGAAACATTGTATCATGATGCTTTGTATTTGTAAAAGAGATTATGTACCCTTATGTTATGTATCTTCATATGGATGTTGATGTAATTGATAAAGGGATGATGTAATAGTTAGGTGAAGTTCTTATGGTACATTCATTGAAGTATTGGATATTCATTATGTAATGTTATATTATGAGTTCTATGTGGATAAGAAAGAGTTAGTGTGTATTAATTTGTATTGTATTGAAATTGTAAGATGGGATTTTATGTATAATCTTGTGGAAACTAAGTTGGAAGAATAGTAGTTGTTGTTATAGATCTTGTTTAAGAAATGGAAGTTATCTAGATGAAATGGATTATGTTACTTAGGTAAATGAGATAGTTATCTTAGAGATATGTAATGAAACTTGAAAGAATAATATAGTCCTATAGAAGAGAATGGTTGTACAAACTATGATGCTTTTATGATGAATGAAAGAATGAATATTAGGAGTATTTGATTTGGTAGTTTCTAAAAGAATCTAAAGAGTATGCTAAGTGACTAAGTTATACAAATGTGTTAAGGATTTATTATAGTTGTATGGAAAGTAAATGGATAGATGTATAATAGAATATGATGTTCTCAGATGGATATATGATGTGTTAGGATTTTGTCAAATAATGACATTGAGATATCCTAGGGAATGGATTTGCATTGTATGAGTTTATATAAAGATTGTGTTAATGATTAAATGGTCATTCTGCTTGCGTAATATGATTCTATGGATATGTTCATGTTGATTTATGCATTCATGTAAATTGTTAATGGTGCATTAGTGAATATTGGAAGTAATGTTGCATTAATGGAATGTTAGAAATAGCATAGAAGTGATAGTTACCTTAAAGAAAAAAAATATATCTCCTTTTGTTAGTAGATTTTGGTTTATTTCTCTAGGGTATTTTGGAGGGCATTACAGGTGGGCAAGATTAATTATCATTGATGTCAAAAGGTAAATGATTATCAAAGGATAAAATGACAATAATCAAATGAAGTTTATTAAACTTAATTTAAAAGTTAATATTGAAGAAGCGATATTTAATTTGTAGAAGACAACAAATTAAGGATTGAATTAAAGGTGGTTATCTAACAAATGGTGATACCTTTAAAAAGGTTGTCTCGATTCAAAGGGATATCATCTTTCAAGAAAAGGCATAATGATGATATAAAGGTAAAAATAACTTGGAGAGAGGAATATGGAAATGTAATAAGATATTCGTGTCATTCAAACAAATTTATTTTTTTGATCGACATTCAAAAAAAATTATTAATGAAGAGGTGTGATTAGCATATGAAATGAAGAGTTGTGATTTTTTAAAGTGAAAGGAGATGTCTCTAAATGAAATTACCTCTCTTGGGAAGATATAAAGAGAGAATTGAGTGAGGGATGATAGTGTGAGTTGTGTGTGTAAAAATCAATATATCAAAAATAAAAATCAGATTAATTTGAAGATAAACAAAAGAATTTTTAAAAGGCATTATTATTAACAAAGGGTGATATATTTTCAAAGAGTTCTCTTTTTTAAGAGATGCCTCTCTTCATAGAGGGATGAAAATATAAATTAGATTTGTGGAATGTGGAAGAAGTGAGAGGTGTGTGGAAGACAAATAGAAATATATCATTAATACACTAGCAGATTCACACATATGAAGAGTAGATAGATTAACCTGAGTATATTTGCAGATTTTATGAAGGGATTGTGAGGACTGTTGGAGTGAATTTAAAGGTAGACATTATGAAAAATTTATGGGCAATATATTTGTGAATGGACTTAGAAGAAAAGAGAATATCATAAACAGAGAAACATATAAACAAGTCATATTTGTAAGGAATATATATACATGATCAAGACATATTTGTAAACTATAAGACACATCCATTCAAATAGTTGTCTCCTTTCTAAGAGATGCATCATTTCATGGAGACATTAAGATATAGATGTGAATGAGATTTGTGGAGATAAGTGTGCGTGGAGTAAAAAGAAAGTAAATTGAGTGAGATATAAAAGATATATAGTAACGATATAAAGAATATTGAATACTAACAAAGGGTTACCTCAAGAGGTATGTTCAAGTAGTACAAGAGGAGATAAGTGAGAGGTGTGAAATCTAAAAAAGTTTAATGTAATATCCTTCCGAATAGTAAGCAAATTTATGAAGACTTTATAAGCATATTTATGAAGACTATAAGAGCATAATTGTTAAAACTTTATGAGACTTGTGAGGAGGGTTTCATGCAAAGATAAAGAAGACTTTGGATTGGAATTATGAAGCATATTGAAGAGAGTTTTGTGAGTAGTGTAGTAGATTTATAGTAAGTTTTATGAGGAAATTTTGATCATTTTGTGGTAGTTTTGTTGTCACCATAATAGTAGATTTGAAAAAGAGAGTTATAACTCTTGTGAAGACAATTTGAATGAGGGGTTGGTGCTTCTAGTTGGTTGGAACCTACAAAATTTGTAAGAGAATATTATATAAGCAATTAATTTGTCATGGTTTTCTCTCATAAGGGTTTCCAAGTAAATATCATGTGTTATTATATTTTTATCATGTTCATGATTATTGATGTTGAGTAATGATTGATTAGGTTTTAATATGATATTAAGTTGTAAAAAGTAAATATAATTGTAATACTAATTCACTCCCCCTCTTAGTATAACTTTGTGCTCATCAATAAAAATGTGTTCCAAGTATAACAATGATACACAAATATTGTGTAATGAAAGATAATATCACCAAATTTTAAAATGTATGCATAAAAATCAACAAAGGAACAAGACTTTAAAGGATACACAAGGTAGAATACCCTAGGGTGGGATGTTTGGAACCCCATTATATAGTCTCTCTTTCCTTTGTTTTTCCCCTATGTTGTACATGTTGTCTTGTGGTAACCCACCTTCTATAACTTATTTGAGGTACTATAAGTGGGTTTCCCATTAGTCAATTTTGCCTAAGTGTTACCATGTTATGTCTTCTATGTGCTCACTATGCATCCAAGACTGCAAAAGAAATCCAAAATTTTTATGTTGCATATGATTGGGTCATTTTCTTAGGTTGTGGGAGTTGTAGAACAATTTCAAAATTTTGGGGCTATCCATCCCAGTATGCCATTTTAGCCATCCTCACCTTTTCCCTTTGTTCATATTGGTCTTTTAGACTTTCCCTTCCTAGTATACATTTTGGCTTGACCTCAACGATCCTTTGCAAATTGAAAATTTATTTGTCTTTTGGATCATCCCTTACCTAGATACCTTATTTGGATCTCTCTTGAATCCTTTGAAATCTCAACTCAATATTTGTTTTCTAATTATTATATAGGACTCAAAGTTATGGGATTCCTTCTATTCAATTTTCCTTCCCATGTCATACTCAACATCTTAATTCACTTCCTTCCAAAAGTTTCCTAACTATATTTATAAAAATTTCAAGCCTTCACTTCTTGTCATTCCTTCTCCACCAATTTCAATCCACTTTACTCTAAAACCTTTTTACTAGATTCTCCTTTGCAGTGTTTTGGCCTTCTCTCTCCTTAGGTAGTTTTCATAATGTATGCCTAACTCTCAGTCCCTAACCATCTAACACTATCTTATATTTTTAGAGTTACTTGTTTGGACTTCCCTTGTTCAACATACCTTAATGGTATGACTTCATTGTCATCTTTTACCCCTAAAATTCAAAAATTTCATGCACTTTTTAACTATTTAACACACCCACCCCCTACAAATATAGAATGTGATTAATGAGCCAATTTGATGTGACAACCTTCCAAATCAGATTTTCCCAAATGGAAATGAGTATTCACTAGAATGGGCATAGTTTCGCACATCTATAATAATAGAAAAAGGGGATAACATTGAATATGTTTTTTATAAAGCAATTGAAGTTTGACCACCATTCCAACAAGCTTCACATGCTCTTTCTTGGGTTTCACTCTACAACCAATAGCAAAATTAATGACAAAGAAACCTAAATATTGATGAAGAACATACCCTCCATGTTTCTCTAAAACATCTAGATAGATTTGAAGCACAGGGTAGGAAAAAGAAGCCCAATAGGCATAAGTGTCCTTTGTAGAGTATTTATTATGGATCTTCACATATCTATCAAAAGGAATAAAGGAATCAATCACATTCCATTTGAGGATGGAAAAATAGAGAAATGGATCATTACAAAGCTAATAAGAAGAATATATTATAGGAAGCCTTAGTGTTTCATTTTTCTAGTTCTTGGTAGAGAAATGTTGAGGTTGTATTGATGTGGGTTTGTTTGACGTATATAAAAGAACCACTTTAACTTTGAAGAACGAGTGTAACTAGAAAATCTAACATCTTTTGAGTGTCCACTATTTTTTTATGTATTTCCTTGATGGGTTTTGATTGGTTGGTTTTTCACACAACCGTATAATTATTTTAAAGTTGTTGTTATGTATCTTCTTAACACCAATAAAGAAATATATGGTTTTATTGCTATATTATTAAGTATAATCAAATAAAGTTTGGTAACATCTATAGTTTATTTGATTGCATGAGTAGAAACTACTTTATGTGTGTGTTTGAGTCAATATTGTCTTTAGGTTTATCTTGATTAAGGTATCTGATTTAGCTTTGATCATTACATGTTTTGTATAAATCTAATAATTTATACCCATTGGATATATGTTTTGGTTTGTAATTTGTTCCCCAAATTATCATCTTCTAATACAATTTAGTTAAAACATTAATTATTTGGGTAGGTCATGGTTGGATTTCAAAATGAAACATAGATGAACATGAGATTACAATGTCAAACTAAACTAATTTATTCCACCAACCCATTTTATATTTGAACATGAATGTGACCTATGTCATGCAATATTAAGTTTAACATGAAAGGTTAAAGAGAATTAATTTTAAACTTTCTTCCAATTTGTATCGATACCATATGTGAAATAATATTATTCATCACATCAATTTATACTTAATATAACAAAATATATCAAGCTTTCATTTCACTAATGTATTATAACAAGTACAAGTTTTTCTACTTATTTATAAGGTAATAATATGGACTCTCCACCATCTTAAATCAAATAGTAAAAGTTACCATGTCTTACCATAGTTTCTTTGCTTCGTCTCGTGATGTGGTTGGTAGACTACTTGGTTCCCATAACCCGTGCCTACAAGAAACATGCAAAATAAGATACACAATCAATCTCTCCATGTAGATTAGATAATTATAATAAAATCAAAGAAAGTTAGAGGGAAATGTGACCTAAGGGCTAGACCTATGCCTTGTGAGCTCATCCAATATGTCAATGGTTTGTGAATGAAATAAATAATCTTACAACCCTTCCTATGGAAATTCAAGGCGTACAAGTTTAGCCACACAAAGTAGGGTTGGATGCACGTGAGAGAAGGCAAATGAAATGGACCACAATTTTTGTCACTACCTACAACTCTACCTTGAGTAGGTTAGATGCATATGAATTACTTTGAAGAGTATAGATAATATATAATTATTATCACTCAAGGTGATTAGTCAAGAAAATGTCAAATAGAATTATGTACTCAACAAGCATGGACAATGAGATTGTTAAAGTCAAAGAATATTCACTTGTAGTAACTTTATGGTTTGTCTTAATCAGTATACTTCTTATTTACAAGAGTATGAAGAAATTTAAAATTCAACACCGCATTCATATCAAGGTGTCTATTTTAAAAATTTGATTGACAACCCCATGTAAGTAAATGTTTGAATGACAAATAAAATTTATAGGATGGTTCTAAAGGAGCATATATTGGGCTACTATGTATTCAATATAATCCAAACAAAATGTGCCAAAAGAGAATCAAACTGACATATAGAGAGTTTGCAACATTTGGAAAAAATAGGAGGAAACTTTAGAATTTATTAGACATCTTTTTCAGATTCCAACAATCTAAATGGCCTTGAGAGATCTAATGCTTATTATAAATCCAAATGTACCTGATTATTGTTTATCAATAACACCCAATGGCCAATATGGATGACTGTAGCTAGTCTCACAGATCACATTCTTATTGGAAACCTAAAACCAAAGGATAAACATGCAAGCTTAAATGGCTCTTATAAATATAACATATTATTAACTATTTGTATATAATAGTAAATTAGAAGCTAATGAATAATTTAAATCATTTTCTTAAATAAATTAGTACCAACCACACATTTAATGATGCTCAACTATGTAAGCAATAGCTATTTGAATAGTGTCACATCTTTCTTTTCAATGTTGTTATGACAATAAACAATTCAAACTATTACTATCTCTTTGTTAGATGTTCACAAAGCATTAGTTTCTTATATGGATAAAGGTAGGGACGAGGTTGTAGATGTAAGTAGAAATACTCTGCATTGTTCCAAACTTGTAAATTTGAGATAATGATGATTAATTGCAACATATTTTGGTTTTCAAAGAATACTTAATCATATATAATGATGCCTATTATACATGGTGAGATGGTAAGTTGAACTTTATGTCATATTAAGATAAATTAAATATTATAATAATATTTTTTTAGCTGTGTCATTCTTCCCAACTTTCATGTAAAAGTGCATATAAATAATAGGGATTATTCCATATTTTAAACACTTTACTTGTTAAGCCTCCACTACTATAGAGGTAGATTTTGTTGTTTACTTAAACTAGCACACATGTGCATTGTGACAACCATAATAGGGGAACATTGTTTATTGGGTATGGTTAGGATAATGGTCTAGCCCTTATGATATCGTATAACTCAATGCCATAGAGAAACTCCCTTGGTCTTTCAAAACCAAAACTAAAGGAGGTATTATCCATCTCAATAATTGATCCTTAGTTGTTAAACTTGAATATGGGTTTTATGATTTTATTTCTAGATTTGACACTCTTAACACTTAGGAGATTCTCTAACGTTAGGAATCTAAGCCCTACAACTTATATCACCAACAAGATGGTGGGGAAGAGTATGTGTCATCATGTATATGCAAAACCTAATTAAGGTGGATAAACAAGAATGAATCTAAATGCTAGGAAATTTAAAAATATAATAATAATAATATTAGTTCTTGAATATCCTAAAACCAATGAAGGTTCAAACCTAAGTTCAAACCTTAAGGGGTGTCTAATATTAGATAGGTTCTTCAAAATGAAAAATTAAAAACAATCTATAAAGGTGAGTATAGGCCAATCTATTGAGATGCATAAACATAAGCATGCAATCACTCTAACCTAATATTAATGGTGGATGGAATAGAACATGTTAGATTAGTTGACATGTGTATCATAATTACACCAATCAAATGAAGAGAATAAGAATGACTTAGATTTGTCAGTGAAGAATGAGTACATGATAAGATTTTGGATTATACACACCTTAAAATCACAATATAGTTTCACAATTGAATATATAGATCAAAATCAAAACATTCCTCTCTTTTATGCTTTGGGCCAAGTACATTGATTTGGATCAAGTTTGTAGTCATGAACTCAATTTTTAGCCATAAATTTCAACTTTGGAAATCTTGAGATTGTGGCTTTTGTGTAATTTAAAAAATGATTTATCTAGTTTGTCATAATAAAAATGGGTTGGTATATTTGTTGGTTTACACTTTATGGGCTCCTGCTATCTCCCAATGTGTCAAATCATGTAAGAAAATTGAATCAATGACTCTAACTAATTTTTTAAGACAACAGACAAATGTCTAGAACTCAAATTCATAACTTCTTTAAAGCACCAAATACAAACACATTGCTATTGATTTGCTCTTCTTAATATTCTAGAATGAAATAAAGATTTTTTGATTTTAATGATTGCTTTAAATAAAAAATGAATGAAAATAAATAGTTTATAATACAAGTACATGACAAATAGATTACACAAACACAAACATAGCTCTAGTTAGGGAAAACAAAGGGGCTAATTAGCTAAATTTGAATTTAGATAGGTTGAGTTTGTGCTTAGGAGGGAAAATATGTGTCTATGAACTCAATTTGGGATCAAATAGACAAAATATATTATAATAGACATAACTAGTTTTGGAATTAGTATTTGGAGACCCTATGATGAAAAATTGACCTATGAACAAATAGACATAATATCTTGTTAGATCTAGATAGTCTAGGGATCATTATATGGATTGACATAGATAGTAAATGATTAAGTATATGATTAAGACAAATAAATAGGAGTGTAGGCCAATAAAAATATGACATTAAGTAAGTATATGATTACAAGCATATAAAAAATTGAATAATACTAAGTAAATATATTTAACTTCATACAAAATATCCAATTTATTAGGGCTATCCCACAATAATGGTTCCCACTTTTGCCAACGAAGAAAATTGGCGGAGGTGGGGAATTTTTTTTTTTTTTTTTTTTTTTTTTTTTTTTTGGGGGGGGGGGTTCAAACAAACTGGGGGCGTTCAAGTGAACCCCCTCGCAGGGTTCGATCGAACCTGCCATTGGACATGGGTTCGATCGAACCCCTAGTTCAATCGAACCGGCTTTCAATTTATTTTTTAAGCTGCTAAAAAAATCGAAAATGGCAGTTTAACTGTCATTTTCAAGTTTGGAGTTTTTTGTGTCTAGAGGGGGTTAGAGCGAACTCGACGTCAACACTACGTCACCATGCCCTGTCAGCAGCAGCCAACGCTTCTCACCTTTCAGCTTTCGACCTACATTATTTCAGGTGCAGAAAATCCTTTTTTTTGTTTAATAATTTTTTTTATTAAATTTATTTAAAAATTAATAAATAATTTGTTTGTTAATATATTTTTTTAATTAAATAATTATATATTTATTGTTTTTCAGCATTTTAGAAAAATGTTTGAATTTTTTTAGAAAAAAAAATTAGCAAAATTAAAACTTAGAAAAATGTTAGAAAACTTAGTTTAATGTTTTGATTTAACGTCAATTTATTTATTTTATTAAATAAATATATATGTATTTCTTTTCAACTTTTAAAAAAAAAATGTTATGAAAAACAGAAAACTAAGGTAGTAAATTAAAACTTAGAAAAACATTTGAAAAATTAAAAATTAAAAAAATGTTACAAAACTAAATATAATAAATTAAAACGTTAGAAAAATTATATAATAAATTTAAATTTACAAAAACATTATAAAACTTAGATAACAAATTTAAACAAATTAGACAAAATAAAACCTCTATGGCCCATTTTCACATCCTATTACACACACAACATGACCCCTTAGAACCCCTTAAGACCACATATGCCCCTGACGACACTATATGTCACCTTAGGACCATAGAGGATCACATAGTGGACCCTAAGGGGTCATATGTGGTCCTAAGGGGTCATGCATGTGTTCTAACACATGTGTGACCCCTTAGGACCGCATATGACCCCTTATAAAATCCTAGTGTGTACGACATACCCCTTAGTCCATCACATAGTGTCCTAAGGGGTCATATGTGGTCCTAAGGGGTCACACTTGTGTTAAAAAATGTGTGATCTCTTAGGACCACATATGACCCTTTATAACATCATACTGTGTACGACATACCCCTTAGGATCACATAGTCTCCTAAGGGGTCATATGTGGTCCTAAGAGGTCACGCATGTGTTCTAACACATGCGTGACCCCTTAGAACCGCATATCACCCCTTATAAAATCCTAGTGTGAACAACGTGTACCCCTTAGGATCACATAGTGTCCTAGAAGGGGTCATATGTGGTCATAAGGGGTCATGCATGTGTAGTCTAACATTGTACATGTGTGACCCCTTAGAACCACATATGACCCCTTATAACATCCTAGTGTCTACGACATACGGTCCCTTAAGATCACATGTAAAATGTCCTAAGGGGTTGAATATGTGGTCCTAAGGGGTTGAATATGTGGTCCAAAGGGGTCACGCATGTGTTAGAACACATGCGTGACCCCTTAGGACCACATATTCAACCCATTATAACATCCTAGAGTGTACGACATACGGTCCCTTAAGATCACATATATTAAAGTGTCCTAAGGGGTCAAGAATATGTGGTCCTAAGGGGTCACGCATGTGTTCTAACACATGTGTGACACCTTAGGACCACATATGACCCCTTATAACATCCTAGTGTGACATGTGTGACCCCTTAGAACCACATATGACTCCTTATAAAATCCTAGTGTGTACGACATATCGGTCCCTTAAGATCACATACATTAGTGTCCTAAGGGGTCACACATGTGTTCTAACACATGTGTGACCGCTTAGAACTGCATATGACCCCTTATAAAATCTCTCTTCCCTTAATTTGCTCAACTGCCATGTGTTTTAATTTAGTACATGATGTATATATCTTTAATGATCTCTCTCTCTTTGTCTCTTTCTCTCTGAAATTAATTTTATCTCTCTCTCTGTGTCATGAAAATGATCTCCCTCTCTCTCTTGAATTAATATTTTAATAATTTAAAATGTATGTATGCGATCTATACAGATAAATTTATATATGTTTTAATTTAGTAACTGTATGTATATATCTTTAATGATCTCTCTCTATCTGAAATTAATGTTATCTCTCTCTAAATGTCATGATTTAAATGATCTCCCTCTCTCTCTCATTAATGTTTTAATAATTTAAAATGTATGTATGTGGTCTATATAGATAAATTTATATATGTTTTAATTTAGTACATGATGTATATATCTTTAATGATCTCTCTCTCTCTCTCTCTAAAATTAATGTTATCTCTCTCTCTGTCATGAAAATGATCTCCCTCTCTCTCTCATTAATGTTTTAATAATTTAAAATGTATGTATGCGATATATATATATATATATATATATATATAAATTTATATATGTTTTAATCTGGTAACTGTATGTATATATCTTTAATGATCTCTCTCTCTCTCTCTGAAATTAATGTTATCTCTCTCTAGATGTCATGATTTAAATGATCTCCCTCTCTCTCTCTCATTAATATTTTAATAATTTAAAATGTATGTATGTGATCTATATAGATAAATCTATATATGTTTTAATTTAGTACATGGTGTATATATCTTTAATGATCTCTCTCTCTCTCTAAAATTAATGTTATCTCTCTCTAGATGTCATGATCTAAATGATCTCCCTCTCTCTCTCATTAATGTTTTAATAATTTAAAATGTATGTATGCGATCTATATAGATAAATTTATATATGTTTTAATTTAGTACATGATGTATATATATCTTTAATGATCTCTCTCTCTCTCTCTCTCTCTCTCTCTCTCTCTCTCTCTCTGAAATTAATGTTATCTCTCTCTCTCTCTTTGTCATGAAAATGATCTCCCTCTCTCTCTCATTAATGTTTTAATAATTTAAAATGTATGTATGTGATCTCTATATAGATAAATTTATATATTTTTAATGATCTCCCTCTCTCTCAAGCTTTAAAATTATTTATTTAAAAATTTGAATAATGCGAGAACTTCATGTATATATATATATATGAATTATGCGAGAATTCAACATGTGTACATTTTAATTTTTAATGAGCTCGAGATTAACGATTTCTCTCTCTCTCTCTCTAGAATTTAATTGATTTTAATTTTTAATGTTTTAAATCGAATGCACTTCATGTGTGTGTGCTTACGTATTTATTGTAACTTTATGACCTACCTAGATAGATGGCGTCCCAAGATCTAGGCCATGATCATGTACCTAATCAGGATCCACCTACAATGGCTCCTGATCAATAGCCACATGATGATATAGATGCTCCACACCAAGATCCCTCATTGCCTGATATTGCTACCATTTTTCTCTACAGTGACCGTGATTTACAGAGGTTGAGGGTCGTATTAGATGACCCACAGACTGATGTCATGTACAAGAGTACATGCAAATCCATTTTTGATAGTTTGTGGACATTGAGGGACTGCCTAGTTAGTCACACCTCATGTTCACTAGAGGTTATAGTTGATATTTATAAATAGTTGAGGAGTGAGGTGAGGGGTCCTGATTCTTTTGTTGATGTGGTGAGGGTGGTCTCAAAGGAGACCATCAAGGAGAGATGTTTTCCATAGTATCAGGAGAAGAGTAAGGTGAGAGGATCTCAGGTCATGACATGTATTGATCCATAGGTTGCGTCGTTGATTTACCCACGCTTCTTAGCCGCCCATGGTCGTTATCCTAATAACAACCATATATCTTTATACTTTGCACAATAGGTATTTGTTGAGGTTAATTGTCAGATGAAACCAAACTATCTTGATATTCTAGCATATTATGGACAGGGGAGGGGCAGGATTACTGATAGAGATGCATATTGTAGGCATGATAGAGCTCTGCCTAGACACGGGGACCTTGTTGGAAAAAGATTTTCAGCAGTAGTCCCAGCCCTCGCCCCCATAGAGGATCACGTTGTGATTGCTTCTAAGAGAGAAGCAATTGATAGGTTGGATAGATTACATCAGCAGCAGCCACCATATCATCTTACAGGCTGGGCAGATATATGATGAGCCGACCACGTTCGAGATCACCCACAGATCATACATCTTCTAGTCATGGGTTGGCTTCAAATTCAGATGATTAATGTATTACTGCTAGCATCCCCTCCTCAGATGAGGCAGTGGCTATAGTAGGAGGTGGTAGACATGTACAGATGTTGTAGTATTTAGCCGAGACCTGATACATTCTTACCATTTTATTTCATCTCGACTTGGGATACCATTGGATGTTGTTAGAGAGGAGATTCTCAGAGACAGGCAAGCTACTACTACATCAACGCAAACCCCAAGGCAGTCACAACATTCTCATCACTCTACGCATGCTCCGAGCACTGACCCACTTACAGATCACTCTATTGCTGCAGAGGAGGAGATACAAGCTGATCAGGTCCATATCACAGATGAGGGCTTGGATTCATTTGAGGAGCAGCTGTGAGGTTTGAGCCATACTGGGTTTATGGATATGCTAGTATAGTCAGACACTTCATCCACGATGCCTAGTCATCTAGTTAGCCCCTTACACTCCTCAGTCATACGTATAGCAAGAGAGAGATATGTAGGCACGAGTGATGTGGTTGATATGATCACAAGACATGATCAGACTATACAACTTACTCCCGATACACAGGTATGTACATGTACATTTAAATTTTTAAAAGATGTATATGTTGTAATGTACGATAAATCTACATATCATTTAATAAATAATAGAAGTTAACTTGTATCATTTAAATTGATCCTGGACTAATCCTAAAATACATGTATACATATATATAACAGTTAGCCCATGTAACTCCTAACTTGAGCTCTGAGCATGTGTGTAGGAGAGATTACGATGCTACATAGGCTGTTAGTGGACAAGTTAGTTATGGTTTTTTGTATATATGTACATGTACATGTGTGTTACAATTTATATTTAAATTTAAATTTAACTAGTCAGATTTGATTATATTTAAAAATATGCACATATATATATGTGTAGAGATCTATATTTAATATTTAAATAAATTCTACTTTTGCAAGGGTCTATTGGACATCCAGACTCTCCCCGGGACTCTCCCTCAAATGATCACTCTGTTCATGGCCGACATGATGCATATTGATTTGTTGGACTTTATAGCTCATTTGTTTATGTTTTTATATATGTACATTTTAGACTTTCATATTATATATTCATGCATGTATGAAGTTTCTAGATTATACTTTATACAACTTGTGTTTGATCCTGGATTATATATATCATGTGCATGTATGGTTAGATTATACTTTATATGTACAATTTGTGCATTTGATCCTGGATTATATATCACGTCATTTGTATTTAGATTATATATGATCATGCACATATTAGATTACTTACACTATATATATATATATATATATATATATATATATATATATATATATATATATATATATAGTGTGTGTGTGTGTGTGTGTGTGTGTGTGTGTGTGTGTGTGATCATATTTGCACGTTCGATATATACTTTAAATATTTATTTAAGTTAAATGATGTGTTTGATTATATGTAACTTATTAGATCACATGTGTATATGTAGGTGCATGTTTGATTATTCTTTTAAATTATATTATATAAGATCATCTAGATTGAATTGGTGTAAATGTTCAATTTAAAAAATGTTTTTAAGAACTCTAAAACTTTCAAATTTTTATATCTGTGATTGAATTTGTGTACATGTAGATAGATTAAAAAAAGATTGATATGTTTATTTAAATTTTAAATTTTACTACATGTAACCTGTATATGTAGATATGCATTGAATTTAAATGAATTTGTGAACAATATATCCACTCCACTGTGCAAGCCATGAACAATATAAAAATCACACTTGTTCATATCAAATGAACAAACTCAAGTTAATTAACATATTCAATAATTTAAACTATAAGTTTCATCTGGAACAAGTTAAGTACAAGTGAACATTCTAAAGTATAAAAAATTAAAAATTCATACATGTAGGTTCAAACACATGTACTTCTAGGTGTACTAAATAGTTCACACCACATCAAGTGGTTCAAACCGCTCTTCAATTATTACACACATGTCCTAATTTAATATCAAATTTACACATACATCTTAATTTAATATGCATTTTTAATTAAATTTACACATGCAATTTTAATTAAATAAATACATGTCCTAATTTACTTTACATACATGCTAAATTATTTTAACAACTTACAAATTATCCATATATGCATTTAGAATTAGAATCTATACATCCTAATTGTACATGTGACCCCCTTAAGACCTATTCAATTTTACACACATATGTATCCTAATTTAATACCAAATTTCATACAAATACATTTTTAAAATTAAATGAATGCATGTACATCCTAATTTACTTAAAACCTACATACATGCTAAAATATTTTAGCAACTTACAAATTGTGCATGTGCGTTTAGAATTAGATATATACATCCTAATCAAGTGCATACATCGAGCCTTAACACATTTTCAACTCATCCACATGTCCCAATTTACTTTACATACGTGCACGTAAGTATTATTTAACATGTACATTAGTCATACATCCTAATTTAATATAATTGAAAATTTCATATTTAACTAAATAATATATGGTCCACACAAGCCATATATATATATATATATATATATATATATATATATTTCAAACACTTTAATGTATTTATTAATTTATCCAACTTTGAAAACAAGTTAAGTTCTAATTTATCAAGTATTAATTCAAAAAAACTCCAAAGATGTGGTATTTTGTCATTCCGATGATATCTATATAGTGCATAAAATGGCCTCAAAGATTTGAATTGTGCCACACATCCATCAGACCAAACAAAATATTTAACTATTGTTATGCCCTTCTCTTTCAAATATTCAGAAAACTTCTTAAAGCAATGTTGTTGTCACAACCCTCCTTTATCACCTTTGATTTAAATACAATTCTATTATATTTTTGGATAAGCTATTTAGATGATTGAATAAATGTTATAAAAAGAATAAAAATAATAATACACACACACACACACTTGGAGAATATACATTATTATTATTTATTTATTTTCCACTCCCAATTTCGGCACATGTTGTAGGAAGAATAAGAAGCTTCTAGAGGATTCTCCACCACCTTGCATGTAACTCCCCCACTAAGTTTAATCAATTTGCATAAGTCCAATATTGGAAAAGAATCTCCTTTTTAATTAAATTTTCTAGATAGTGGAATGGAAGGAATTTTCTTATAAAATTATATGCAAGTTTCAAAGAAGGGAGTTGATTATGTTTTGAAGAAAATTTCCCAAGTTTTAGAAGTAGATCTTCTTTGGTAGTCTCATTTTTCGTTGCAGGAATTTTAAGTTGTTGTTTGAAGGATTTCTCTCAAGTTGCAAGGAAGGATCAAAAGGATAACCAGTGGATTCAACATCAAGCTCGATAAACCAGGTTCTCTCCTTGTTATTTCACATTCACTTATGAGGAATTTGTATTTTCAAAAAAAAAAAAGTTATAGATCTTCCTTTATATATAAAGAAATTCTTTTATTAGATTTTAAATCTTTTATTGGGGGATAAATAATAATGATAATGCTTTCATATAGTGCATGTAAAAGATAGTTATTTATTTATTTTATTTCCCTTAAGAAAATATGCACATGATCTTGCTTTTTGTTTTTTTTCAAAGATTTTAGCAAAAAGAAAATCATATTCTTTTATTTGTTTAAAATCTCTCTTTCTGAGATTAAAATTCTTCCCTTTGTGATTTGAATCTTTATTTTTTCCCTCTAATTCATATCTCTGGTTTCTCGAATGGAAATTTGAATCTCATCCTTAAATCTCTCTGTGATTATTTCAAATCTCTTTGTGATTAATAGTTAGATAAATCTCCCTGTGAGTTGAATAAGATTTCTCTGTGAATATTAGTTGAATAAACAACCTCCCTGTGAATAATGGAAATAAACTCTCTATTCCCCTGTGAATACTGGAAATATTAACCTCCTGTTTACTGTAAAATCAATCTAAACCTCCTGTTTACTGTAAAATCAATCTAAAACAATTGTTGATTTATCTATTTTACTCATGCTCTTATTTTCATAAACAAATACTCTTTTTTTTTTGTTTACATATACATATCATTAAATAATTGGAAATGAAAACCACACACACACACACACACACACACACACACACACACACAGATATATATATATATATATATATATATATATATATATATATATATATATATATTAAATTTATTTCAAATGATAAAATACATTAAATTTATTTCGAATGATAAAATGTATTAAAAATTGCAAAGGCCATATTCTCAAAAATCATTTTTGGGTATCGAGCGGCATGCGGGGTAGAGCCGACGGTTATTGTAACCGCAGGGAAGTGGAGGGGACCACAGGGTCCCCTCACCACTGCGGGCCTGCTTCTGCAGACCCGCAGTGGTGATGGGACCCGTGGGTCCCACTCCCACATACTCCCCCTTTTTTATTTTTTTTCAAAACAATAATACCACTATAAAATGCGGCTATTGTTATATTCTTTTTTTGTTAATAAAAAGGTTGTAGGTAATTTTTGAAAAGTATGTATATTTTTTTTAATTTCCTTTTCCAAATGTAAATTAAATTGTATAATTGCCTTAGGAAATTTATAATAATAATTAAATTCCCTTTTTGCAATTTTCAAATTGTAAGTTAAAATTGTATTAAATTTTATAATTGGAAAACTACTTAAAATTTGTTGGGTTGCTTAGTTGGTAATTGGACTCATTGAAAAGCAATTATTGCACATTATCATGATTTGAATCTAATGACTAAATTAATCACTATTTTTGGAACCTATGACCATAGGAATCATGCATTGCTTAATCATGCACGCAAGTTGTACTATTCTTATAACATGCAAATTATTTATAGATTAATTACATTTATTGATGTTTCATGCAAGTTGCAATATTCTTATAACTTGCAAATTACTTATAGATTAATTACATTTATTGGCGTTTCCATCTCCATGCAAGTTTCACGTTTAAATATTATTATGCAAGTTTCCTAATCGTTATTATTATGCAAAGTTATATTTCAAGTTTTGAATAATAAATAATGTTAGTTATGGTTTTTATTCCATGTAATTCATCAAGTAGTTATTTCAAGTAATTGAGCTTTGCAATGTCTAAATTCATAATTATTTTTCAAGCATGATGTTTATCATAAGTTAGAAAATTAAATAAAGGAAGTTGGAAAACCAAAACCTAGTAGCGTTCGGTATATATAGTGCCTCTGGGTCACGCTTACGGGTAATGTCATTGTGTTGAACTACTGCACTTAACGCCTAATAAAGCTACATCAACGATGTCTGTGGCATCGTCCCTATAAATCATCGGGGAGTAATAAGGGACACTTGGAAGTTAAAATCCAAGGGGCGGGTAATCCCCCTTGGATCGATAATTTAATAAGATAATTCTAAAACGATCTTTCATTCACTGAGCTAAACTATAGTAAACCCCTATAGGGATGATGAGTGAAATGCTTTTGTAAAATTGATTTAATCTCGAAGAATTGTTGTCGATTGACAATTGGTTAAGGGTGACGCTCATGATAAGAATTAGGATCTAGTTGTTTTAGGCCACAAGCAATAGGCCATCTTGAGCCTTTGCCTAAGTGCTACCATCATGGGTAGCAACCGCAGAGAAACTGTCTGAGACATTAACCCTATAAAGGGTTGCATACCCACTAATCAGTTTACATCAAACCATAGAGTAGAAAATAGAACTGCATACTTTATGCCTTGATCTCGTGCCGAAACGGGTATGTAGGCAGTCTTGGGATGGAGTTGTCCCTTGTACTCAGGCGTTCGTGGGTGGGGTCAAGGCTTGGTAAGGAAGGATTGAGTAAGAATCTAAATTTGAAAGATAATTAAAACGGAATAAAAAATTAATTCAATGCATACTCGGAAGGAATCCCGTATGGATTCGCTTGACTTCCCGAGGCTTTAAGCCAAATTCCGAGGTGGAACTCAAGCTTGTATTATGTTATTACTCCTAAGGATGGCGACCTCTGTGCACTTTTGTTAGAAGAGTGTAGTACTTAGTGAGTGGCTCAGGACCCGAATGGTCCCGATGAGTCTAAGTCTCTAGCCAGAGCACCTCCTATCCCGATTGGATAGATGCCTACCCCGTATGGGTAGATGCCTATCCCGTATTGGATAGATGAAATCTTATGTCCCGTATGGACAAATGCCTAACCCGTATGGTTAGATGCTCATCCTAGATGGATGAATGCCTAATCCAAATGGATGGATGCCCAGAGTATGCGATTGAATCAAACATAATGATTAAATTAAACACAGGAAAAAAGAAAAAGAATGGTCAATTTTGTTGAGTTAATTATGGTGGGTTATTACAGTTGTACAAAAAGTGTGTCATGCTCGTTATCATCATTGATATAGAAGTGGTACTCTTTCTTAATGGCATGATTTTAAAATGTACTATCAACACCATCCAAATCTATTTGTGCATGTCAATAAAACACATGCACCAGAATAGTGATTTACTTTGAAAAATAATACTGATCGAATCTCTTTTTGATGTGCAAAAGAGTAATTTTCTATGAAGTCCACTACAGATAGAATAGTTCCAAGTGGGAAAGTGTCTCTTAATGTTTTAAATTGTTTTGCTTACCACTTGGCAAAAAAACATGGCATATGTATGGTTTTATCAACTTACAAAAAAAATTCATAAATGTTCCAATAGGTATTTCCTCTTCTACATAATCTAACCTTGTAGATTCCTTTCCAAAATTTGTTTCAAATTTTTTGTACTTGTAACTCTTGTAATTTACCATCTTCCTCATGTCAGTATCTTTATCTCTCAAAGGCAATTTAGCCAACTCCCCGCATGTTCCACAAATTCCTTTTATGCAATTTATTTGACCGGTTGCATTATCATCTGATTTATCACATAAGATGGATGCTATGAATTGACTTGTTCATTTAGGAGGAGCTTTTTCATAACCATCACTATCTTCTCTAATATTTCGAAACACTTGATAGTACAGATCAAATTCGATGTGATAACGACAACAACAAGTTTTGAAGACTTTGTTTACCTTCACATAATATGGCCTTAACCCTTCAAACATGGTTTATCCAATCTTTATATGAGGGTTTGTTTTAGTAAACAACACATACAATTCATGTTTTGTTGTGTCTAACCAATGTTCTACATGGAGATCATAACAATCAATGCCAATCCTTTGCTTGATAACATCTCTACTGTTTGATGAAGGACGGGTATTATCATTCCAGAAACTTATCACAAAGTTCCTAACAAAATCTTCAATTCTATTAGAACGAGGAGCTCCACACATAATTGCCCAATTCCCTTTTGAGGTAGTATCATCCAAACTCTTTCTCCTTTTCACATGTTTTGATATTGTCCTTCTACTAAAACCAAACTTAGATGATAGTGAATAGATTTGTCTTTTTTGAGGCAATCTTTCATTTACTAAATATGTCAACATCACTCTTCTTGAAATGGTCTTATCTATTGTTCAATATATTTTACCAATGTTCACCAAACCTTTCTTAACATTATCAACAATAGATTTTTGTAGCTGAGAAGTTTTCCTCTTTTGAATTGTTGTATCTATAACCAACAATTTCAGTGGATCTATTAAGTCTTTACGAGTAAGTACAATTGATAACAATTGATCTTTCTCTAGTGTAGTATCAAGATTGTTGAAATGAGACATTATTTCTTTTGCACTTTTATTCATTGACCTCCTTTTAGTATGTCTAGGTTCTTCACTGAGATGTTTCAACTCATCCACATCCATTTCAAGTAAATGATCTAAATTTTTATAAGAAATATTTCTCTTCACTTGTTTAGCTAGATCCACAATATGCTCATCCATATCGCTGGTAGGAGGTAAGGATCTTGACCCCTCTCCTTCAACCTCCATTGGTTCAACTTGGGCAAGCTCCTCCCTCTGTTCATCAACTATATTTTGTTCTTCAGTAGGTTCTTTTGCCTCAACTCCCGCTTGAGAACTCCCTTCTTCTCGAGCCCATTCTGCACATAATTTAAGATGATAGAGAATATTTTTAATGCTATGTAATTCCAAATTTAATTTGAAACCAATTTTTCAAGTCATTTAGTAAGACCTAAATATTATGTCATAATAGGTGGACTATTATGTCATATTTAAGACCTATTATTGCATAATAGACCTCCTCATATCACATGTAATAGGTCCTAACATCTGCATAATATAGGTCTTAAGGGGACTCTTGAGTATAATGTGAAATATTTTTGCATACGTCCAATCATATAAATAGAACCTATTATGACATAATAGGTTCTAAATTTATGCCATATTTAAGACCTATAATCACATAATAAGTCCTAATATCACATAATAGGCCTTATTATTACTTAATATGACCATGTATGCAAAAACATTTCACATTAATATACTTGACTCCCCTCAAGACATATATATTATGTGATATTAAAGGACCTATCACATGCAATTGAGTAGGTCTTAAATATGATATAAGTTAGAACCTATTATAACATAATAGGTCTTATTAATTATGACTTAATACATGACCACGTATGCAAAAACATTTCACATTATACTTGACTCCCCTTAAGACCTATATTATGCAAATATTAGGACCTATTATGTATGTGATATTAGGACCTAAATTATGCGACAATAGGTCATTAATTTATCACACATACATAATAAGCCCTAATATCTCATAAATATAGGTCTTAAGGCCTGGACTCAAGTATATAATGTGAAATGTTTCTGCATACGTGGTCATGTTATCAAGTCACAATAAAACCTATTCTGTCATAATAGGTTCTATTATGTCATATTTAAGATAGGTAGTATCGCATATAATAGGTCTTAATATCACATAATAGGTCCTAGTATCACATAATATAGGTTTTAAGGGGACTCGAGTATAATGTGAAATATTTTTGCATATACTTAAAAACAAAGAAGACACAATGTTTATTTCTTTGAAAGTGTTTTATTGTTTTGATCATGCAAGCACAAATCTTAGGGCTGGATGAGACAATAGTTGTTGAATCTCACTTGGGGGGTTACCCCGAGCTACACAATTCAAAGCGGATACTTAGGTGCTTAACCCCACTGGCTCCCCTCCACGATACTCACTTCTCTAGGAAGCCAAGCACAAGTCCCCATGAAAAATCTTCATGGTGAACTTTGTATCTCTACTAAGAACCGTAAGAATGTGAGCCGCTTCAGAGGTCTGACCTCCTGCACCAACAGCTAGAAGGTTTTTGGCTTCTAACACAAAAGGTGTCTAGTAAGGGCATCCGTTCAAGTGGCTATAATCAGCAGCGTGTTACACTCTGTTAAATGGAAGGCCTCCCAGCCTATAGAGGTTGCGCTCTATAGGGTTTGTGGGGAGTCATAGCACCATTATAACAGCATGTAACACTCGTTGCTCGCAATTTGTGTCACAAACATATTTATTTAAAGTGGCTTGGAAGAGCTTGGCTTTAGCTTGTTACCACTTTGGGTTGTTCCCTCTCACCGAGCCTTAAGGGCTACTCAGGAGGCAAGCCCCTTTCTAAGGATAAAACAAAAAGAGCCTATTGCTAAAGACACAAAAGACAAGTTTGTTAATTTTAGAGCACCAATTGAAGTGTATGCTAAACTATAAAGACACATGGTTTCAAAATCTAAATTAAATTATAAATTATAAATGGGAAAGAGAGGGGTCCTAAAGATGTAAATTTTAAATTAAAACCATGATCTATTATAAATGGACTTAAGGGGGGAGAGAAAATGTCAATTACACAACAAGCAAGTTAATGGAATTTGAAATGCAAATACACATATTATTTCACATTAAAACATAATTATTTTTAATTAAAATGAGATTATTTTTAATCCTACTATTTCCAATTGATTTAATAAAAATTACATCATTTAGAATTAATTAAGATAGAATTATTATATAAATTAAATTAATTTAATTTAATTGATATTATTTAAAATAATTTTCATAAAAATATTAGATAAAAAGTATTTAACTAATACTAACAAATAAACACAATTTTCAGTACGTAATACATATAAAATTAAATAGAAATAAAAATAAAAATGCATACTTGCATCATGATATCTTTGCCTTCTTTGTTCTTGATATCTTTGTTCCGTTTTGGGAGAATAATTCCTTGAAGTCTTATTTTGCCTTCTCTTCTTGTTCCCCATGCTTTTAAAATAACCTTCAAATATCTTCAAATTATTGCCCTCAAAAGCGAATTGTTTTAATAATTTGTGTGTAAAAAAATGAAAAAAATTATGTATATTTATATGACTGTACAAAAATGTAAAAAAAATAAAAAATTGGTCTGTCAGGGTTCGAACAAACTCCAATAGTTATAAAAGGTCGGGTTCGTTCAAACCTGCCCATTACATGAAAGTACACATCATTATTTTGCCCAAGGGGTTCGAGCGAAGGGGTATCTGATCGAACCACTTGGGGTTTGATTGGATCCCCTTCGCTCGAACCACCATTCGTTCGAACCCCCTTTTTAGAGATCTCTCCTCAAATTTTTTAGAGTTCTGAGAAATTTTTGCCTTTGGACCTTTGGTTCAAGGCACAAATGAAAGAATCTTGTTAAACGAAAAATATAAGATGGTAGTTCTTGGAGCAAGCTTTCCAACGAGTATAATTTTATTACATTGTGAATTTATTATTTTCTTGTTTTTTTAATTTTATGGAATATTGGTTTTTCACCAAACATTAACTTCTTTGTTCAACGCATTGGGAAAAATAGGAAACTAATTAAAAAAAAATCTAAAAAAATATCTATGCCCCGGGTATTGATGTCTTCTTTCTAACAAAAAAAATAAATTGAATTTCAATATATATAAAACAAGCTATGTGTGTTGGTATGACATGAAGATTGCATTGATGAATTATAGTGTTGTCATTGATGTCAATTGCAACCAATATTGAAGATGTATTGCAACCGGTAATGTTGTTGTAAAGCAACCGGTATTGGTAAATCAGTGAAGGAAACCAGTATTATTATTAAAGTAGAGCTCAACCGGTAACCCTAACCCATTGAGAAGCAGACCCTAACCAATGAAGTTTAGTGAATCGGTTGTGATGATCTATGATCAAATGGTGATCGGAGATGAAGATGCCACATATGCATGATGCACGTGATGAATTTCAAAGTGGATTTGACACGTAAAGATAATTGTTTATCTTGGGAAAGATCAAATGCATAGCACGAAGTGAATAATGCGTGATGAGCTACAAGATCCAATGTGCAGTGATCCAGGAGCGGTTGAAGTTGTCTTGAACAATTTGTAGTTGATTGCTATGTAATCTAATGGTCTAGAATGAACTGACATGTTTGTAATCTCTATGAGATTTGTAGGTTTTGTGTTGTGTTACCGACCTATTGTATTTGCTTATAAGGTCGATGAGTTGTTTTGTAATTGTGTTGGCAAATTTGGTTAAGTGTGATTGTTGTTGAACCAGAAGGTGTTTCTGCAGAATGTTGTGAAGGTAGATAGGAGCATAAAAGGATCTTATTAAGCAAGATAGTGTTATTTCCAAATCAACAAAGAACCTGTTGTTCTCTAACCATTACAGTAGTTAAATCCCCTAACTGGGTAAGCTTTAATAGGATTGGTGTTGTTGAAATCCTCTAACAAGGTGATCCATTAGCTTGGATTTGAAATCCTCTTACGAGGTTACCTCTAACAGGGTATTGTAGTCAATCCCTTAACCAGGTGGTCCTTAACTAGATCTGTTCTTAACATGACATTATGGTAAAAGCTTCTAACAAGGCTTGGCTCCTAACAGGGCAAACTTCAGAAGAGTTTAGAATACTTGTGGATATTCATCCCCACCGTGGTTTTTCCCATTTGGGTTCCACATGAAAAATCATTGTGTCAAGTGGTGACTGATTTTGTGGATGTGTTTTGATATGGTTGATATGATGACTGGTAAATCTACTTAGGTATATTTAGATAAATGGAAAATATCTTAAATGAGTTAATATTGATATTAGTGAAGTGGTTTAATGTTTTGGTTAAATGGTATTTGAGTAACAAATATATTGCATTGTATCATTAATGTTTTGATCAACCGGTAAAGTTTGACAGTGCAGTTGTAGTTTTGGATACAATGATTAAACAAGTTAAGTTTAGTGACTTGTTTCTGAGTTGAAAGTTTGTTTGGTGAAAGTTTAACATATTTTCTATCTACTAATTCACCCCCTCCCCCTCTCAGTAGTTGACCAGATCATTATAAGTTTCATCATATTATCAATTGGTATTAGAGCAATCCATGTCCTCTTGAGTTAAGCCTAATAGCTTGAGGAAAAGATCTAGGAGAACATGATGAAGAAAGAAGGTCCAAAGTTTAATAGAGAAAATTACAGAATCTGGAGTGATAGGATGAAGATCTATATTAAGAGCTTAGGAATTCAATTTTGGGAACATGTTGTTACTAAATATAACCTGCCTAGTGGGATTTTGTCAGATGATCAAAAGAAGGAGCAACAGGAGAACAATCAAGCGTTGGAGGCCATCATTAGTTCCTTGTCTGATTTAGAGTATGTTGATGTTCATGGATTGGAGTGTACATATGAAGTTTGGAATAAACTGGAAGATATCTATAGCGGTGATGAGCATGTTAAGATTGTCAAAGAAGAGAGTCTTAGAGGGAAATTTGATGATATGCGGATGGCTGAAGCAGAAAACATTCAACGACATGGTCAGAGGATCAAGGAGATAGTCAAAGAAATCAAAACTGTTGGAGGTACAGTGGAGGATACCATAGTGGTTAGCAAGGTGTTGAGAACACTTCTACTGATCTACGTTATCCGAGTTGAAGCCATTCAAGAACTCAAATCTATTGATAAAACAAAGGTAACTCTTGACTCTATCATTGGTAAGCTAACTACATTTGAATTAAATGGTTTTGATGGAAGTGTTCAGAGATCAAAATCTGCATTTAGAGCCTCAATATCAACCCCACCGGTAAGGAAAAGAAAAGAAGTGAGCTATAGTCATGAGTCTAGATCCAGCAAAGAGGTAGATGATGAAGACCGTCTGATAGAGCTTGAAGCATTGTTGGCCAAGTGATTACCCAGAGGTAGTGGTAAGTATAGAGGTAAACTACCTTTGAAATGTTTTGCATGTAACTGGATTGGACATATTGCTGCTAACTGTCCTAATGGAGATAATGAGCAAAAACAAGGGAAGTTTAGGAAGTATAAAGGCAAAGGTAAAAGAGATTGTCTCATTGCAGTGGATGGAGGAATTACGGATGAAGAATCTGAGGAAGATGCAAATGAGGACATTGTCTTTGTTGCTATTAAAGAAGAGATATCAAATCAGAAGGCATTGGTCTCTCGCATGGATAGTTCAGATGATTGGATTATAGACAGTGGTTGTTCACATCATATGACCGGTGACCAAAGTAAGTTTCTTACATAGAAAGAGTTTGATGGAGGTGTTGTGAGATTTGGGAATGACTCACCCTGCATGGTGAAAGGAAAGGGATCCATCTCTTTGAATGGTAAAAGTAGTGTAAATGATGTCTACTGAGTTGAAGGTCTGAAACACAATCTTTTGAGTGTCGCTCAACTCAATGACAAATATTACCCATTGGAATTCAAGAATGCAGTGTGCAAGATTTATGGAAACAAAGGTGAACTGATTGCAACTGGCAAACAGACAAAAGGTAACTTTTTTCACCTAAACTCTAAAGTTAATAGTTGTTTAATTGCAAAAGTTGAAGATAGTTGGCTTTGGCATAAGAGAATTTGTCATATAAATTTTGATAACATTGTAAGAGTCAGTAAGTCAAAATTTGTAAGAGGTTGGCCACAATTGGACAAATCGATGAATGCTTTGTGCAAGGAATGTTAGTTAGGGAAAATGACATCCTTGACCTTCAAGAGAAAATATTTCTCAGCTGAACATTTTCTAGATTTGGTTCATACCGACCTATGTGGACCAATGAGGACTAGGAGTATTCAAGGTGATTGGTACTTCATGATTTTTACCGATGAGTGTTCAAGGATGATGTGGGTCACATTGTTGAAAGACAAGACAAAAGAATTTAGCAAGTTTAAGGTATTCCAAGCCTTGGTTGAAAATGAAAGTGGTAAGAAGATAAAGTGCTTAAGAACTGATCAAGGTGGTGAATTTACTTCAAAGGAATTCACTAGATATTGTGAAAATAATGGAATTAAGAGGCAAATTTTTGCACCTAGGACACCATAGCATAACAATACTGTAGAAAGGAGCATCCGGTCAATTGTTGAAGCTGCTAGGACTATGCTAATTCAAGGAGGTGTAGCTAAGACATTCTAGAGAGAGGCTGCCAGCACAACTGTTTATACAATGAGCCAGATACTGGTTAAAAGAGGTAAGGATAAAACACCCTATGAGTATTGGTATGGTAGATCACCTAATGTCAGTTACTTTAAAATATTTGGCAGTAGATGTTTTATCAAAAGAGGTGATTATGTTGGTAAGTTTGATGCTAAGAGTGATGAAGGCATATTTCTTGGTTACTCCACCAAGAGCAAAGCTTACAAGTGTTACAACGACCAGACTAAGAAGATCATTGAAAGTGTCAATGTCCGAGTTGATGAATTTCCTAAGAAATCAGAAGAAACCAGTAAGGAGAAAGAAGAAGAAGAACCTTGCACACTATTTTTGGAATCGAAACTGGTAAAGCAAGAAGTTGGTGAATAGAACAGAGAAGCCCCAATTCATCCGGAATAGGGAGGTCCAATAGAAGATGAAGAAAGTGAAGAAGAATAAGAACATGAAGACCACGATCATGTTATTCCAAGGTATGCTAGACTCAATCATAGCCCCGATCAGATTATTGGAGACATGAATGCAGGTGTGTTAACTAGAACAAGGCTTAGAGAGAACTCTTGTATGATTTCCACTATTGAGCCTAGAACAACAAAAGAAGCCTTTAGAGATGAACACTGGATCAAGGCAATGGAGGAATAACTTGACCAGATAGAGAAGAACAATACTTGGTCATTGGTACCCAGACAAGAGAACAAGAATGTAGTAGGTACAAAATGGGTATTCAAAAATAAATTGAATGAAGATGGAGTAGTGGTCAGAAATAAAGCCAGACTGGTATGCAAAGGATATGCATAGGAAGAAGGTGAAGACTATGGTGATACATTTGCACCAGTAGCAAGATTGGAAGGAGTAAGGAGTCTACTTGCATTTGCAACATACGGAGGATTTAAAGTGTATTAGATGGATGTTAAGTCATCATTCCTAAATGGAATATTGGAAGAGGAAGTCTACATTGAATAGCCAGATGG
The DNA here is from genome assembly GCF_030272615.1 of Cryptomeria japonica. Lineage (NCBI taxonomy): Eukaryota > Viridiplantae > Streptophyta > Pinopsida > Cupressales > Cupressaceae > Cryptomeria > Cryptomeria japonica. The sequence goes on along the minus strand of NC_081407.1, from coordinate 476,620,448 downwards.
TTAAGCTTTAACTGGAGAAAAGGACATGGTGTGCAAATTACACAAGGCATTATATGGATTGAAGCAAGCACCAAGAGAATGGTATGAAAGATTTCACTCTCACTTGGTGAAGATAGGTTTTCAAAGAAATAGTGAAGGCAGTAACATATATCTCAAGACAGAAGGAGACAAGATACTGGTATGTGAGGTATTTGTCGATGATATGATTTTTTGAGGTCATGATGACATGTGCCATGATTTTCTAATGAAATGAAGAATGAGTTTGAGATGTCACTGGTAGGTGAGATAAAATTCTTCATAGGTTTGCAAATCCAACAGATGAAGGAAGGTATTTTCATCACACAGTCCAAATATGTGAAGGAAGTTTTAAGAACTTTTGGAATGAGAAACTGTAAACTAGTTGGAACACCAATGGTTACAAGTTGTAAATTGTCAAAGGAGGATGATTCTGCACTAGTTGATGAAAAGGAATACAAATCCATGATATAGAACCTACATTATGTTGTCCACAAAAAACCGGACATTGCTCATGCAGTAGGATTGGTTGCTAGATTTTAGAAAATTCCAAAGGAAACACACATGGTAGCAACCAAAAGAATTTTCAAGTATCTGAAAGGCACAATTGATTATGGATTATGGTATCCATATGCAGGATACTTTGATTTAAAAGTCTATACAAATACAGATTGGGTAGACAATGTTGATGACAGGAAGAATACAACTAGAGGAGCATTTTTTCTTGGAGGCAGACTAGTGTCTTGGAGCAATAAGAAACTAAGTTGTATCTCTCAATCTACAACAAAAGCTGAATATGTTGCAGAATACATGAATTGTACCCAAGCAATTTGGATGAAACACATTTTGGAAGGTTTCAAGTTGAAGATATCAGAATCAGTAAGAATTTTCTGTGATAACACAAGTGCTATAAACATTCCGAAGAACCTGGTGCTGCATACTAGAACTAAGCATATTGAGCTAAAGTATCATTTCCTGAGAGAGAAAGTGCAAAGTAAAGATGTGTCATTGGAGCATGTATCTACTAAAGAACAACTAGCAAATATCTTTACTAAACCTCTACCTAAGGCTACATTTGAATATCTTAGAGGTAAGTTAGGGGTTGTACCCCTACATGAAGTCAATTATGCAAATATGGAAGACATCAGTCCCGGAGCCTATTGAAAATATTGAAGAAGGATTGGTGTAGAGTGGAGCTACTCTACAGGGGGAGCAACTAGTTGCAGATCGATGAAGCATGGATGAGAACCATAATGGTTTTACCTTCACTTTGGCATTGATGTCAAAGGGGGAGAAGAACTGTATATAATTGAATATCCAGTTACTAGTGGGAGACATGTAGATACAATTGAAGGAGAGTATATGGGAAAAATGTAAACCAGGATTCCTATACCTGTGTATGTGCTTTAATCTCAATCATCACAATCAAAGGGTATTAATATTTGTATTGCCATCAATGCCAAAGGGGGAGAATGTTGGCATTACATGAAGATTGCATTGATGAAGTATAGTGTTGTCATTGATGTCAATTGCAATTGGTATTGAAGATGTATTGTAATCGGTAATGATGTTGTAAAGCAACTAGTATTGGTAAAGCAGTGAAGGAAACCGATATTATTATTGAAGTAGATCTCAATCCATAACCCTAACCCATTGAGAAGCGAACCCTAATTGATGAAGTTTGGTGAATTGGTTGTGATGATCTATGATTGAATGGCGATCGGAGATGAAGATGTCGCGTATGCATGATGCACGTGATGAGTTTCAAAGTGGATTTGGCACGTAGAGATAATTGTTTATCTTGGGAAAGATCAAATGCATAGCATGAAGTGAATAAAACGTGATGAGCTACAAGATCCAATGTGCAGTGATCTAGGAGCGGTTGAAGTTATCTTGAACAATGTGTAGTTGATTGCTATGTAATCTAATGGTCTAGATTGAACCGACATGTTTGTAATCTCTATGAGATTTGTAGGTATTGTATTTTGTTACTGACCTATTGTATTTTCTTATAAGGTCGATGAGTTGTTTTGTAATTATGTTGGAAAATTTGGTTAAGTGTGATTGTTGCCGAACCAGAAGGTGTGTCTGCAAAATGTTGTGAAGGCAGATAGGAGCAGAAAAGGATCTGGTTAAGCAAGCTATTTCCATATCAACAAAGAACCTATTGTTCTCTAACTATTACAACAGTTAAATCCCCTAACCGGGTAAGCTTTAATAGGCTTTGTGTTGTTGAAATCCTCTAACAAGGTGATCCATTAGCTTGGATTTGAAATCCTCCTCTGAAGTTACCTTCAACAGGGTATTACCTATAACAGGGTATTGTAGTCAATCCCTTAACCAGGTGGTTCTTAACCGGATCTGTTCTTAATAGGACATTATTGTAAAAGCTTCTAACAAGGCTTGGCTCCTAATAGGGTGAACTTCAGAAGAGTTCAAAATACTTTTGGGTATTCATCCCCACCGTGGTTTTTCCCATTTGGGTTTCCACGTGAAAAATCATTGTGTCGAGTGGTGAATGATTTTGTGGATGTGTTTTGATATGGTTGATATGATGACTGGTAAATCTACTTAGGTATATTTAATAAACTAGAAAAGATCTGAAATGATTTATTACTGATATTAGTGAAGTGGTTTAATGGTATTTGAGTATCAGATCTATTGCATTGTATCATTGATGTTTTGATCAACTGGTAAAGTTTGACAATGCAGTTGCAGTTTTGGATACAATGACTAAACCAGTTAAGTTTAGTGATTTGTTTTTGAGTTGAAAGTTTGTTTGGTGAAATTTTAGCATATTTCCTATCTACTGATTCACCCCCCCTCTCAATAGTTGATTAGATCATTATAAGTTTCATCATATTTTCAATGTGTTTAAACTTAAACCTATGTCTGAATTATAACTAGTCGAACTTCAAAACTTAATAAAATGAAAAATATTCAACATATCATGATCAAACCAACAACAAGCCATGGATATTGATGTTACAAACCAAATTTTGAAAGAATTGTGTTTTTATCATTTAGAGAAAAAAAGATGCGTTTCGGGAGGCACATCACTCTTAAAAACTGTAGTTTGCTGTAAAAAACTACTTTTTGAGGGAGATGGAAAAAATTGAAAAAAAATATATTTAGAATCTACAGACAAAATGCTACAAATCACTAATTTACATCATCTTCAAATTCTTAATAGTTTAAAAGTTATAGTTGTCGGAAGTTGAAGATTATTTTAAAAATGTTCATCTCAGTGTCAAAAGTGGCAAAAAAGTGGGAACCATCATTGTGAGTTCAACCATTAACATAAATAAATGTCAAGATATTACCTCGAAATAAATTGTAAGGACCCTTTCATCGCACAAAAAAATATATTTCATCTTTCTCCTTTTATTGAGTGACTTAAATGTGAGGACATCTAATGAACAAAATTAAATCTTATGTAGCAAGGAGGATACCAATATTGTACATGGATTATTAAAGAGGAAAATCATTGATGGTTGGGTGTTCAACAAAAAATGGGTTTATTAATCATTTTTGTGAAGACTTAATTGATCTACATGACACTTGTGATTTGATCTTTTGCAATGGTATGAAGAGATGGAGGGTCTATAGAAATTATAAATTCAAGACCTACAATAGAGAAATTGTTGTTGATTACATGTCATTTGTTCACAAAGCTTGATTGATAAGATAACAAAGGTTGTGAATGCAGTTCCCCTTGGCGATTCAAAATCAAACCATAATATATGTACAAATTTTGCCAATGTAGATCCCCTTGGTGATTCAAAATCAAACCATAATATATACAAAATTTGCTACCCTGGTGGGATAAAAACAAACATACGATACAACTACAACCCCTCCACCAACCTCCAAAAAAAAGGTATTTTTTAACTAAATAAAATTGTGACATCATCAAGGAAACATTTAAGACAATTGACACAAAAAGAAAGGAAAAAATAGAGGGTTTAAAAAGTTGCTAGATACTAAGAATTTTTCAAAAGGAACTTGAAAGTTGTAAAAGGTTAAAGAACAACAAGAAGAAAATAAATTATTTTGTAGCAAATGCATGGTTTGATGAGGATCACAAAAATGTAAGGAGAGCTCTCAAGGAGCTAGGTAAATAAGAGAACACAAAGTTATACAAGCATATTGTAAAATTAAAAAAAGGATGTTCATGGACACAAAGAGAGAAGAGTGGATACATATAGGGAATAATAACCTAGTTACACTATATTAGAATGAACTGTAATCAAGAAAAGAACAAATGAAGAAAACATAACATCCAGTCAATAGTTTGGATATGCAATATAATTGTATGAGTAGAAGTCAGGAGTTAATGCCCCACTTAGGGTCGCCTTGACAATGGAACTATTTACTTTGCAAGATGTTAAGGGAGGCATTAATAATTGAGGTTTAGGAAATACTCTTGACATGGTTGAACTTTGTGCTAAGTACTTGAAAGGAGGGGTGGAAATCTTATCCCTAACATTGCGAAAATATACAATATAATTAAACATGCGTTTCCAAGAGCTTGGTTTACCAGCTTAGCAATACCTCTTTTAAAGAGTGTGGCTATTAACAACCCTTCCAATTATTAGATCATCATGATCAATCCTTTGTTTACAAAGTTGTTTGGTAGCATGGTTGAGCACAACATTAGCAAGTGGGTAGAATACAAAGAAAAGAGAGAAAAAAGGTAAGAATGTTTCAAAACAAAGCATTCATTAATTGATAATGAAATCACATTCATACATATCATTGGAAAAATTTGGAATGAGAAAGAGGAATCTTATTGCTATTTTGTTGATTTCAAGGCTTTTGACACGGTTCTTAGGAATAAGTTATGGTGTAGAAAGGATGAGATTGAGATCTCAATGCAATTTAGAACAATTGCCTATAGGCTCTATGAAGAGTTATGGGTAAAAATCAAAACTAAAGTAAGTACTTTAGAAAGTTTTAGGAGTTGCATGGGGTTAAGTAAGGATTCCTATTATCTCCTAGTCTTTTTGGCTTATTTATCAACAAACTTAAAGGATGGTTAAATTGAAAGGTGGAGATAACACTCTTTTGGGGAATACGTCATCAAGATTATTTTGTATGTTGATTATTGTATTTGGATTGTTAGGTCTACTCAAGGGTTACAAGAACATTTTTTTACCCTCAAGAAATTTTTGTAAAGATGTGGGTATGCAAGTCAAAACAAGCAAGACAAACATTACGATCTTCTACAATAGAAAGAATAATAATCCCTTTACTTTATTTTGAAAGAACTATTCTACAAGAAGTAACAAAGTATAAATACCAAGTGAGATTGACTTAAAAAATAAGCCTAGCTGTGAAACTTGTAGAAGGAAGAGAAGTTTGGGAGGATGGAGAGTGCTAGCAATACTTTAGTCCTTAAATGGATGTAGATAGACAAAATCCAATAGTGCATGATCACAAGCTAATTCAAGCTAAAAAATTCAGCTCCTTGTGAGATTCTTCTAGTTGAAATAAATTAAATACTTATCGAAGCCATTGCTATGGTGTGATTTTAAGATATCAACAAATTGACTAGATAGAGTTAACTTGCTAACCTAATTTTGCCCCAAAAAATGTATTGAGGGAAAGAAATAAGTCATGAAGCAAAACTATAGGTGGATTAACATATGACACATTCACTTGACTGCTTGCCCTAAAATGAAAAAGAACTAAACACATTTATTGTGGATAAGTTTTCATAAGTCTACATGAGAAGGAGAAAGAAAATATTATAACGAGGAATTGAAATCCACTTCCAACAATAAACAAAAGGACTAATTAGAGGACAGTATCACTTCAAGAGTAAAGATTTTCATAGCTAGTCGAGGACTAACTTCCATCATCTTCAATGTGAATTAAGTAGACAAAAAAAGCCAAATAAGTTATGAGAAACCAAAGTTTGTTTCTTTTACACAACTAAGACTCTGTAAATTGAAAAAACACTTAATCTTAAAATGTAAAGCTTAAATTGACGTAGTCAAGTATACAAATAATTTAATAACAACTATAATTTGAAAAATGAAAATAACTAAGTTTACCCTTTATATGATTATAAATCTTCTATGCATTTTTGTGGCATTCCAACATTATATGAAACTAACTACAAATAGTAGTTTTAGCTGAATACTTGGGCATTAAATATGATTCAATTTTTTTTTAATGATAAAACGATTATGACTCTATGCACTTTGAATCTTCATGTTATACCAAAAAAATGAAAATAAAAGAAAAAAGAAAGATTCTTGTATATTCCATAATATCAAGCAGTCTGTACACAAATCTATAAAGAAAGAAAGAAGAAAGAAGTTATTTTAACGTCCACGAGACTAAATATAGCCTATGGGACAAAACTGCCAACCACACTGGATTATACATTGATTGCCCTCTGCATTTCAACTTTCTTCTTATGCAGCGTGATGATAAGTGCTCTCAGCTTCTCAACAATTCCCTCACTGAAAAGATTGTCCTAAGATTTAGTTGTCCCTGCTGTCCTTGAAAGATTCACATTCTAAAATGAAGTGTCTTTCCATTTCCACTTTACCCGTTGAGTAGAAAATGCATACTCTCTCCTCCCAAACTTCTTTAGGTCTTTTCCAATGACCGGTTTCACTATGGAGCTGGTGAGAATTAGTTCTTAATTGAGCAATAAGGATTTTGGTTCTCCAAGGAATATTGGCCCCTGTGTACGTCTTTTGCTGATAATTACAAGTGGGGTTAAACTCTTCAATATAGTATTTTTTCTTTCTCCCAAGGTTTTTATCCCAAGTGCACTTGTGAAACTTGTCTATAACAAATGCTTTTATCTCCTTGCTATTGGTGGGGCACGCGTTCAAGTAGATATTCCATTTACTTAACCATTTGTTATTTTGTTGCATCCAAGTCTTCTTTCTTTTGTATAGAGTATCATTAAAGATAATCCTAGGACATCAGTCCTCATTCATTCTCTCGATTCTTTTTAAGTAACTTATGAGTCTCGTCATAGCAATAGCCTCAATGGGTGCTAGCCCCACTTCACTCAACATAATCTCATAAGATACTGAATTTTTAAGCTTGAACTTGTTTGTAATCAAACGTTTTTGAATTTTCTCAATTTGTTTCCATTGCAAGACAAAAGTACTGCTGCCCCACACTTCACAGCCATAAAGGACAACCGAAAGCACTAAAAGACCAAAAAGAGTTTGAAAGGTCTTCCAGTCCCATAACTCAGCCTCTCTACACCTATTCTAAAAGGCAAAAAACGCTTTCCACCCTCCCAAAACTCTCTTGTTTATGCACCCTTCCCAACTTAAGTTTTTGTTGAAGTCAATACCAAGGTACTTGTAATCCGTTACTTCTTCAAGTGTATTACCTTCAAAATGGAACACATGCTGGTCATGTTTTCTTTTGGTAGAGAAAATCATCACTTTTGTTTTGCTGGTGTTAACTTGCATCCCCACAGTTCTACAAAATTGCTCCAGGGAGAGTAGGTGTTCCTGTAAACCAATAGCAGACTTAGCAATAATGATAAGGTCATCTGCATGTAAAAGGAGTCTTATGACAAACTTGCCCAAGTGAACACCATCCCCATTTTGTAAGTTTAACCAATCTTTGAGTTTGTCAATGTATAAACCAAAAAGTGTAGGGGGTAGAGGGTAGCCCTGCTTGACCCAATGCCACTCCTAAAAATTTCTGAGATGCCAACCGAAGTTTTGATTTTAACTTTGACCTCTTCATACAACCTATGAACAATTGCCCTGAGATGACTAGGAACTTTGAGTTCCTCCATTTTGTGCCAAAGTTTGTCCCTAGGGATCGTGTCAAATGCTTTTTTGAAATCTACAAAGCAACAAAAGACTTCATCCTTATGATCCCAAACTTTTTCAATGATGTGCCTTAGAGTGACACCATGATCAACTATGGAATGTTTAGCTCTAAAACCAGCTTAACCTTTAGCACGTTTATTGCCTTGTTCTGCCCAATTGTTGATCTTGATCTCTATCATACTCCCAAACAATTTTGCAAATAAAGGATTCATCATAATGGTTCTATAATTAGAGGGATTGTTGATATCACCACTTTTGAAAAGAGGTATTTCTAAGCTAGTAGTCCAATCTGTGGGTAAGCCCCGTTGAATGATACTATTGAAAATATTTGTAATATGAGGAGCAAGGATTTTCATACCCCACTTTAGATATTCCGCTTGAAGCTCAACTAAGTCCTTTGCTTTTCCAATACTCATCTTTTTAATACCCATTTCAATCCCTTGAACAGTGAAAAGCTTAGTGTTAGTGTTGACCAAGGGTGGCGGGTCAACCTGAGAATCTTGCTCATAGAGTTGTCTAGCATAGTCGAACCACTGAGATGCAATAATTGTATTTTCAGTTTGTTTATTTCTTGACTGGAGCTCCTGCCAAAATAGCTTGGGGTTATTTTTCCCAAGGGAAATTAACTCTTCTCTTCTTGTGACCATAAAATCAATTTTTTTCTTTCTTAAAATCTGCTTGTAGGCTTTGTGATTTATTTTATTAGTTTTGGTTTCTTTCATGACCCTTCTAGCTTTTTTGCATTCTTCATCAAACCAAGCATTAACCAGAAAGTAATTTGTATCGGACTTCTTATTCTTAGCTCTCTTGCATCCATTAGGTGCTCCTTGAATAATGTTTGTTAGTTTGGAGCTATGAAGACCATGGAAAGGGATTTTCTTGTTCTTAAGAGACCTCTCTAGAGCCATTTGGAAAGTATCATAGTTTTTTTGAGTTAATAAAATTCTACCTTTTGATAGAGGTTGCTTAATATGAGTAGTTTTCTTCCCAAGCTGTTGCTGTCCAGTCCAAGAAAAACTTAAATAAATCGGTTTATGATCAGATTTCAAATCTCAGTGTTGTTCCCCAACAAGGACTGACTCCATTCTCTCAAAGAGGCCATGTGAACACATAATATAATCCACAACACTTGCCCCATTTTAAGTGTTGCAAGTGAAATTACCAGACTTCAACCATCTAGCCAACCCATTATAAATGACTAAATTAAATGTCCCACATAAAACAAGCAACTACTCCCCAAAAAGATTCCAGCCTTTGCTGTCTTCTGAGACTCTATCCCACTAATGGTCACTTTCTTCTGTAAGCCAAATAGGGTTGCAATTTTCCTTATAACAGAGAATGCTAGCTTGTTCATTTGCAGTTCTAGCATTAAAATCACCTACCAAAAGAACTTCTCCTAGCTGAGAATAGGTTGCAATATCCTTTTTCAACGCTGGAAAAGGGTCTTTGTGGTCAAGCCCCCTACTCTTGTAAATTTTTGACACTTGAAGGGCGAAATAACATGGTGCAATTCTGATGAGATTCCCATTTTCAAAGATTTTAAACCAGAGAAATTGTTTATTTGTGTCTATTTTTTCTAGCTGAACCAAACAACCTTCCTTTTCCCTTACCAAGACCATGATACCACCATGTCCTTTACCATTCCCTGTTGTCTTGTTCCACACTGCCATCTTCAAGTACCCTTCAAACCAAGGTGTCTTGCACCCTTCATGCTCATGAGTTTCAGTGAGAGAAATAATGTATATGTCCCCTGCAATAGGCCCTAAACCAGGTCCACGCCTCTAAGGATATCCTCTACAATTCCAACAAACTAAACTTAAAGAAACCCGGGCAAGCCTTGGTTGCTATTTATTTTGGCATGTGAGACTCAAATTTGAGTCTACCCCCCTGTTAGCCCATAATGACCCTGCTGCTATGTTTTCTGCTGAAGCTTCTATTGTCATTTCTTTGCTACCAACCTATTGTGTCGTTTTAGAGTAGGGCCCAAATGAGGCAATGACCGCTTTGCCATTGTGCAACCATGCTCTTTTACCTTCTTCTCTTGGTGTTATGACTTTAGATATTTCTTCCCTCCTTTCTTCTTGTTGTGTAATTGTTAAATCTTCGTCTAAAAAGAAGCAAGGACCCCTAAGGAGTTGCTTCTTTCTTAAGAACACTTGTTTGTCCTGGATGCATGGTAAAATAATTCTAATAGGTCTTGCCTTTTCCTCGTTAGGCTTACCCATCCTCCAAGCTTGACAGATCTGCCCTTGCCAAAACAACTTGTCTTTGAAAAAGTCGTTTACAAGATCAAGAGTATGTTCATTACTTCCATAGTCTTTTACACCTTTAATAATCAGATTTGCTGCTCTATTTTGTCTTTCTTTGGATTCTTTAACCTGCAAATTGTCAGCCCGAAAGTCTGGTTTTGCTACTTTGGTAGCAACATTATTACCAACTTGTGCCCAAGTTTTGGAACTGCTTGCACCACCCCCATCCTCTCCTACTCTTTCTTTCGTTACAGGCTTGTTTGCTTGGCCAACCAATATCTCTGCGGTTTGAGGTGTTTTAGAACTTTCTATTACATATTCTTTCATGTTGTTCCATTCAGTTTTCATGTTCTGCCATTCAATTTTTCCAACCAAAAGGGTTTCTTGCACCAACACCAGTTGTTCTTTAAAAAGCTTATTGCTTTCTGCTAGAGATTGATTTAATACTGTTAAGGAATGGATTCTGTGATCTCTTTCTTGTGCCTTGAATTCCAGAGCCTCCAACCTCTCCTTGACATTTAAAAGTTCTTGCACATAGAGTTCAGAGGACCAAGTGAGAGGTGTGGTAGTGTGGCTGTAAAAAATAGATTTTGCAAAGTCTTTGTGACGTTTAGGTGTGCTACATCCACATCTCTGCAAAGGGGATTGCTGTATGTGTTGTTTATTGCGGAAAGCCAAAATGTTTTGCTTCTTTGTCTCCTTCTATTTTAAGTGTGCACGTCTGAGTCTTAATATGCCCTGAAATTGTTTGGCATTAACTCAAACCCATTTTCCTGCTTTGAGTGAGGAAGCAATTTTGACTTGGCCTAGATGGTTTGATTCAACCCAACTAGATGTGCTTTGCCCATTTTGTGTGTTTTGCCCATTTTGCATGATATTAGAAGGGTGGTTTTCCATTGCGAGAAGAGGAATAGAAAAAACTGATTGCTCATTTTGCATGATAGTAGAAGAGTGGTTTTCCATTGCAAGAAGAGGAATAGCAAAAAATGAAAAAGCTAAAGAGAGCCCAGCCATATACCTTCGCAGCCTGGTCCGTCACAACCCACGGGAAAGCTGGTGGAAGGAAATGCCCTTGTCTCTAGTCCCACAACTCCACGGACCCTCCGTAGCTTGGCCCGCCACAACCCACAGAAAAACCGAGCCTCTGTGACCAAACGAACCAAAAAAACCTGCCACAACCCATGGGAAAACCGAAACGATGCTATGAGAGCCGCGTATCACCGAAATGACTTAGAGTAATATCTGACTACCTCATATTCTTAAAATTTGAACTTGAATTGACCTCCGTCAAAAAATGTCTATTTACTAAAATCTAAGGGCACATCGGTTAAATTTCATGCCTTTTTCCCTCTTCAAAATTTCTGCAATAAATCATTCTGCGAACATTTCACATAAATTTTTCCTGAACTTGGCTCCACAGGCTATTGATCGAAGCATCCTTAAACTCATATCCATATTGCCTTACGAATGGATAGCAACTATCGGGAGGTATGCTTGCCTTTTTAGTACCACTTCTTCTCTGCAACAATCAAAATAACATAATTAATCACCGACACTTACAAACAGAGGCATGATAATTTATTCCTTTAAAGCTGTGACCTGAGCACAACATATGTCTTGAGAGCAAAAATAAAGAAAAGGTGTTTCTTTTTGCAAATTTCAGTTTATTTAAACTCCTCAAATGCTGGGTGCCACAATGTTGATCTTCTAGCTGTCTTTCGTCAGAAAAACACTGCTTAAAAATAATGTTGAATTTCGTATTAAGTTATGAACTCGGCATCCATGCAGTATTTAGTAGATAAAGAGAAGTGTGAAAAAAGAACATACTTGACTCCGATTAACTATCTGGTTGTCCTTTCACTCTCAATCGTGGATTTCAAACCGTAGCTGTACTTGTTGCCACGCACTTCCCACAGAGGGGACGTCTGTAGGCCTAATAAATCTTTACATGTCATCCTGTTGCTTGTCCTAGGCTCAAGTCGATACATTGGAAAGTGATATTATCCTCAATATTTTCAGTCAGGGCAGAGATGGAACCGTTTCTTTTCATTTTTTAAAGCAATTGATAATTCCCACTGGAGCAGGTCCAACCCGTATTGTTCGTTTCATGGTCGCCAATTAAGATTCAAGAGTATTTTGTAGACCATTAGAAACTCATAAATGATTTTGTTTTCTGTAATTTCGCCATGTATGGCTTCAGTTTTTTGTTTTGTTTCGTTTGCGGCTTCTCACTGAACCGGTGATCATGTCCTTTTCCGATGTGAGATTGAAAAAAGAGAATAATATATTGAATGTCTTTGCAGTACAGGCAACTCTTACTTACTGAATCGACAAATACATGTCATTATGCCCCTAATAAATAAGTGGCCATTCACAAAATTTTATGAAATTCATATGATTGAGTTTAAACTTTATATTGGTGGATATATTTGTTCAGGGATGCAGAGGGTAAGCGAATTATATGGGACCTGCTCTATTAAAAAACTTGGTCATCCTACAGGTATGCATTGCTTTGCTTACCATGCAATTCCATTTGCAAACTTGTATGCCTAACATTTTATATATGTATATCCGTTTTGAAAGTGTTCACAACCGGGCAGCTGGGTTCATTGCAATTGCTACAATTAAATTGTCTATTTGCAGTCTGATATTTTGAGGCAGCTATATGTTGCACATGCTCTTCCAAAAAAGGAAAAGTGATTAAGTGCAATTCTCATAGTGCACAGAAAAGTTATTCACAAGTGCGTAGTCTCTATCATTGGCACCACCATTCTTGTCACGAATTATAGATTTGGTGGGATAATTAACATATAAATGGATACGAAGCGTGTTGCACCGGATCCCATTGCAGTGCTGAGAGGACATCGAGCTTCGGTCACTGCCAGTTGTTTCCATTCCACCAAACCCGTTCTCTTTACAGGGTATGCCCTTAATAAGTGGTCATTCACAAAATATAATGAAATTTATATAGTTGGGCTTAAACTTTATAGTGGTGGATTTATTTATTCAGGGATGCAGAGGGTGAGCTAAGAATATGGGACCTGCTCCGCTACAAAACATTATCATCCTCCAGGTATGTGCCGCGTTGCTTATTTTTGCAATTCCATTTACAAACTTGTATGCTTAACATTTTAATATATGTATATCCATTTGAAAGGGTTCACAGCCCTGCAGCTGGGGTCATTGCTATTGCCACAATTCCTTCATTTGAAAACAAGATCCTCAGGTAAGTTATTTATTTGCATTGTTTTACTATTTTCAGGCAGTTACATGTTGCACTTGTTCTCTATGTTTCATTGTTTCTTCTAAGAGAATTTTAGTTTGAGAGAATTTTAGCTTGTTTTCCCCTTGTTGAGGTAAATTGACCTTCCCATTACATTTTAGAACCAGTATTCCACTTTTGCTGAGAAGCTAGCCACCTCACCTACTTCCATCTGATTAAGGATCTATTGAAAATTTAAATCCTTTCTCATGTACACTATACCCCATTAAGACAGATTACACTTGACGAGGTGAAAGTTATATAATTAGTGTTATGAGTGTCCCACCTACTGCCACAGTTCCACTTTGTGACAAAATTTTCGGTCGTTTTCTGCATTCTCGAGATTGTTACTCATAATAGTTTAACCACCTTGCCACATATCTGCAGAGTTATGGGGCAGTGTATTGCGGTGGGGAATTTGATCTTGGATCACACCCTTATTATTATTATTCCTTTTACCATTAGACCACGAGCCCTTGTATGCATAAATAGTTATATAAACTTAGACATGTTACCCTGTTGCTTGTTCTAGGATCGAGTACATACATTGGAAAGTGATATTATTCAATATTTTCAGTCAGGGCAGAGATGGAACCGTGAAATGCTGGGAATTTGTGGATGGAGCTTTGTCAAGGTACTGCTATAAAATCAAAAGTTATTTCTTTCCATTTTTGAAGCAATGTGTAATTCACACAGGGACAGGTGAACCTAATATAATGGTTTTCATGGTTGCCAATTCAGATTCAAGAGTATTTTGTAGACCAATAGAAACTTATAAATGGTTTTTGTGTTCTATAAGTTCCCAATGCCTGGTTATTGGAAGAAGAAGTTTTTTTTTTTTTTGGTTTGCAGATCTCTTTATGAATCAGTCATCATGTCTTTTTCTAATGTAAGATTATAAAAGAGAATAATGTATTGAATGTATTTTGAAGTGCAGGCAGCCATTACTCACTGTAAAGACAAATGCATACCACTTTTGTAAGCTGGATTTAGTGAAGAATACACTGTGCTCACCTCAAATTGGAGAATCTAAACCTACAAATACATATCAGAATGAAATGGACACAGTAATAGTTCAAGGGATTAATATATCCAATGAAAACAGAGAAAGTTCTCAGAAGTCATCTGACATCCAAGAGGGAATTCATGAGGAGATTTATTCTTTTTCTGGTTGCAGTTCTCATCACTCTTCAATGGCAGATACAGGTAGCCACTGAGTTAAATTGTAGAACTTGAAAATATTATTATGCAAATGTACTTCCTATCTTTTATCTTTATTGTGACACTTGGTGATTACATCTTTTGTTGGCTGAAATATTTATGTAACTAGCAAGGTTAAAAGTTATTAACAAGTCACAGTACATGAATTAGAAGGCACCGGTTCAAATTGTATTAAGCCAGTACTTTCTCTATAGTGAGGAGATCCATTAAAAAATTAGAACACAATGATTTCCGAATCGAATGCAATAATTTGTAGATCTGAGTCAACAACTATTATGCAGCCTAGGTCCCAAGTACCATGGGAAAGATGATAGAGTATATTAGCATAGAAAGGTCCCAAAAACCAAACTGGAACCAAGGACCCTATCAACCTGGAAGATAAGTAATTATGTCTGGCATTGTGAGGCTAGGATCATGAAGATGGCTGGAGATCTAGAACCATGAGAATAACCTTCATTCTGTAATGTCCCCGATTTTGGCCTGGAATTGTTTGTGTTAGATTTTTGGAGAAATAAGGGGAAATTATTTAATTTAATATTATATAAGTTGTCTCATTATATTCATTTAAAAAAACATACATGAGATGACTTTATATTTTATTAAATTAATAAAGTGACTTAAGTATAAAATAAAAATAATTAAAAGTCACTTAAATAGTAAAGTGTACCTACCCGAATCTTCTAGAAGGAATCTTATGATGGGTTATGAAAAGAATAAATAGAAGAAAGTAATTCATGGTTGGGCATTAGTTGTTGTTATCTTCTCTTGTATTGTGGTTGTGGAGCCAAGGGCTGTCCGCAGATTTGGTCTTAGGGAATGAAACCTCCCTTTGATCTGCATGACTGAGGGGGTGAGAGATCCTCCGAAGGGTTGCTTTGAGAGTGAGGGACACTCAGTCCTTCATACTGAGCTAATTGAGTTTGATATCAGTTTTTCATGGAGTACGATTTTTGTGGAAGACTTCAGCTTTGAGGTGGATGAATGGTGATAATAGGGCCTGCACAATTGAAGAGGCTAGGCAAATTTCCTTGAAGCATTTGGGGAAGCTTTGTGTTACTTGCTGGTGAAATATCAGATCTGAAGACACCTTGTTTCAGACCCTCTTACATCACATTTTTACTCACAGGTCATTGTGAATGCATCAATTCAAGGGTTTGGGGACAGCATTATTTTTTGTAGAGTCAGGCGATTCCTATGAAGACAATTTATGGTTGATTTTGTGGAGTATTCGATACTATTCAGTTTGAATCAGAAATCGTGGCAGGCAGCTCCTAACCCACGATTTTACTCATAAGTCATCTATCTAACACCAAATCTCAGTTCTAAAGACAGTGCTCCACTTGTCTAGGAAAGGCGATTATTTCTTGAAGGAAAATAAGGACTTGCAGTCACCACATTAACCATGCATCAGACTTCAGTACAGCAGCAGGGGTGATCTGTCAGGGAGGACAAATTAACATCATTAGAGACTTCCTAGCCGTGACATTGCTTGCTTCTTCTATTCCTCAACCAGGCGATTCTATCAGGTTCACTTTGGCATCAAAATCTCTTAGTATTTATCAGTTGTATGCATGTCTTATTGGCTGTCACGTGTCTTCAGACATTCTGAAGTTCACTGTCAATTATCAAGTGCTTGGCATTCAATTAAGCCATTGTGTAGACATTTTGAAATCATACTATCGTCAATTGTTAAGGAGGAATAAGGTTGCTTTCAGTCTTATATGTGCCATCATGGATTGCATGCCATATGTTTGATCAAATGTCTATAGCTGTAGATGTGCATTCCACCTTTGAAAAGTTATGAATATATATTAGTGGAGTTGGATTGAGTCCGTTATGTAATGTGTTGTTAGTCTAGACAATTAATGTGATCTTTTGCAAGCATCTTTAGTGCTGGAAACAACATTGGATCAGACTATAACTCAGAACAGCAGACCAAGACTTGGTGTGTGAATTGTTTGACAATATTCCTTGTGTTAAAATTTCATCATTTCTACACCTACAAGAACAAGGGATATTACACATTCTTGAGGTAGCTGTTCAAAATTTCAGTCCCCTCAAAGGTATCCCTATCCCATTTCTAGGGCCAAGCTGTCTCGTCTATATAGGGAGGCTGTAGAATGTTTTTTATATGGAAATTTATTAGAAGTAATGACCCTTATTGAGGAGAGTTTTGCCCAACTAACTCACCAGCTTTCAAATTGTAAGAAGAATATACATTTCACATGTTAGTGAGACGGATGACCTTATTGTACCTCTGCAAAAATAACCTTGTTCGCCCTTGTCACTAGCTTTGTTTACCCTATTTTGATCGTTTAGGATGTCATTCATGAAGTCTTTGTGACTTGGATGTGTTTAAACTTTAAAGCCAAATGTATGCTTTCAAATCTCTTTGTTATCATTAAAATGCAGGTACCAATTGAAAACAAAAGAAAATGGAGGATGTCTGTGCTTGAAAAAAAGCATAAAAAATGCCCAAAGCTACAGACATTGCACACCAAAAAGACAAAAAATCAATTTTGTTAGGTTTTGATAAAAATTTGTAGGTGAAGTGGATTTTTCAATGAGTCCACTAGTGCAATGGAACATTAGAAAAAGTCACCTGGGCTAAAGTGCCAAAATGCTCCACCAGTGAGTTGTATCAAGTAACAAGTTCAAAAATCAAAATAAGTTTTAGAAAAAGGAATAAAAGTCATTTTGTTGGAAAAAGTGCATGAAATGGCACTTTTGGTACACATGCCAAAATGCCATTGGTGCTCCACTAGTGTGCCTCTTGGTCATTTGACCTTTAAAACACATTAAAAGAACATATTCTTTCCTTCCATGAGCTGCCTGCTGTAGTGTTTTGTAGCTTCGGGAGATATTTTTCCTTAAATATATTCATTAAAATGCAAGTCGGCCAGGTATTTCCCTAAGAGAAATTAATCAAAGGCAAGTCGGCCTTTCTCATTGTAAAACAAAATATTATTTATTCTAGGTCTGCCCTAGAAAAGAGGTCACATAACTTGCTATATAAAGGAGAAGGTGTCTCCACATTGGATATAATTCAATTACTTCATTCTTACCTCCAACAGAAGTTTTCCATTCCATCTGCAGCAGATCAGACTTCAAGGGGAAGCATATTTATTTGTACTTAGCATCAAGGAGTGATGCTATTATTCATTGTATTAATTTAGCCTTGAGTAAGGCCAGACTTGTAAGCAGATTTCTGCTCTTATTCATTCAATAAATGGAGACATATTTTGCTGGGTTTTTCTCCCTCGAGTAGGAGGGTTTTCCGAGGGTAAAAGTGCCATGTCTATTGTTCATCTGTTGCATATTTTGCTTTATGTTAAATCTAATCCTAAAAACTAACATGGTATCAGAGCGGGTTTAGAAAAGATCTGATCAGATTTGGCTAAGTAGTGGAAGCCTTCAAATTGTGAAGATTTATTTTAGTCTTCTTAAATTCGCCGTATCCATTTTCTGCCATGCTCTCAGTAACAGCTGCATCGAAATCGTGCTATGTAAGGATGTTGGAGATAATGCTCAGATTGTGCATATAGAAGTTGATGGTTTCTTTTGAACGGTGGCTGGTATGTGTAAACTCATATCCATATTGGTGCGGATCTCTCTGAATCGACACTCAACACATATCTTCGGGTGTTTATTTGCCAGTGCTCGGGAATAATCTGAAGGTGTTATTCCGCTATTGGAACTTTGCCAGGAATCACTTAATTGCAATATTACCAGTTGGGAGTAGATATTCTTTTGGCTTTGACAATTTGAAAGGATGGACTGTGAATTACTCATTGGCAGAAGTATCATGCATTGAGGTAGTTCCAAATTCTATTGTCGATTATTATTTGAAACTATCATCTGTGCTATCATAGGCGGGAGAACGGGAATAAAGACAAAAATTGGTCGCTGCCTTTCGTTAATGGGAGGTTTCTTCTATACATGCTGTTGCGGCAGAAACCAGTTTCGAGACCATCCTTGTAGGGAGTTGATATTGAATAGAAGTCGCAATGAATAAAGAAGTGTTAATGGAGATGCCACTACATTCTATCGAGCACTGCAAGCGACATTTAAATGTTTTTTTTTGAGAGACATGTTATGGAGTCATGCTCATTCAGATACACTATCTCTATCACTCCTTAAGAGTGTCGGGCTCTATGAAGGTAATTTTATTATGATTGAAATTTGTGGAGTTGAGCTGTGTTAAAGATCGTCGGCTAATTTCTGTGTTTGAGGGTGTGTGTGTGGCATCTTCATTATTTGCGGACCACTCAGGTTTAATTTTATCACTAGACAACTTTAGAGGTGATGAGGCGCGAATTATTTTGAGGAGAAAATATTCAACTGACATATTTCATATGAGGCGGCTCCTTATATGAAATCCCTATTGAGACATAGCTGAGTCGTGTGATTTTTTTTAGCAGAGGTCATGTTACCATTCATTCATGTGTGTAGTGCGAGTTGTTCCATGCTAGTTGTGAAGATTTTTGAGTGTAGCTTTGACATGAAAGGAGAACTGCAATTGTGTTTGGGTGGAGACTGAATTAATGACTGTGATGATGTCTTGATTCAGTGAGAGGCTTGATTCTATATACGTTGGCTGCATAATGTGTTTGAAATATGAGTTGATCAGATTGTCTTTGTAATCTGTAGTGCAGTTCCAAGAGTAGAAATTGAGTGAAGTCGAAAGGAAGATATATCAGAATCAACAGAGAGAAGTTCTATTATGTATCATTCCTTTAATTGTTCTATCTAATGATATTTGCTAGATAACTACATGCTTCGGGGTAGTTTGATTTCATGAACTATTATTAATCTCTTTTAAAATGCAAGATGGATCAAGGAGCAAAAGATGTTGGATTATTTGAAGATATATTGAAGACCTCATTATATAAGGTGACGATTCTTGGAGATTAGTCAATGAGGAGCAGGAGGCTCTTATGGATATGAATTCATCCCTCGATTACACTCCTGCCATTCAGAGGGAGTCTGACAAACCAACAGAGGCAACCTTGGACGAGGAGGTCAGGAGGTTGATGCTAGTACTTGGAGCTTCAGAGGGAGTCACATCATCATGAAGATTCCTTGTAGTGTATATTTCTCTGAGACGGAGAAATATGAGGTGAAAGCCCTTGTAGTGTATATTTCTCTGAGACGGAGAAATATGAGGTGAAAGCCCTTGCAGTGCATATTTCTCTGCGACAGAGAAATATGAGATGAAAGCCCTTGTAGTGTATATTTCTCTGAGACGGAGAAATATGAGGTGCGAGCCCTTGTTCATCTCTAAGATTGAGATGAGATGTCATGTTGAGAGACTCCATGACGACATTGCGTTGAGAGACTCTGTGATCTACCCTTATACTTGTGTTTCTTTCCACACATGGGAGTAGCCATGGTGGACGTCATGTTGAGAGACTCCATGATGACATAACGTTGAGAGACTCTGTGATGAACACTTGTACATGTGTTTCCTTACATGGGAGTAGCCATTGTGGACGTCATGTTGAGGGACTCCATGACGACATCACGTTGAGAGACTTCGTGATGAACTCTTGTACATCTCTGAGATTGAGATGTGTTTTTTTTAATGGGTGTTGCCATTATGGGCGTCATGTTGGGAAACTCCATGATGAGGATATTTGAAAATACCTCCCTAGCTAAGAGGGAGTGTTAGTGTTTTGTAGCTTCGGGAGATATTTTTCCTTAAATATATTCATCAAAAGGCAAGTCGGCCAGGTATTTCCCTAAGAGAAATTAATCAAAGGCAAGTCGGCCTTTCCCATTGTAAAACAAAATATTATTTATTCTAGGTCGGCCCTAGAAGAGAGGTCACATAATTTGCTGTATAAAGGAGAAGGTGTCTCCACATTTGGATATAATTCAATTACTTCATTCTTACCTCCAATAGAAGTTTTCCATTCCATCTGCAGCAGATCAAACTTCAAGGGGAAGCATATTTATTTGTACTTAGCATCAAGGAGTGATGCTATTATTCATTGTATTAATTCAGTCTTGAGTAAGGCCAGACTTGTAAGCAGATTTCTGCACTTATTCAAATATATGGAGACATATTTTGCTGGGTTTTTCTCCCTTCAGTAGGAGGGTTTTCCCAGGGTAAAAGTGCTGTGTCTATTGTCCATGTGTTGCATATTCTGCTTTATGTTAAATCTAAGCCTAAAACTAACACTTGCACCAGCGGAAACAAACTATAGGATTTTTCAAGAATTGCTTTTCATCATTCTTATTCATTTGGAGCTTGAGGTCTCTTTTTTTTTATAAGGCAGGTGCATTTATGTTGCACAATCATCTAGAAAATAAAGAACTCCATGGGAAGGTGATTAGAGGTAGATTTATTGTTGTTTTTCAAACTTGGTACACAAATAGAGGTGCATGCATCAAGGCAGTTGTGCAAGGTAAATTTTGGGCTGATTTTTCTTTCTTCTTGGGGCATTTATTTTCAGAATTGATTTTCTTGTCCCTCATAATATCTAGTAAGTTATTTCTTAATTGGATTCCATTTCTATTTTTGGGTTTTTGAATCTTAAAACTCTAGTATGCAAATGGGAAATGTTCTTGCTTGTTATTTTATCAAAAATAAAGACAGTGGTGATTACTATAAATGACTAACAAAATGGTAATGCCAAAGGCTGCTCAAATGAAATACCTATACCATGGTGTTCCTCCCTCTATTTTCCTTTAGTGTGATTTAGCAAACATTTAGGGTACCGAAATAGGGCATGTGGATTTGCAAATGAAGGATTTATTAGTGAGAGCCTAGAAGGGTGATACACTTGCCAAGAATTTTTGTTCCTTTGCTATTTTGGAATTATGTCATTCTGTAATGTCCCCAATTTGTGCAGAGTTGTTTCATGAACTTTTGCTCAATTTTTGAGGTTTCCTATAAGCTTCTAGGTGATTTGGGGAGTGTAATGTCCCTTTTTGTAAATGCCCTAGTTTTTGTCCTAAATTCACAAATCCAGAATGAAACAAGGGCAAACATAGTTAGGGATATAATCTTCATTTAAGAAAAAGATGAGATAAGCCTATTTTTTGGAAACCCGCAATGAGATTAGACAACAATGCAGATATAATTCATGAAATACATCCAATTCTAGGGTTAGGATATGTAAAAACCATTATCGACAATCACATGGAAATTCAACCACAACGAGGGTTGAGTTGGAGGACATGATGAGGTGCCCCAAGTATCCTCTACCCTAGGCCCAACAACAAGACCTTATCCTTTGTGACCTCATCTGGTCCTTAACTGATGGTCCTTAACCATCATTATGAGCTAGCGTACTGTTGGTGTGTTTTTTATGCACTCACAACTTAGAATAAAATACCTTTGAGATATCCTATTCTCTCTTGATCAAAATCCTCTAAGTGTTGAACAGATGGCCTATGTGATCACAAAGACGACTCCAAGGTTCCAAATTCAATGTGGTTAGTCTCAGTTGGTTTGTTGTGAAAATGCTAGTAATCTCAAGGGGACTTACACAATTGTCCACGGAGATTAAATTGATTTGAAGATTATGCTTATTCTTTACTTCTCTTTTTTTGGGACGATTTTCGAATAAGTTCTACTTCTACTTGATTTTGAAAAAAAAAAGGCAAAAGATGAGGGTTGAGGAAGATAATTCTAACCCTAAACTATTCCTATGAACTCAAGAGACGAAAATTGCAAATGTGACATTATAACCAATTCTAGCTTCGCCAAATTCAACAACTAAGCAAGAATGGTGCAATCTTTTGCAGAATTCAAAAGATTTTTATACTATCATTCACCAACATTTTGAACAATGAATGGAGTAATAGAAGTTTCTAGGTACTGGTTTAGTGTAATGTCCCCTTTTTTGCTCTAGTTTGTTTTGGGGACTGTTGGCCAATTCCGAGACCCGTTGGTCAGTCAAAGGCAAAATTAGGGTTTCCTATTTCATGGGAGGATGTTTTGGCATTTTTGGTGGCTTGCATGTACAGTTCTGATTTTGGATCCCTTCTGGGTTTTTAGATAGCTTTGTGATGGTGTGACATGCAACTGAATCTGAGGACTTTTCTGAACTTACTATTTTTAGTAAGTGGGGGCAAGGACAACTTACTTTTCTGGGTTTTTCTGGGTTTTCAAAGAGCCTCGCGATGGTGTGTCATGAAAACAAATCTGAAGACTTTTCCGAACTTACTATTTTTAGTAAGTTGTGATGGCTACTCAATATGTGGTTAAATTGCATTTGGACACACTTACTATTTTTAGCAGAGTGCTATTTTTAGTAAGTGACAGTTGCTTCCCTGTTTGTGCCCTAACGGAGTTTGGAGACACTTACTATTTTTAGGGTTTTGAGTTGAGCCAGTGCAGCATAGGCTATTTATGGCTGTCCAGCTTGGCATGATGATCCAGAGATTCAGTTCTACTTTTGGCAGGCAAATTAGATTCAGCTTCTTTAGTTTGATTATATGATCAAATGGACCTACTCATTTATTAATTAAATGACTTAAGTTATTTCTACTTTTTGTGGGCATCCATCTTAATCTTTAAAAATGTGTAAACAAGTGCTTATGTTGGGTGATTCCTTGTTGAGGAAAAATGTTTTATTAAGTGAAATATTAGCTAAGGCATAATGGACGCCTAAGGGAGAAATAAGTTAATTTTGCAATATATTTCACTTATTCATATTGGACGCCTAAGGACGAATAAGTTGATTTTATAATATACTACACTTTATCACGATTACATGTAATTATAGCTAAGTTCGGATTACATGTAATTATAGCTTGCTATGAATATTGGGCAAGACCTATATAATGTAACTTGTGAATAGGGCAAGACCTATATAATTAACTTGTGGATAGGACAAGACCTATTGAATGTAACTTGTATTAAAACGTGTTGGAACTTGGAGCTGACCTATATTAAAATCACTTGTAACGTGAGGGCTATTTCAGTTTTGGCGCCAACCTTAAAGCATTGAATTGTAATTAAATATGTTCTTCATGCAAGTCGACTTGGGAGAATTAAAAGGCTAAGTCTCCTATATATACAAGGCTATCAATCATTGTATGACACAACACACTCAAGCGAATTACTTCTCTAATCTGCAAGTCATCTAAGTATTTAGCGAATCCTTCTAAGAGATCAGCGAATTCTTCTTGAAGACAACAACCATCATCTAGAACTAAGTTACCGGTTCAGGTTCAAAGAACCCGGTACACCGGTACGGCAAAATTTTGAAAAGGGGTTTGGGTTCGTTAGTACAAAAACATGTAAATTTCCACTTGCACATTAGATGAGCCAATGCCACTTGCACTTGCACTATATGTTGGCTCAATTTCCGAGTCACCAAGTGTCAATGCAAGAAGCTGAGAAGCAGGAGCATCCAAATCAGTATGCTCTGGCTCTATATCCCACATCTTCGTTTCCCCTTGTGTGTAGTCACGTCGTTTGTGTGAAAGAAGATGTAGGTTGGAATGCACATATAATAAATTCTCCGCTCTTTTTGATAGCAGCCTATTGCACTTTACTGAGTGGATGAAAGAGTATGTGCTCCAATTTCTTTCTGAAGCAGATGAACTTGCAACGTATGAAGGCAAAGTAACCTATGAAGACAAAGTAAACAATTAAAGTTATACATTAATAAAAATAAAATTACTAGCAACCTATGAAGACAAAGTAAACTATAAATAAACTAAAACTTGTAAATTTAAAATTTTAATTAATTAAACTTACTTGTGATAAAACTTTTATAGCAAGGGGTTGAAGGTGTTGGAAGCATGTGCCATGGAAGTACCACCAGCTATGAGCATCCTTCTTGGATCTATGACGAAGTGCTTCAACACTTAGACCATTCCCATTTGCGAATTCTATGAACTCATTTGTAACAACATCTTGCAAATCATCATCGGGATATAGTCTAAGAAATGCTGCCTTGTACCCATCAGATACTTCTAGATCTCTCCATGGTGGAATCCTTCCTAGTTTATCAAGAAACTGATTGCTATAGTACTTAGGTGTCAAGGCATAGGCAAGAAGATGCAAAGGAGTGGTCATCTTATTCCACCTTTCTACAATAATTACTTCCAGTTCTTTGAAGAATTTCTCCTGGGGGTCATTCTCTTTTTCATTTATAGTGACCTTTATTTTTTCAAGCATTGAGTCAATGCCATCATAAATCTCACCTATGCAAGGCCTATCCATGTCTGTATAGCGAATCATGCTCATGATGGGCTCAGTGATACTTAGGAGATATGTAACAAGATCCCACCATTTCTCATTCAATATTCTATCCCTAATTTTTTCTGCCCTCTTAGTGCTACTCCGCTTCCATACAGTCCAATTGGTGCTGATCACCATATTGCATAGTGCCACTCTAACTTTCACAAGTCGTCTTAAGACGATTGTGTTTGATGCAAAACGGGTCTCAACAACCTATAACACAAATTATTGAATTAATGCCAAATGATTAAAAAATAAAGCCAAAATTTAAAGATGAATACACAATATAGCTTACACAATGATATTATGAACATTGAAAATAAAAAAAAATCAGAAAATGTAAAATTAAATTACTATTTCACTTACCTTCAATAGCTCCAAATTCGAATAGGTTCTAAAAATCCCTTGAGACATGTGGTGGTTTGTGATGAACATCTGGATGTCCTCAGCCTCTGCATACACATCTCTAATCCATTTTATTTTTTGCCCAATCCTTTGTAGCATAAGATTGAGTGAATGTACGGCACAAGGTTTCCAAAAGATGCGATCATAGCGTTGCTCAACCAACAAACCAGCAGCTCTACAATTTTTTGCATTGTCCGTTATGACTTGGACAACATTGCAGGGTCCCACAGACTCAATGGCGGAGATGAGAATTTCAGCAATAAATTGGCCATCTTTTATTTGGCCCTCACAATCCACAACTTTCAAAAACATTGCCCCTTTAGGGGACACCACTATGACATTGATCAAGGGACGGTTTTTAGCATCTTTCCACCCATCTGAAACAATTGTTACACCTGTCTCAACCCATGAATCCCTTATGGGTTTCAATGCATCTTCAACCCTCTTCACCTCTTTCTCCAATAATGTTCCACGTACCTTCTCATAACCGGGGCCCTTATACCCTCTTGGAGCCTCATTAACACTTTTTATCATTTGCTTCCAATATGGGGAGCGAACAACATTGAAAGACAACCCATTTGCATAAATGCACCTTACTATATCTTCGTCAGCATTGTCTCTACTCTCATTTTGGAATGCGGTTTCTAAAGGCCCCTTTGTTCTTTTACATGCCAAGGGTGGTTCACTTTGAGGTTCATTTGTGGCAAAGAAGGGGTGGTCTTCTACTACAATACTGGGATTAGAAGGGCCTTGCATTCCCTTTGTTTTCTTTGATGCGGTTTGGTTCAATCTACGGGCTTCTCTCTCTTCTGCCGCCTCATGCTCCCTAATATATTTCATCACTGTCTCATCTGGTATAGGTTTACCATCTTTTCCAGGGCATTTTTTGATGCCTCTTCTTTTTATTCCACACAAATGGCCTACCACCCGATAATATGAACTATTATGTTCAATATCACATCCATGGCATCTCCAACGGAATCCCCCACCTCCCGAAAGTTGTTTTATAATGTCAACATATTTCCATAAGGGAGAATTTGGATCATTTCTTTGTTTTGCAATTATTTGTTCATTGCCAATGGAGGAAGATGTAGATGCCATTCTAGTTCCTATGGCAAGAAATAATATAAACATATTAAAAAACAAAAACTAAATCATGAAAAAAAATACAAGTTTCATGTTTGACAATTTGTGAAACAAAAATAGTTGGAAAAAAATGTTCAAAAACCTACCTCTTGCAGCCAATGGAAGCTTGAAAATGTATGGAAATGATGCTGCAACACTTGTTGAAGCTTCAAAAATCAGTCTTCAACTCCTCCTCTTTGATCTTGGAAGCCAAATTTTGTTCACCCTTTCTTCAACCTGCTCTCATAAAACTTTTGTTTGCAACACAAATGAGGTGAAATGAGTGAATATAATGTTTTAGAAGGCGGAATTCAAGAAAAAATTAAACTTGGCCTATTTTTTGCCTTTATGAGCCGCCCGGGTTCGACTGGGTTCGACCAGGGACGAACCACCTCTGGGTTTTTCGAACCCTGGTCGAACACAGTTCGAACTGGACCCGAACCACGGACCCAATCGAACCAGGACCCGTACTAGGGGGGCCAGGGGCGAACCCGGTAACCTAGATCTAGAAGACAATGAACACCACTAAGTGATTGCGAACTGGTTTCAAGTGGCAGCAGTCATCATCTGAAGATCAACAAACTATTCTTGAAGGCTATGAACACCATTCTAGGATCAGCAAACTTCATCCCTGGGACAACAACTTTTGTATTGCAGATAAGTTCATCATTTCAACATGCCCTAGGTTAGAAGTATAACTGTGATCAGGTTGCTGTTAAAGAGTGAAGCTCATTGTAAATTAAATTGGTGTTGCCTAATAAAGATCTGAGATGAGTGGCTGGGTTTTTCAGCTCCAAGAGGGAGGTTTTCCCAGGGTATTTGTGTGTTTTGTGTTTGTTTTTCATTGCATCCTGATTTCTATTATTTATTGTTTAATCTGATTTCTAAAATTAACACTTTGGACGCCACATTATGCTTTATTGATATTTCTATAAAGTATATTTGCCTCTCAGTGAAGGTTGATTTTGGGAAAAGGAGAAATGAAATGTAAATTTGAAAATAATATGAAGTGCATGTGCATTTGGGTTTGGCATCCATTTGGAGGGAATGTGAATTTGAATTTGGAGACACAAAAAGCTATAAATAAGAGTGCTGGCCTCTTGTTTTGGTATCCACTATTGCTTTGATAACGAAGTGCTGCCAAAATGTTGTCAGACTCTTACTTTGAGGAATGCATACCTCCTAGTGCCTCAGTTTCGTGCTCGAGAGATAACGCCTAGCTGAATGTATGACTATTTCTCATCCAGAGGATCAGATTGGACTCAATGTGGTGAAGATTTGTGTGGATTTCCGAGTGTTCTTGTTGCTGGTCGTGGAGTGTGTTGAAGTAGTTTCTTGGTTGTAGGTCTCAGTGTGTCATTCTTTTCGTTCTGGGTATTTCTTCTATCTCTTTTTATGGTTTAGGCGATTCATTTTGTGAGTTTGTAGAGTCTAAAATGGTGTTTGGAATTTTATTTTTGCAAAATTGTACTCTAGTTGGCCGTACCATGTTGCTGAATGCTTTGGGATGTGTGCATAAATTATTGGGGTCAGTTTGCCATGTTTTGTTGTCCTAGGATTGATTGCCTACCTCCTAGTGATCATATGCTTTCAGTTTCACGTCATTTGGTTAAGAATTGGGCGAGTTGTGAGTGTTTTAGTGGGATTTGGTGTTGCTGGTCTGTGTTTTCAGCGTGCTTGGAGTATATCAAATTTAGAGATTTTCCGTTTTGGAGTGTCTTCTTGTGTGAAGTTGGTTTTAGGGTGTGTGGGTTCTTTGGTGTAGAGAGAAAGATCTTGGTAATTGTTTGTAGCTGTTGGTTCTTCATTCTTATCTTCTATGCTTCATATTGTAATGCTGGTAGTAGTACTAACAACAATTTCTATTGATTTTTCTTAGACCCACTGCAATGTGGAAGAGGTTGGCCTTGCCGCCTATCTTTGGAATAGTGATTTCTCTTTATTTGTAATCTATTTTGTGCATTGTAAAGTTGGTTAGTAGTACTAAGAACTATCTAATTGGATTATTGCTCTTAGTCCCACTGCATAAGTGGAAGAGGCTGGTTTTGCCGCCTACTTTGAATATTGTAATACTGTCCTCCCGTTGCATAAACGGTAGAGTTGATTTGTAATTTCATTTCTAGTCCTCCCGTTGGATAAGCGATTGAGTGATTGCTACTTCAGTTTCTTGGCTTTTCCTTGGCTAGTTTACCGCCAAGTGATCTTTCAGTATTCTCATTATCCCGTTGAAAAATGGAAGGAGCTGGCTTGCCGCCCAAGTATTGTAATCAATTTCAGTTTCTTGCATCTAACGATCTCCTCAACACTGTATGCTCTCACCCTCCCAGATTGGGCTCTTGGTGATGAAAAGGTGGAAAGGGTTACTTTCAGCAGTATTAGGATTTCATTTTCTAACCCTAACGGGTTCTTGTTGTGTTGTAATTGGAAATTATTCAAAAAAATTAAAGGGGGATATTACATTTAGACTAACTTTGCACAATGATTGAAAATCATCCAACCATCAAAAGTACGAACTCGCAATTCCACATTGAGCAATTTCTATCAAATCCTTCATTCAATTTAACAACTTGAAAATAAAATCCTACTCTAATGAGGGTAAAGAAACCATGCTAACTTCCAAAAGTAGATAAGATTCACCAACAATTGAACAATGAATTATATCTTTGCACTTATGAAGTATCACTACAACAATTTCTCCAGTCTCTCATATTGAAATAAATGAAATGGGGAAGGATTTATATAGGCATCCTTATTACAAAACAACGACCTGGATTGATTTAAGATTAATGGCCAAGATTAAACAAAAACCCTAATTAGGGCAAACAATTGTAGTTATCTAGCTCAGACCAATAAAAAATGAACATCTAACTAAACCAACTTTCTTCTACAAGCGGGTTTCCCTTATCCTTTTCCCTTGCAGCAAATTCAACAAATCTGGTCAGCATGGGACCTAGCTCTTCCATTGGGACATGTGCAAGACATCAAGCTTATATTCCATCAGGTCCATGTCATCATCACATGTGGCGAAGGTAGTCATTCAATCAATTTCCAGCTTTCGAAAACCACCTTCAATGGCTAGAAAGAGGCTGCCTTGCTGAAATGCTGCTCTTGAATCAAACTTGAGGAAATGGAAAAGTTGCTTTGAACCTTAGCCTTTGAGTTTTCCACCTCTAAATCCCTGTCTCAGACCTCTTCCTGCTCTAGCACATCAACAACCATGATGAAGATTTTAACTTGGATTTCTTTCATTGTTTCTTCAATCCTGGTACTATCATTTCTCATCTTTTCCAAGACTTTCTCCCTTGGTTACCAAGACATGATACCATGTATTGAAATCATAAAATGTCCCAGCATCCACTACCTTTCCTTTGAGCAAGCTTTGCTTAGGAACTCCCTTCAACACCTTCAAACATGGAATCGTTTTCTTCTGAATGGTTTAGAATTCCTCCCAAAACTCAACTATGAACTGGGTTCTGAGTAGGAAGGAAGAGACTTGTCCATGGACTTGTTCTAGCTCTTCAGCGAGTACGGTGGCCCTCTCTACAATCCTATCCATCCATTCCTTAGCATCCTGATTAACTACCTTCATCCCTTCAAAACTTTCCACTGACTGCTGTGGGAGAATCATAGGTGGAGCAACTACCACTTCCTCTTTGTTGATGGGATTTACTAAGTGCTGGATATAACTTTTCAATTGCACATTTTTTGCCTTAAATTTATGTTTCTTGTTTATTTCCTTTTGCAACCTTGCCTTGATGGCATCAATGGTCATGTCCAACTCTTGGACTTCCTGCTTCTTTGAGGTAGGACCTATGTTTATGTTCATCAGTTTGTATTCTTCAGGAGTGATGTTTGCTCTGGACTTATCAACCCTTGGGACAGCCACCTGTATTGAATGGTACCCTGTACTATCCCTATGGAGTAGGGAATATGTCTTTGCCTTCTTTGTTTCCATGGGCTGGTTCAACTTGGCTAGGAACTCCGTTGTATTGTCCACTGGTTGGACTTCCACAATTGTCTTCTTTTTTAGCTTTTGTAATAACCAACTTGGCATAGTTGGCTGTTCTATGTCATTGTCCTCCTGATTTTCTTCATTCTCTTCAATTTCTTTGCTTTCTCCAATTCCCTTGAGGGCAGAAATCATTCCTTCGTGAGAATCCTCTCCCAAAATTTTAATCTCAATTTTTTCCTGGTCTATGTTTGCTATTGTTAATGGGTCTTATTTAGGAGTGGTTTGTTGAACAAGTTCCAAATTTGGTTCCTCTAAATTGGAGGAGGCAAATCCCTTTCTATCTGCTGATGGTCTGTAGCTGGGGCCTTGCCCTTGCTGGTGGATGAACTTATTTCTTGTATCAAAGCAGTATTTGTTGTGGAAGTTGTCTTGTTGGTTCTTTGTTTCTTTTGTTTTGAACTCTCTGTTGCTTCCTTTCGTCTCTTGGGATTCCCACTTTTGGGCCTCCTTGTGTCTTATGTTGCTTCGTCACTTCCGGAAGAACAAGAATCCAAGTTCCCCATCAAATTATAAGTTAGGGAAAGGTTTTTTCCTTTCAGCTTTAGAATTTGTTGTTCTACCTACCCACCAATGAGTGAGCTTTATTACTGGTCTCATTAGAGTTACTAAATAAGCATTCTCAGGTGTGGATCAATCCATTGTGGGAAGAGGTTTGTTCTTTTTCCCCTTGTAGCCTGGCTGAGTGAAAACTCCGTCATCTTCCAGCTGATCTGGTATCGGAAAAAGGTCGAGTGCTCTAATTAAGCTGTCTAGTAGTCTAGATCAAGGAAACAATAATCGTTTGGGGAATTAATCGGCAAAACAAAAGTATAAGATTTTTTCAAAAAATCGGGAAAAAATCGGGAAAAAATCGGGAAAAAATCGGGAAAAAATCGGATATACAAAAAAACGTAAAAAATTGCAGAAAAACAATCAAAAACTACTTTTTTTATATATTTTAGGGTATTTCCATAGCATAGAGATATTGTAGGCAAATAAAATAGACACTTGAAAACATGAATTGCAGGAAATAGATTTTTGTTGTTTATATTCATATCACTGATTACGTTCCACAAAATATACTACACCATAAATAATATCTAGATGGTGATAGATGTCAAAATGTCAATTACAATATAGTTTGTGACTTTGAATAAAGTCAACCTGTAAACTAAGTACAAAATTCCAAAATCTCAAATGTAGGCAATGACATGCTAGAGAGCAGGAGGCCCTGATGATGAAGCTCCTGGGTAAGAGCCTGTCCTAATTCCTTCAACCCATTCAGGACGAAAGTTGGCTTGCCTCATGATATCAAAATCTTCAGACACAAGCGGACGATCAGCAACAACATAATCATCATCAACATCATCATCATCATCATCATCATCATCATTAGCAGCAATCAACTCGCACTCTGGATATATCTCATCGAGGTCAATTGGCAAGCATTCCTCAATAGTTCCTGATTTTGCCCATGTAGAAATTAGTGTTTCCCTTACAAATGAAAAACCAATGAATAGTGAATAAAAGTCAAAAAACTGCAACTATATATTAATATTCTCACCTTGAGCTTTCCTTATCTTCAAGCGGAGGTTGTGATGAACAAATACCAAGTCATTTAGTCGTTGTTGTGATAGGCGGTTGCGTTTCTTAGAATGTATGTGTTCAAACACACTCCAATTACGCTCACAAGCTGATGAGCTACATGGTTGGCTCAAAATACGCACCGCCATCCACCTTAAATTTGGTATTTCATCTCCAAAAGAAGCCCACCATGCAGCTGAAAAACACATTATATGGAGATGATATTGTAAGACTAAGAGTATGTTATAATCTTAACAAACTTAATGGTTGGCAAAATAAAGAGATTGTCAAAAGTTTATAGAGTCTACCTGGTTGAATTGTCTTTCTGCTTTGTATAGCAGCCCTAGAAGAGAGAAAGCCCTTAGCATGCTTGTACATTTCCAGCTCTATCGTAGCCGCATCAAATTTTTCCAAGTCAGGAAACATTTTTTCCATGCACTTGAAGAAGCCTTGTTTGATCTCAGCATCAATTTCCAGGAAGTCAGTCTTATAGAATAACAGAGGATTGAGAAAATATCCTGCAGCATGGAGAGGAGTGTGCATTTGTCCATCCCATCTCCTATCAATTATGTCCCACAACGGCATATACTTATCTCTGTTATTTTCCATCTTACTCCTTATCACCTCCTTGGCCCTATCCATAGCCTCATACACATATCCCATGGGGGGTTTATCTCCATCCACTAGTCTCAAGACTTTTACTAAAGGCTCTGAAAATTCTACAATTTGTTCAATAGATTCCCAAAATGTGGTAGAATACATATACTCTGCCACTGCTATGCCATTTGCTTGACTTGTGAAACCAAACTCCATCCACTCAGCTGAAACAAACATTCGCCTCAAATTACCTTTTTGTTCACATAATGTTTGTAATGCAAGGAAATATGTTGCAAATCTTGTCACTCCTGGTCGAACTAGCTCCTTGCCTCCTGTGAAAGAGCGCATTATAGCCAAAACCCTTGTGTGATTATAAACAAATTTGGTAACCTTGTGAGTTTTCTGAAATGCAACCTTAATCCATTCAATTTTGCCAATGTCCTCTAGGGTTAGATCAAGGCAATGTGCTGCACATGGTGTAAAAAACATGGAAGGATATTTATCTGTCAGAAGTCTCCCTGCAGCAACACAAGCAGCAGCATTGTCTGTGATAAATTGAACCACATTTTGTGGCCCTACATCCGTAACTACCACGTCATACATCTCAAACAATGCATTTGTGGATTTCATCATATTAGATGCATCCACAGATTTCAAAAAAACAGTGCCAATCTCACAAGAGACAAGGAAGTTAATGAGAGTTCGGTTCCTTCTATCTGTCCAACCATCTGACATGATGCTGCAACCGGTTCTAGCCCACTGCAATCGATGTTGTTTAACAACATCTTGAACATCCTCTACTGCATCTTTCAGCATACCAACCCTCAATGATTCACAAGATGGGGCTTGAAACCCAGGACCTACAGCTGCAATAGCATCTACCATGGGTTGCCAATATGGATTTCTGGAAGCATGGAATGCTGTGTGAGAGGAGTACCAATAATTAGCAATTGCCTTCTTTGCTTGTTCAGTGACAGTTTTCCTCCATCCTGTACTCTCCAAAGTGGTTTGTGATCCTGGTGTGGTACGAGGTTGGAAGAAAGCATTAGTGTTTCCTCCACCTGTGTTTGGTCCACGTGCTATAGAATTATGTGTCGACCCAGATTCCCTGAAACTCCCATCTTCACCATCCTCACCCAAATCATGCATCCTAGGATTTGTAGAAGAAGAACCTAGTTCAACCCCAATTCTTGCCTTTTTGGCCTTATTCTCAGCAATCCCTTCAAGAGATTGCTTTGCCTGATACGAGACATCTGCAGGGCATTTTTTGCATATCTCGGTGTTATTTCCTCGTTCTTTTGACAAATGCCATTTGAAACGATAAATTCCACCACCGATCTCATCTTGACACCAATTGCACTTGACCTTCGTGCTACCAGGAATTGCTGTGCAATGTGTCCATGCAAAGTCTTTTTGGCGTGGCATGGTGATCAAGAATTAGTTCTGCAAAAACATTACACTCAGTTTTTAAATTTTTTGAAGCAGTATGCAAAAGACATTTTAATTCCAAGACCAGTGATACAAATAGGATCTAGTGAAGTTAAAGTGCCCTTTCCTCCTGCAGGTACCTCAAGTGCTTCTACTTAGTTTCTATTTTATTGTGTTTAAGTTGAGATGAAATATTCACATAAATGCTGATGAAAGGCCAAAGCACGGGAGGTTAAAGTTGGACACCCTGTTATCACTACCACCAAGTAGAAACTATGAAGAGGAATAAAGTAAGAACAAAATATATAAGATAGACTCCAGTTCAATGATTGAAATTACAAAAGGGGTTGTTTTACATAAGCTACAGACTATTGCAAGACCAGTGATACAAATTTATCAAAAGTTATTTACCAAAAGTTATCGAAAGGGGGAGATGCAAGGATTACTTTTTTAATAAGAAAATTAAAATCTTAGGCTTTTTATTGTGTAAAGGTACATGCAGTATTTATGATCTCTCAAAAAGAGTAGTTTAGATTGCATAGACTTTCATTCTGGGTTTGACGTGAAAGGGAAGCTGAAAGTTGTAATGTGTTTGTTTTTATAAAGATTGAAATTAAAATCTTAGGTATGTTTTTTTCCTCTTCTTGGATAAATTCACATGCCTGAATAAAATGAATCCTTACTTTTCTCTTTGATTGGATCGATAGAGGGCAGTAATGTTGATTATTGAATAAGATTGAAGGGTATTTGGTTTTGTGAGAGTAGTGGATACAATTTTTTCTTGGGAAGGAAATGAAAAAAGAAGTGTACAATTTCAAAATATATAGCATATGTTAGAATAAGCAAGAGGACATAAACAATGCTTATTTTGGACTTGGCTTGACAATGGAAGTTCAATATGCTATCTCAAGCATCGGGATGGAGGACTCATTAAAGGGAGAAGACAAGTTGATATGTATCCTCTGCTGCAGATTGGATAAAACACAATGTAAGTACAATTCAACCACTAATAGTATTAGAAAAGCTCAAACACAATTAATAGCTATTGATGTGTAGAAAATGCTTTAGATGTGTGAAGAATTGAGGGTGCAACATTAAGAGTGAAAAGGAAAAAGATAGATTAGTATTTAGGAATGAAACATGGGTATATTGTAAGGATCATTTGTGAATACAAATTTCATGGGTACTTAAATCGTGAAAATTGTATCTGCTTGATTTTGAAAGGATGTGATAATTGCTTTGCTTTGAGATTTTATGTTATCGCAATTATCTCAAATCAGAAGTGCAAAGGGATGGGTGTGCTTCTCAGGACATTGTTTTGAGTTGTTAAAAGGCAACTTTAGGGTTGATGTATAGTTGATTAAGATAAAACAGTGTGTATTGGGAAATGATTTTAACTTGAAGATATTAATCCTACTTTCTAAAATAGCAAATTTAAATTTCCTGGATAAAATTTTCACTGATACTGAGAAAATAAGTTCTTTATTGTTTATATGCATTTTATAATCTTGGTTATGATTTTATTCAATCAACAGTTTTTTCCCACATCATGCAAGCAGAGACAGTGACTCCTGCACTAAGATTTCCAAATTGATGATTAATGTGCATTTGTAATTTTGGAATATAAACCTGTGTTTTTGTATGCATTCTGAGTTCCTTATCGTTGTTCGACAGTGTTTACATTCTCCTGATTTTTATTGGGAGTGATAGTATCAGTGCAAGGTTACCAATGCCTAATGTCCTAATCACAGTTAAATTATAATATAAGAATACTGATGTTCAAAATGCTTTTCTTCTTTTCTGGTGTTCCTTTTACCCTTGAAAATGATTCTTTTCCCCTCAAAATTGCATATCAAGCAATGTATTGGCGTTTACATATTTCAAGGAAATTCTTGAATGGGAAATAAGAAAATGGAATGCGTGATTGGAATAGCTCTACATGGATATTATTTACAAAGTCCCTATGCTATACTTTCCTTGAATTTGTCTGATCCTGATCGTGCAGCAACATCGTTGCAAACAAAGTTATCTCTTATTAAAAAATTTATCAAAAGTTATTTACCAACTTCCTAGTATTTCACAGTATGACAAATATTGCACAGACTGGAGAATGGTCATTTTGCACAGAATGTATGTTGAGCGTAAATACCTGGAAGTGTTGCAACACCAGCGAGGTGAAGAATGGCGGTGGGGAGAGGTAGCCCAGTTCGGTGAAGGAGCCGGAAAGAACTGGAGCGAACTAGCGTAGCAACACCAGCGAGGAGAGCAAACTAAATGTTATCGCACTCTCAGCGTGCAAACCGTAAACCGCACTCTCAGCCTGCAAGTTATCGGGCGAGATATGGAAAACCCGAAGTGCGAAACAGTTATAAAGAAAAAAAGCAGACGATTTTCGCGCGGTTTAGGGTTTTTTTTTACGTGGCATTTTATTGGCGATTTTCGTCGATTTTCGGCGCGATTTTCCGCGATTTAATCGGTAAAAAATCGTTAAAAAATCGTTGAAAAAAGTCAACGATTTTTTTGCGCGATTTTGAGGTATTCATCGGCATTCCATCCGACCCGCGATTAATCGGGAAAAAACGCGTTTTTTTCCCGACTGTGGTTTCTATGGTCTAGATAGCATTCTTTTCCTTATATCATGTTCATCTTCTGCATTTGCCCAGAAATTTTCAAGATCAACCCTGTGCTTATACCTTTTTCCATTTGCCTTTTAGATATGGCGATGGGGATCAAAGTTGGATCTTGACCGGTAGAATGAAAATGGGTACCACTACAACTCCACATCGACACTGTTTGCTGCTTGGGTTGATGGGCATGATTCTAGTGTCCTTCCACTGCAGAGAGGGAAAGAGACTCCCGCCTTTTTCTTGACTCTCTAGATTTTTGCAAAAGTATTTAGTTGCCTGACGACTTCCAGCAAAACCATTCTGTTTGTTGGGAACCTTGGGAGTTTGTAAGGGCATCCTACGAATCCTTGGATTCTCAAGTATGTGAACCGAGGGAATTGGATGTACCAAGACCCAAACTTGTTTATCAGCTCCTTTTGCCTTAGGTGTCAGTCTTTGATGCGTGCCTCCTTGAAGCTTCCTGGTGATATACATGTGAAATGCATCATTGACTCTCTTGAAGTGCATCTTTTTTTGTACTTGCAACAGTGGGTAGCAATCATATGTTTTCAATTGGCCGTCCTTGTTTCCCATGATGCCTTTGCAAACCAATCCTTGGTATCTAAAGCACCATGCCA
The DNA here is from genome assembly GCF_030272615.1 of Cryptomeria japonica. Classification (NCBI taxonomy): domain Eukaryota; kingdom Viridiplantae; phylum Streptophyta; class Pinopsida; order Cupressales; family Cupressaceae; genus Cryptomeria; species Cryptomeria japonica. Next base: position 476,583,300 of record NC_081407.1, on the reverse strand, counting down.
ACAAGTAGATGACGTAGGAACTCATATAGAAAGACTTGGTATGCTCCAAGTTCCTCAACTGCTTGTCAATATTATTACTAATGATCTTAGCCCAGTCTATCATTTTCACGCTTGTGGTGATTTCGTCATTGAAAAAGTACATCCAGGGCTCATATGTGGAGGCTTGAGGGCTTCCTATGATCCTATGGAGTTGCTTGAAGGCAAAAATCATAACAGCTAAGGAGGTGCAGGTATGGATCAGTTTAATGACAGGTAAGGCAGTTGGGAGAATGTGTGACTTTCAGCTGGAGACCTCTCATAAACCAGCACTGATGAAGAAGCAACCTATATTGGAAGAAGATGCAATAAAGGACAATGAAAACACGTTGAAGAGGCGTGAACATGATTCTAATTTTCATAATTTGACCAACTGTCCTTTGTTATCTCATGAGCCTTGCATTGAGGACACCCAAGAGTGTTTTGATAAGTATGGGGTGAAAGTTAAAAATTCAGATTGCTCAGAGTCTGATTTTGTATCAGCAGTTGAAAAAGAGCATGATGATTCTACTTACTATTATGATGGTGATCCCTTGACTGAGCATGATGCTGACCAAGCTTCCAAACGTGGATATTGTGGGGAAGATGTTATGAAGGGAGCTGATTTGAAGAGGCATAATTATGAAGAGAAATCAGAAACGTATGAAGATAATAGGCCCCATGAGTCACATCATTTAAAAGGTCAATTGAAGGTAATTGAGGATATGATTATTTCAACCCTAACTTACTTTGATGATACTCATAAAATGATGGCAGATTATTTTTGGAAGGCTCAAGGGAGACACAAAGCCCTTGAAGGAGAATCATCTCTTGCAGCCACACCTAAGGAAGAGGAAAATAATAAAATAGTAGAGGGGGTGGAGGATCTTCACAGAGAAGAGGATTTAGTTTACAATCATGAATGTAATTTTCAGTTGGATGCTTCTTTTGGAGCAGCCTTTGTTGAGGAGCAACCTCTCAGTTAAGAAGTTGCAATGAAGGCTCAAACTATGATCAAAGGAGGGAGGATTATTTATAATCCTTGTGGGCCATCAAGGGATGATAGTGGTGTAATTGGGGAAAAAATTATCCTTGATTCAGAATGGAAGAGATCTCTTTGTGTTTTGACATCTCATCGTGAAGAGGGCGATTTCTTGATTGGACATGATGCTGCCCTGAACTCAAATTTTTTTGAATTTTCAATTGTTGACAACAGCGCTGCAGTTGGGACAATTGGCAATCTTGAGGAGGATGGTTTTTGGTGCAGCACACACTTTGGGACAACAAAAATCAATGGCACACCTATGAACATGACAGCCAAGAGGATGGAGGCTTGAATCAAACTTGAAGCATGTGATGTTCAGTTAGAGACATCTCTTGGAGTAGCACTTGATGAAGAACCATACGATTGCCATTCTGATTTTTTGCTTGGCAATTGCAGTTCCTCACCTAGGCATAATCATGAGATAGCAGCCACTTCGCATAAGGATGATGTATTGAGGAGTCTCCCAATATGGGCACTCAAATTTTTGGTGGGGAATGTATTGAAGATGCAAGCCACAAAGGTTCTGATGTTGTACTTCAGACCTTGAGGGATCTAAAGAAGTCACAAGCTACGTGTGATGGATGGCTACAAAGAGATAGGAAGGCCAAGTGGTTGACTGCCAAGCAAGACAACAAGAGGAATATTCAGAATTGTGTGGACATGGAAAGAGGAATGGTTCAGAGATTTCTGTTTGTATACAGCATGAGGACTAGGAGTTACTTCTTTTAGTGATTCCATTGAAAGTTCAAGTCGTCAAGGAAGATGGGAGAGTTGAGCATAAACTTGGTGGATCGGCCACTTGTGTTATACCTACACATGCAAAGGGAGGCATAAGTAATTTGGTTAGGCTTTTGGTCATGCGTGGAAAATTTGAGGAGTTATCTCTTTGTGAAGCTCACATGGTAGAGCTTACATTTTTTGGACCAGCCTATGAAGGAGTGTACATGGATGGGGGCATTAGAGATTCAGCTTTGTTTAAGCTTGTGGACACTCTTGGAGAAGCTATTGATACACTTCTACCTCATGATACATTATTAGAGTATGGAGCCATTCAATTTTCAAGGAATGAAGTGTACATAATCAATGTTCTTCATGATGATTGGTATTTACTTGGAGTGAATAAGTTTCAGCTGAGCCTTGGTACATGGCAAGCGGAAACCAAAAAGATTTCAGGGACAACTGCTGATTGGAGGAGATGGAGAGGATTGTATCATCTTTCTTTTGTTGAAGGTTGGCTATTGATGCACTCCCATCATCCATTGTCATTGGAGGCACTTATTGCTTCACTTGGTGTGAGATTCTTAGTCAAATAGATGTTGTCCTCATTTACAATAGAAGCATATCGTATATTGTCATGTTTGACTATGCACCTAGGATGATCATTGTTCACATCCTTGAGAATTCATACAAATTTATATGGACATTGGGAGTTGGTGGTATGATAAGAGGCTTTCCCTCCATTTTTCGTGGATATGAGAGTGTGATGATTTGGGATCAGTCCATCAGCTTGGTAGTGGGAATGCTTTAAGATAACGAAGTTGTAGAATTTAGCATTGTTGATGGCATCTGAGTGATCTAATATTCTTCATATGGTTAGTTTGGGATACTGGTGGTGCAATAGAGAATTGCTTGAGGACAAGCTATATTTGGGCCAGGAGGACTGTCATGTTCCTGATTTTTAAAGTGACAATTAATTAAATTGTTTTTTATTAAGTTGTCAAAAATAAATAAAATATTTAAATGACCACTTAATATCAATTAATTTTATAACAATAAAATATTATTATGTCACTTTATTAAATATATTTCTCCAAGTCGGCCTATCTTCTAGATATTGGAGGGCTTTATAAGGAGGTCTTGGGGTTGTGGCAAAGGTATTTAGGAATTTGATAAACAACTTATACTTTCTGGAGATGGAAATCTTAGGATTTTAAAGAGGAGCTGGATTAAAACCTGGTTCTTCCAAAGGGGTGGATTCGCGACAGAGTCTACAACTGTGCCAAATTTGTGAGGTCTCCATTGGAGACAAATTTGTAAACTTTGAGTTTTGTTTCAAGAATAAAGACATTTATATTCTGTGTATTAATGGTTCTATGAGATATAAATATTTGGGCATAAACTCTGACTTTACAAATAGTCGATTGAGAAGAAATATCATTTATATTAGGAGCTTGAAATAATTGAATGTATGTTATGAGGTATTGAACCTAGTGCCTGTGTGTTAGTTGCATAAGGACAAGAATGGCATAGCTTGGTTAATAAAGCATATTATTCATCGGACAGATTAAAGTTCGAGTATTCCGATAAAGACCAGCATAAACTATTGTTGTTAAAGCCGACTATCTCTAGTCTGGCAAAATAATATAAAGCGGTGACTTGAGGAGTGTTGTATATAGTAATAGCAGGGCCGATATAAGGCCTCTTTCTGTCGCAAAGGTTATCTGTGCCGTGAGCATTTTCTGAGCCATCTGGGGTGCATTTGTATGCAGTACAAGCATTTAGACTATTTTGGAGCATGCATAGATCTTTCATATTTGCCAGGCTGAAGATGGTGTGAGGATCTTAGTTTGCTGTGTGAGTATCTTCAGTCAATGCGTAGGGCAAATACGAGTGTAGAATATTCAGAGCTGGTGCAATAATTGGTAGACTATTGGCACATACAGTATTGATGGGTTTCCCTTCTGACAGCATGGAGCTTCTTTGAGCCTGTGAGTGCTTGCTGAGAGCTGTTTGGGCTAATTCAGAGTATTATTGTGACAGGAATAAGAAAGCTAATTCATTGAGCAATAACAGTATATTCTGGACAGAGTTCTCCTTTCCTGAGAGAAGGCTATGTAATTGGTGTTGGCATTCAGCGATGCACTTATGCTCAGCGACTTACAATGCTGGCATAAGTATCTATATCAATTAATCTATCTTCAATTATTGCTCTTCTAGTATTTGCTGCAAAATAAGGTCAGGACCCACTCTCTGTAATCTGCTCTATTCTAGAAGTTAAAGTAATATACTGTTTGGTATCTCTGCTCTGTTTTTATATGCCAATTCTGTATGTTAAATATGCAAACCTTAAGCATGCATAAACAACAAGGCTAATTCTGTTAAAGAAGCTCAGGTTTGAATACATTTATTTGGAAGTTTGAGGAAGAAAGTGTTGTTTTCCTGTTATATATATTTGGGAATCTTTCATTTAGAACCCGCAAATGATGAAAGTATGTGAATTGCACATGCAGATCTGATGTATAATGGCTGATAAGATAAATGAAACCCTTGAGTGCACTTCCACATGCACCATACTTTATTAATTAAGCTAGATATGACTGTTATGATAGCAAGTGGGCATTTTTTATAGCAGAAATCAGATCTAGAACGAGGTATCAAAATGATAAATTAAACCCATATCCAACAGAAATTACTTTGAGCAGCAATTTAGGCAAGTATTGATATTTGTTTTGTCCGCAATTTCACTTACAACAGATTGTAAAATTGTATGGAAGGGTACAAACCCTTGAAATGGATGCCAAACATGCAAAAATGGAGCTGAAACTATATGTTGGTGGTTGGGAAGTGCATGAACAGGTCTGAAAACACCTAAAAATATGTCAACAGGTCTGAAGTCTTCCTCAATCAGCCATTAGTTACAGGTAGCAACAATTGAACACCTTGAAACCTTAGGCGTAGCAAGGAAATAGTAGAAACAGTTTTTGAAAACTCTGAAAAATAACAACTATGTTGTGGTACAATGGTGAAATATATGATATTTAGCAGATTTCTGCTCTCATGAACAGCAGCAACATTAATCCTCTTCAAAATGATGGCTGGAAACATGAATCACATCAGTTCCAATGGCTGGAATATCCCACAAACAATAGAAAATAATCTTAAAACCTAGGGTGCTTTGTTGATGATGGCTGGAAACAATGATCAAATGTTGGTTGCAATAATGCGTAGAAACATCCAAGCTATTAGATCCAATGGGAGTGCAGCTCTAGAATGATGGAAAACAACTGTACTTGATGTAAAAATCAGCAATCCAATATTGGCATTAAAAGATTTTCTTCAGAATGCTTGACAATCTTCCACAATTCAGCACAATTGTGATTCCTAGATGGAATCACCTACAATAGATGTAATGTCCCCTTCCTTGTGATGTTGCATTAAGTGGTCCATTGGCCTATTCCGGAGACCCGTAGGCTATGTGGAAAGATGAATTAAGGGTTCCCATGTTCCTTGGAGTTCTGACCGGATTTGTTAGGGGTGGAATGTGAACTTACTATTTTTAGTAAGTTAGGGTTTGGCCGTCGGGATGGTACAGAGTTGCTAAGCTCACCAAGCTCTTTCTCTGGTTGCGAAGATAACGATTTTTGGAGCATTATTTCATGACTTACTATTTTTAGTAAGTGGCAGTTTGGGGCATTCTATTTTTGGCAGTCCTAGATTTGGTCCTGTTCCAGCACAATTCAGTGATCCTCATTGCTCAGCCTCATCCGGATCCTGTTGATAATCAGTACTAGAGTTATAAGCGATTTAATTAAATATTATTCCTTATCCTAAGGTTATTATTTAATTATTTTATTACTTTTTGATGTTGTGGGGAATTGTGCAGAAATTGATATTTTTCTTAAGTCTTGCCTAGGCAAATTATTTAATGGATGTAAGGAGACTTTATTTTTGAAATAATCCAAAGTTATATCATGCCAAAATGATGGTCTTCTTCCTAGGCCCGATTTTTGGACTTGGGAAGTGGGCGCCACTTTGGGCCCACTGCATGAAATGAAACACAGTTGGAATGAGGTGAATTTGGAGGCAGTTTCATTTGAATTTTAGAGTTGAAAAGCTATATAAACAGTTGGTTGGCTCCTCATTTGTTTATCCAGAGAAAATATATCGTTATGTTGTCATAATGACTCCAGACTTCTTCGAGGTGAATACCTCCTAGATCTTTCCTTCTGGTTTCGAGTGTGAGATATCACTCCTAGCTGTGGTTCGTAGTTGTGAACTATTTGGTGACTTTTGGGTGTGCAGGTGAAGAGTTGTGTGCTGCTGGTTTTTTTTGGTGTTGCTGGTGTGTGTCGGCTGGAAGTGTATTTTGCTCATAGCTACCTGTGTGTTGAGTGCATCATTCTGGGTGAGGGCTTGTTGGAAGTGTTACAGAGAGACAATAATTCTCCTACATTGGTGTGGCATTTGGAGAACTCTCCAATTTACAGTTGCAGATCGAACTATTCAGCCAAAACGCGATTTCCAAAATTGCCTTGGGTTGCGTGCATTGCTGTTGTTGCTCTCAGTTGCAGTTTCAAGGTATTGATTTGTTTGCTTATGTCATACGCTTCATTTGCTTTTGGTTTGGCATGATTCTATCTGGTTTTGAGAGAGTTACAAGCATTTTAGTGGGTTTTGGGATGGTTGGTTCTGCGTTTTCCTTGTATCTGATTTCAGAACAGCAAGTAGTGTTTATGGTGAGAATGTGTTAGTGAATTCTTGAGATATGTACTTCATTCTATCTTCTTTCACATCTCTGTCTTTGTAAGAATTGCTTCAGTAATACTGACCAATTCATTCTATGCTGCATTTCCCGCTGAACAAGTGGAAGAGGATTGCTTAGCCGCCTGTATGTTTTATAATTCAGTTTTGTCCTCCCATTGAGCAAGTGGTTGAGTGATATTGTCCTCCCGCTGAGATATGCGGTTGAGTGATAGTTTTATGTAAAAGTCCTCCTGCTACATAAGCGGTAGAGTGATTTGGTCCTGTTATGCTCTTGTTGCCTTGGCTGGTTTACTGCCAAGTTCGGTGGCTTGCCGCCTAGTATTGTATTTGCATTGTAATTTCCAGTGGATTAGTGAGCTAACGAACCCCTTATCACTGTATGCTCTCACCTTCCCACATTGGGCACTTGGTGATCAGAAAGTGGAAGGGTTACTTTTCAGTAGCATTGGGATTATATTTCCTAACTTTAACGGGTGCATTGTACTATTTGTTGTGCTTGAAAACCGAAAAAATAAGTGGGAATATTACAATAGATAAGGGGGTTTCAATCATCAAATCCAAATCTAGAAACCAAGAGGCTTGTCATCCTCTAGATCACCTGCATCTAGGGTTTTCATCCTTGAATTCTTCAAAATCCAATTTGGAAGGAAAAGTGATATGATAAATTTGAATCACTTGCTTTGAGCAATGCCTTTCTTTTATGGTTGCCTTTTGGGCCCTCTGTTTGAATTTACCTTTTCCCTCCAAGTATTTAAAAATACTTTATAAATGACAAAAAACATTTTTTAATCTACGCACACTTTTTTAAATATTACGTAAGCCCTATAATAATATCTAAGTTGCCCTTTTGTAAATAAAGAGATTGGACCCACTTAAAATATTATTATTTCCCTTATTTCATTCCTTATTCTATGGGAAATAAAGAATAGGTTACAATTCCTCAATTAACTCTTTTAGTTTTGAAAAGGGGATGTGACATATTTCAAGTGGAAGGTGTACGAAGCTTAATATATTATAAAACTAGAATAGATTTAAAGAAACCCAATTATTATTGAGGAGATGCTAAGGAGAGATTCTATGTAAACACCATTGTTGTAACCTTTTGATAACAATTGAGTATAAAACAAAGCTTTGTTGGGTTATGGTATGAAATTGCTTATGCGTTTATTACATATATGCTTGCTTTAGTTTGCTAGGGTATATCTTACTGTTCACATGTCTGTTTAAGGGTATTGTGACTCTTGTGTTTCTCAAGTGAGAAGTCTTATGAATTGATATGCTGGTGTACAAGGATTTTAAGTGTGAGCCATTAGTGTAGATATTGATAGAATTTCTAAAAAGCTGGTATTTGAGTAATATGTAAATGTAGATTGCATAGGATAGAATTTCTAGCTATTTTTAGGAGAAGCAATGAAATTATGTGCTTGCATGCTTTCTAGATAATTTCAAGTAGGTGCTTGAAACTTAAGATAGAATAAATCTAGAATGGATTTAAAGGATTCCGATTATAGTTGAGGTGATGCCAGGGGGAGTTTCTATATAAATCTCATTATTGTAAATATTTTGATGATAGTTAAATATACAATGAAGCTTGATTGGGTTTTGTTATGAAATTGGTCATTTATTGCATATTTGTTCTTTAGTTTGCTAGGGTATATGTTATAGTGTGCAGGTCTATTCCAAGGTTTTGGGACTCTAATGCGTCTTGGATGAGTGATCCAATGGACTGATATGGTAGTGAGCAAGTGTTTTAAGTGCTAGCCATTCGATTGCACACATGGGGCTTCTAGAAAATAATGGTGACAAGACAACCTAACTCCTCTCCAAGCCTGCCACATAGTTCTGATGGCATCTGTTTTGACAGACCTGTTTTGCACAAGCAGTTGCAACACCATTCTCAAGTAACGACAATATAGAAGAATCTAGCTAGAATTTGATAAAGCAATAGATGATTTTGTAATTGCCAAGTTGTTTAGTGTATTCTACCATTCTTTGCAATAGGATTGTGTTAGCTAGCTTCGTGGTAGAACAATTGAATGGCTTAGGCATTCACATCCAAGCCCTTAGAACTTGGACAAAAATACTGTATAATAAAACTTTGCATAGTATAGCTCTCATGTCTGACTTATTTATTTTCCATTAGCTTTTTGCACTTTGATATACTTTTCAATCTATGCGAAGATACTTAATCGGCAATAAATCTTTTGGCCGAAAATTTAAAAAAAATCAGGAATCAGCAAAAAATCTAGAAAAAATTGGAAATAAATTGGCAAATTTATCGAACATTTGAAAATATATAATTTCTTAAAATATTCTAAAAAACACACTTGCCATGCCTTTGAATTCCGTTGAAAATATATAAATCGGCAATAAAACTTTCTAGATATAACCTGTGCCATCGAATCCTGTTTGCTGATTCAGTCTGCACTCTGCAAATCCCATGGGCCATCGCGTGAAGACTTGCGCGCGCAGTAAAAACGAAATTGCACCTCCGTATGTTAAAAAACGTAGTCGCTTTTTAGGGTTATGAAGTAAAAATAAGGGCGCTTTTAAAAACCTGATTTTTTGCCATTTTGATCGCGATTTCATTGCAATTTTTTCGCCTAAACAAATCCCGATTATTGAAAAAAATCGGTCACGATTTATTGGACAATTAAATCATTTGGCAGAATAGCTCACAATAAATCGCGATTCAACCAATGTTTTCATCTTTGTTAAAATAAGTATATATATACAGAAAATTGTCTTATTTATAAGAGAACAATTTTCTGTGGTATCAAGAGAATTAATGTATCAAGTAGAAGATAAGATATGTTCAGTAAGAAAGAGAATCATTAGGCATCTGATCAAGGAATAAGTTTCCAGAATTACAAGTAATAAACTATACAGTAGTTTTACATATTGTTTAAGCACTTGGCACTAAATCCAGATATTAAGTTGACAATTTACATTCCCAAACATAATCCATACGTCATTTGGGAAATTCTAGGGTGAATTGAGTAAGTCCCAATAGGGGACATTACAAGCTGCCATGACTAGGGGTCCATTTTGACAAATTCACTCAAGACTCAAACTTTGTGCACACTATGTCTTTGAGGATCTGTACATGACACCATCATACTCATCAATTGTATTACAACCCCTTAGGTCATTTATTTATTCACTATTTTCAAGTTCCATTTTCATTATCTTGTAGCCATCAATTTTTTTTTTCTAGTGGTTCAAACAGGATGAAAAACATAGTCCAGATACAACTTATGGCCATTTTAGTGGCTTGAAGGGCACTTTGGCAGGCCTGGTGGACCTTTTGACACTTTGGTGCACTGGCTGGCCTTTTGGCATTGGCACTTAGGTGTGCTGGTGGGCTTTTTGGCACTTTTGACAAAAGTGCCATTTTGCACATGTTTTTGCAAAATGATCTCTCTCTCTCTCTCTCTCTCTCTAACTTCACTTTCACTTTACTGATGGAGCTATTTTAGCATGTTGAGCCGATTTGTTTTTATCTAAATTCCAATGACATTAGTGGACTTTGATTGAAAAAATTTAAAAACCATTTCACATTCACATTTTCATCAAAATCTGATTAAATTGAGTTTTTGGCTTGAGTGATAATGAAGATATTTTACAGCATTTGTATGTTTTAACTTTTTTCCTTCTGCATTTATTTGATTTTAAAATATTAAAACATTGGGTTTCCTAAAAGTGTAAAACTACATGAACACCATTCTAAATGGGTGAAAAGGAGTAAAATCATAATTGGTACTAGTGACCAAGGTGAACAGGGTTGTTTCAGTAGGGGTACAAGACTTTTTAAGTTCGATAAAAATAATTGAACCTCAGCAAACAATTTTTAGCAATTTCACAAGTTAATGACATAATAAGGAATTTATTCCTCCTAGATTCAACATAAACCTTGCTATTTCATTGTCAAGTACCATGAAAACTCATTTCTTTTACAAACTGACCATGGATAAGAAAAAGATAATCATTTCTTCTCTATAGTTTGAAGGAACAGCTAATTCAAAGGACCTTAGTTGGGAAAGGAGGACAGGAAGATGCATTGTTGTTATGTGGTAAGTTATGGTGACATTTATACGAGGCTTTCAGCTATGCGAAGATTTTCACAATCATTGAGAGAAAATCATTTTCAGTGTGGGAGAGAATTCTATATTCTCATTTGTTTTTGTGTATTATACTTGTGGCAATCCCTTGGCAGACATAACTTTGTTGCTGGTTTTTAAAGTATTTTATAGTGAGAATTCAATGCTGAAGAGTTTGTGTTATACCAAGCCTTACACAGACACAATTCCCAGCTTATATTCTCTACCAGTTTGTCATTTTGTTCTTATATATTAAGCTTCTCATGTGGTGAACTTTATAATATCTCCTTGACTAACTTTTATACTGTAATTACTTCCACGCAAATTAATGTAACGAATAAAAAATGTGTCTGAAGAGATTTTTTATAGAAATATAAATATTCCTTTACACAATAGATGATACTAGGCTAAATATATGATGGTAATGTTCTTAATTCATTTCTTCAAGTCTAGAAATCAGATTCTTGGTTAGTTGAGACTTCAGATTTTTAGTTGTCCCCTTCCAGGCACACACTCATAGTTTTAGAAATATCCTTTGAGTTTAAACTATTACTATCAATTAGATGCTGCATAATTTAGATGAATAATTATGAAACCTTCTATTAATAATTCCAATTTGTAAGTCTTAATTTAGCTGTGATTGTTAGAGCTAAGTGTCTCTTTGACCACTGGAGTGCAGGCCCAGGTGCTTTCTTTCCTCGCTTTTGTAGGAAGAGTTTTTTTTTGTATTTTTCTACTCATCAATGTAAATAAGATGCATTTTTTTCAAAACAGAAAGAAAAAATGAAAAGGAGAAAGTTATGCAATTTCAAATTTGTCAGAGAAATTTATACTTTTAGAATACTACTAAATTATTCGGATATTAAATCATTATTGATATGTATTTAAGAAAATGCCATCATATTATTCTGTCTCTTTGGTGTTTAGCTTCTATTTCACCTCTATGCTCTGTCCAAGGAAGAATGTTGATGGCTGTTGCAGGAGAGGAGACATCTGTGGTATGTTCTATAATTTTGACTGGGTTAATATAAATCAGACTGTTTTATTCTCTTTTATTTGAGTTCTTATCTCATTAAGCTCTAAAACAGGTTGAGATTTGGGATATTGATAATGGAGAGCAGGTGGAGCACTTGCAGTTACCTTATTCTGATTCTAATGGAAAAATGGCTGCCTCGTCTACCAAGTCACGAGGTGCACATATGCTATGTACCACCATTGTCAGAACACTTGATATCTTTACATTTGTATATTGTATATTTTTACCAGAAATCTTACTAAGTATTGGAAAAATATCAATTTAGGACTTGATTAATTTAGAGTGGTATGTCAATTTTTAGCTGTGCATTTGGAGCACCAAACTTGTTAACATTTTTTTCTTTATTTTCTGTTATCACCAGTCCCCAAAGTTTGTCCAATATTAACATAGAGGTTCACAAGATCAATATATGTACATCTGCATAGACCTTTTCTTGTAAAGGGAGCCAAAGAGGTTAGCATATTTGTTGAATAATAGTGCCTTTACAATGTAAGGCCAACCAAGATCCAAGGATCATCTTACAAAAACAGGCAGAGACAGAATTAAATCACTAGGTAGCAAGATGTAAGAAACAAAGTGTGTAACGTCCCCCTTTGGTGCTTAGCCCCAACTCATGCACATTTTGTCAGCTTCCAAGCCTTTTGGAGGCTAACCGGTTAGTTAGGGAGAACTCCAACGTTCTTTGAGAAGCATTTGATCAGTCTTGTAGAGCAATTTTTCTTGGGTTTGATGGAGCCCTTTGATGCTTTTGGATTTGTTTTTCAACCCTTTGGGTGCTCTCCAAACTTCTTGGAGGAGCAGACTATTTTTAGAAAGTCACTCGATTGCCTCCAATCATGTTCCTAGTCTTCAATTATCACTTTTGTGTGATCAAAATTGCAAAATTATATCATTTGGGTGCTTTCTGCATTTTGGATATATTGCCGAGTTATTTAATTAATATTTCATTTAAGTTGTCCAATGTTGGAAATATTAAAAGGGACAACTATGTTTAATAACTCGTTTTAAAGGTGTTGAAAAGTTATTTCCTAAGATACCTGAAACGTGGCCTAGGGTTAGGGTGTGGCCCCGGGTTCAAGGCAAGTCTGGGTCTGGTCCTGGTTTGGCCTTGGGTTCATTGCGGTTCGAGATGGTGGGAAATCGTCAGTCGCTGACAATCTGGGTTGTTTCTGATCTTTTTGCATTCCTTCACTTGTCTTTAATAAAGATATATTCTGTTTTCAATAAATATGTTCTGTTTCTGTATTGCCAATAATGTTTAGGTATACCGTATATTTAGGCTGTAGTAAAGTATGATCTCTCGCTTATCTTTAATAATATTTAGTAAAATAGGTTATTTATTTATTATTTTTTTGAATATATATAAATTTATAATCAATCTCTCTCTCTCTCTATATATACATGTATAGGCGTACTCGTACCCAAGGAAATTTATTTTTTGTTTTACTCGTGAACCCATATCCGTACCCGTAACTGAATTGGCAACTCAGGTTATTTCTAATGGATGCCTTGGAAAAGGGACTGTATTCATGAGAAAACATGATTATTGCTCAAAAAGGTGATAAGTGCTTCATAAAGTTAATTATTTATTTTATAAAAGGAGGTTTGGAGCAAATAAGGACAAAGTAATATTTCATTGCTTCAAAAAGTTATAAAAGGAGGTTGATGGCTCATGTTGGTGTTGTTTTGTTGATGAATTTGATTTGTTTTTGCATTTTGGAGAGAGCTTGTGTTCTTCTCAAAAATCCTTGAGGACAAAATCCCCCCTAGCTGATTTATGGTGGGCTCACTTTAAAGATCACATTGGAGCTTCAATGGAGTTTGTTGTTTCTTGTACAGGCTTTGAGGATATGTTTTGGTGTTTATTCTGAGTTTTATGTTGAGATTTTGAAGGGTTTTAGAGATTTTTACTTGCTGGTCATACCACATTTCCTAGGAGCAGGTCATACCGCACTTTGGTGCTTAAAAGGCTGAGTTTGGGTGCTTAATGAATTTGGGTAATGAACCAAGGTAACTGTGACTGTTGGCGACCATTTTGGAATCAAGTTTTAGGGGTTATCTGCTGGCTCTTCAATCCTAGGAGGCTGTGCACCTCCAGCAGACTATACAAGCTTTCTAGGCATGACGTTGGGAGTTCAGCACAGGTCCATTGAGGGCTTTGTTCATCATGGAGGGAGGTGTTTAGAGTCTAGACATGTGATCATCAGCAGTAGTTTAAAGTTTGAACCTAGTTTCAGCTTGATTTGGAAGGAGATTAAAATTATTTTTCTCAATCTCCCCCGTTCTTTGGCACCTCGTTCCTTGGTAGTTCTGGTTTGGAACTAGAAACCCATTAATTCCTTGCACTTCTTTACAACTGCAGAGGGTTTTTAAGGCTGCCGGGAATTTTAGAAGTGAATATGCAAATTGGAGGTGCTAGATAATGTTAGCAAGAGGTGTCCTTTGAAGGTTTATGATGCTGTTATGAACAGAAGACTTATCTCAGTTGACCTACAACAGCAACCTTTTCTCTATAAGACCTGAAATACTCTTATACCACCTATTCTGTGATAATATTTGACCTTGCTAGCACTGAGTTTTCAAAGGAATGCTTAATAAGTCTATCACTCCAGCTGGGAGGCTTGCCTATGATGATTGGAGGGTCACTTTGATAATTGCTGTTGGCTGTCTACACTTGCAAATAGTTACAGCAGGTCTGTAACCAGCTTGTTATGCCTCTGTTTCAAGGTATTTAGATGTTTTTTAATTGAATGTTCAGTTTGTTGCTTCATAGCATTTTCTTTGGATGTATGTTTGCTTCAAAAATTTGTAACAGCAGGAGTTTGTATAAATGCAAATATCATAGCAAATCTGTGACAGCAGAGTTTACATATTTCCAAACATATCAGACTTATGATAACACAAGCTCTCATCTTTCCATGTTCATTGATTTGAGTCTTGTGGTGGCTTCACTAGAAAATAATTAAAAAAATAAAATAAAAAAATCTAGGGTGGTCATTACAAATTGATGATGCATATTGAGAGCGATTCTCTGTTACAAGTGCTGAACGCAATTTTAGAGTTGAATCTCCAATAATACACAAAATTTCAAATCTAAAAAGTTTTACATGGACAAACACCTAGTCAACAGTCACGAAGAGATCATCTTCAGTTCTTTTTTTAATATAATTTCATTTATATATTATTTGCACTTTTATCTGAGGATTGGGGAAAGGTTTTCTCTAAGCAACCTTGCTCATTGCTAGGAGGCTGGGGACTAGCTTTTCTCTTTTCATTCATTTTCTGATAGCCTGGCAATGCATTCTCATTATCTTTTCACATATTTGACAAGTTTTTGTTTCGTCCACCATATGTGTACACTGTTTTGCTGAGAATTTGCTGCTTTAGGTTTGGCCTTTGCAGAAATTGTTTTTTATAATGGATGTAATATAAATTGTGTGAAAAATATAGGGTATATATGGATGCTAATTTTTAGTCAGTCTTTTCCCATCACTGATATTTTTTTTTAATGCTCGCACAAACTGTATTTGTTTACTGTTTTTCTTATGCTCCAGTGTGGTGCAAATAATTTATTTTCCACATGTAATTTTCACTTTAGATTCATACTAGGAATTAGTCAAATATTATTGTAATATTGCCATAGCTTGAAGATCACTTTTCGATAAAGAGAACTAAATTATTGTTAAATTGGAACAAACATGTCAGCCTTCATACCAATACCGTGAGTTTCTTTTTGATACCTTTAATGAAGTTATATGTTCTCTCTTCTGTATTTTTCTTTTGCTAAGTCTTAGGATCATGTACTAGGAACCAACCTAAACTGGCCATAACATGTTAGAATTTAATTAAGTTAATCCAACTGGGTGGTTGTTTCTCCCAGGAAGTTTTGGGACATATATTTCTTGTATATAGTGATTGCCTGAATGGATCATTTGATTGCTGCTGATTGTATTAATTTTTACTGTGCAACGGTTCCAATAAGTGGTATCACAGAAAGGTTGGTTCAATTGGAAACCTATGAGGACTGAGCATTCCATGTTGATTGATAAATAGCCTATATAGCTGTTTATAGAGAGTTTGTAAGCTTTTGAGAATACCAATAGCTTTTGAGAGTTTGTAAACATTCCAATTTCTACATCTCTTTTTCCTGCATATTTACAGATATATTTGTCTTTTAAAAACAAAACCTAGATGATTATATTCAGTACCTGCATAGTTGTTTCTCTGGTGACAGAATGTGATATTGCTGTTGTTTTTTCATGTTGCAGCTATCAACATAGTATTTATGCTGTTTCTTGTGTGTTGCGCTTATTATGAAAATTAAACACAGAATGATTACCAAGACATTTGATTTTAAACAAAAGAGCAAAAGTCTCCTTTAAATAAGATTACAAATGCTTTGGCCTAAGTAATATACATCCCTAATTTATTTGAAAATAATATCAACTGAAATGAGATGCAAAACAACTTCCTTTCCAATTTCTAATCACCCAGATCTTGGAGTAGGTAAGGTGAGTGTATAGTGTTAGGATTACAATGAAATTGAAATGCAACAACTGAAAGTAAAGTAGCAAGCAGCAAGCCAGCCAAAACCATTTATTCAGTGAGGTGCATATGTGATGCTGAAGAAGTAAACATCCACTTATTCAGTGGGAAAGCTTATGCAATACAAAAAGAGAAACACAAATTATTCCAGTTATGTGGTGGTGAGCGAGTACACACATAAACAACTCTTCCACTTATTTAGTGGTGAGGGATTACAAAATACCACTTATTTAGGCATTGGTGGTTTCAATTTGAACTATTCCTTTTTCACAATTTTTTTTAGATAGTTTGTTTCAGTCTAATTCTTTTTTGGGGAAGTAGGTAGATGGTATGTGAATCTATCAAAAAATAAATGGAAAAGAAAAGAGATCTTACTCTCTTGGGAAGAATTTTAACATGCTTTCTTAGATAGATTGGACACAAAAGAAGAAATTGACGACAACATGGAGGAGGATTAGAATATTGGAGAAAAAAACCATGATGATAAGGAAGAGGAGGATGATTAAGAAGAAGAGGAAATGAAGGATGATGATGAATATGGAAGAGGAGGCTTTGGATAGTTTAAGAGAAAATAGAGGAGACGAAGGCAGTGAATTTGAATGCAATTTAGCTCCAAGAAAGGAAGATTCAACAATTTTGATTTCATGGATAACTTCTTAAGGTCATTATATACATAAAACCTTGCTACAAGTATAATTTGGCAACATAAAATTAGCCAAACAACTACATGTTAAAGCAGAGTGGGACAAAGAAAACTCAAATAGATGGTAAGGATAGTCAATTATTTTAAAGATTTGAAAAACCATAAATAAATATTTAGTGTTCCACGGAGACGTGTCCCCCACAAAAAAACCTACGTCTCCTATAGGGGGACGTTTTTGAGACTTGGGGACTTGGGGGAAACGACTGCCACAACACCGCCACCTCCGCCACCTCTGGCAAGGACACTATTGGGTCGCTTGCTATATGTTACATGCTATTATATATTGATTGCAATCTTTAACTTCGTGAAAACTAATTGGCCTTTCATGGGGCACTCATAGAGATGTTATATTGCAAATTTTGCCTTGAAAATTTCAATTCACCTCTATTTAATATCAGCATCACCCCCCCATCACCACTTCGCCGCCGTCCCCAAATTTAGGCCCTTGGTCCCCCCATCCCCGAAACTTGTCCCTGCATCCCCCCGTCCCCTAGTTAGGAAACTCCGTGGAACACGGTAAATATTTTTTCATTCGATATCGTTCTTGGTTATCTTTGGTTAGAGGCTTTGGGACCAATTAGTAAACTATGCAAAAGAAGTTCATAGTCTTTGGTACAAGAAGAAAAAGGTAAATTCTGTTGGCGGCATATTGTATGTACGGGAATAATAAGTGATTAAGTAACTAGGAAGTACTATGTTTAGTGATGCAACCAAGGGTAGGTAGTTATAGGTGCGATGGTTGTCCCTCGTTCCCCCTCAGTAGCTTTATATACCATGTGATGTAACTTGCCATTATGACGATTATGAATGGAATGGTATCTTTTCTGTTGGCTAGCAATTGATATACATTGTGTGACTTAATATATTATGACTGTGTTAATCTGAAATCTATGGCATTACTGTTCTTTGTTATGTATTCCATCTGCATGCATTAAACTGTTTGCCCAGCGGGCAAACATCTGGCGCCGTTGCCGAGTTAAACCTAGGAATGATGGGAGTATACTACATGGCACAACGATAATGGGCCAACCATTGAATGAAGGGACGAGCAACCCTAAGGAAGAAGAACTAGAAGAATTGTTTGAAGGGGAAAGGGCATTGACAGTTGACTTTAGGTGCATGCTGCAAGCATCCATTGAAACTCACGTATGAAGGGAAGCAACACGAGAAGACGTTCTTGAGAGTGCTGTGTGGACTTCCCTCGGAGTGAGCTCCGTGGTGAACCAGTTGATGAACAACCTACCTAGCCTATTGGCACAAGCTTTCCTTGCCCTTCCAAACCGCCGAGAGGAAACATACTGTGAGAACAGGTGACAACAAATCTTATAGCAGTTCGAAGAGAGGAGTCGGCGCGAGGAGGACGAACATGATGAAAGTCGTCGGCGAATCCCATGGAATGAAGGAATTGATGCCCGTGACGCTGAATAAGGACATAAACCGTGTGCCGAAGGGACAAGAAGACGGGCACGAGGCAGCAGTGAGGGCACTACGGTTGGAGCAACAAGCCGAACGTCGGAGACGGCTGAAGAAAATTGCTGAAGAAGGAAGCGGGAATGGCAATGATGGCTCAAGTGGCGAGGGCCAAGTTTTTGTGTTAATAGAAACCACTAGGAAGCAGTTGGGGGGCCTTTCCCTCACGTTGGAAGAGATTGGCGACGGGAGTATCGTAGAGCCGTACACACCATTTAGAGGTGACGAGACCAGGAGAGAAGAGGAGACCGAGACCGAGAACAAAGAAGTGGGAGATACCGGTGTGACTGAAGGTGTTGAGAGGACACAAGGGCACGGTAGAAGCAATCTGTTCGGTTCAGGCCCATCACACCCGGGTAGTCAGAATAACTTGTTGGGACCCAACGTCCAAATCTCAGCGGACCATTTTTGGAGGGTCGAGTTTTGGAGGGCAGACTAGGCCACAGCCAAGGAACATAATAGCGAACAGGCAGAAGTTGCCTAAATTCACTGGAGACGGGAAGGAAGATTCTGTATGGCATTGTCGGACATCTGAGATGATCTGGTCGGCCATGGAGTAGCCGACAAAGCTGAATTGGTGGTGTAGTTCCCTGCCACCCTATGCGGGGTAGCCATCGACTGGTACTCCGATATAGATAAGATGAAGGTAGGAACTTGGAACGAGTTACAGAAAGCCTTGGAGACGGAGTTTCGATTCCTTCGGGATGACAATAAAATCGTCACGAAAATCCTAAGTACGAAGCAAGGAAAACACGAGATAGTTAGAGCATGTAGCCGACGATTGAGGGAACCGCTGGGAAAGATGGACGACCAGCTGACTGATGGATTAAAGAAAAGGTGGTTCGTGGAGGGTCTAAAATAATCCCTCAGGAAGAAAATGAAAATCGTACCACGCACATCCTATGAAGATGCCTACAACTGCGCAATGGACCTGGAAAGTGAAGGCAAAACGTCTAGTAAGAAGAAAGAGAAGTCCATTGGTGACGAGGAATCTTCGGATGGGAGTAGCAATGATGAGGGATCCAACAAGAAGGTGCAAGCCCTCCAGAAGGACATGCACCGCATGATGAAAGAATTTAAAAGTATGAAGGGAAGCATGAGCAAGAGTGAGGAATTGTGGTGCACCGAGTGTAAGGAGGAAGGTCATATGAAAGGCACCTGTCCTAAAAAGGCCTTTTGTGAAATTTGCCAAGTGTTGGGACACTCCACCAAAGAGTGTCCCTACAATATTTAGACACGAGGGAATCAGGTGTTCTTCACCCAAGAGCAGCTGTCGCCGTTTGCTACGACGGGCACATCCCAACCCCAAGCTAACACCATAGTGTCATCCGACGGTTACAGAAGTAACCGAAGGGGAGGAAGAGGCAACAACAACAACAATAACCAGAGCTGAATGCAATACGACGCTAAAGGACGACCAATGATTCAATGTTGGGCCTACAACTAGTGGGGGCATTTTGCGTGGGATTGCCAGAAGGCTGAAACCCCTCAGAATTTGTGCAGATGGTGTGGTGCTGGCGACCACGACGATACAAATTGGCCCAAGCCCGGAGTGAATCTATTAAATATTGAGAAACCTGGTGAGGAAAAGCAGGTGTTGGCACTCACTCGGGCACAAGCAAAGAAGGCCACCTACCCGAACCCTCGTACAGAAAAAGAAAGAGCACTGGAGGCAAAGGGTGAGATTGAACAAGGCATGATAACGAATGACGGGCAATGACGAAGGCGGTGAGCACCTCATCCCGTATGGAGGCGGAGAAAAATATTATGTGGCAAGTCTTGCAGATGGAGGGATCGGTAAAGGTCTAGGACCTTATCGAAACAATGCCACAACTGAGGACTACCATCCTGAGCTCTGTGCATAGCACGGCCCACACATTTTCCTACACATCTTCAAACCAATTGGAAGTCCCAGTCAGCCCTTCGGTTGACCCAATGCTGCTAGTCGTCAATAGTGGTTGGCACCTCGTGGTGGTAGAGATGGGACCATCCTTACGGATACCATCGTGGACAGGGGATCTAGAGTAAACGTGTTGTCGGAGGAAACATGGGAGAAGCTGGGAAAACCGACACTATGGCCACCCACATTCAATCTAGTGGGAGCAGACCAGCATGGTATTAAGCCACTCGGCACCCTAATGACCCAACAGGTGACCATTGGCACACAACCCTTCTTACTGGATTTTGTGGTAATCCCCCTTAAGAAGAAGGGCTATGACACCATCTTAGGGAGAGGGTGGTTGGTGATAGCCAAAGTAAATCACAATTGGAAGAGGAACATCCTATCCAAGGAGAAAGGTGGGCGGAATTATGTCATTGATCTACGCACACAGATGGTAAACGAGGAGTTGGCGTCTTCCTCGGAGTTTGAATCAGAGGGAGAGACGACTGGTGTAGATGAAGGGAAGGAGTCGATGGAACCAAATAGTGAAGGAGTGTTGGAACTCGATGGTTGCTCAGAGGACGGCATGTGCTCATTAAATGGACTCTTCCATTGGCAGATGGAGGACTATGAGATATTCCAATGCAACATGCTCCAGATAGAAGAGCCAGACGAGAAAGATGTGTTCCCACTAGAGTATGGAGAATACAGAGAAGGGGAGGCCTGAGTGGATGACGGTTCCGCACATCAGTTGGAGAAAGACAAACCTATTAAGTATGAGGAGTCCAAGTTGAAGGTAACCAACCTAGGAAAGGAGGAAGACCCCAAAAACATATTGGTGGGGGAAGATTGGGATCCTGTGTTAAAGGCAACAACTCTCAAAATCTTCTTGGAGTATAAGGATGTTTTCGCTTGGACATACAAAGATCTGAAAGGAGTGCCCCCCGAGATGTGTGTACATCGCATTCAACTGGTACCTGGAGCCCAGCCGGTCCAGAAGAGGCCGTACCGGATGAACAAAAACTATGCCGCAAGGGTCAATGAGGAAATAGAGACGATGTTGGAAGCTGGCATCATCTTCCAGGTCTAGACCAGCGAATGGGTGTCTCCGATTGTCATTTCCTTAGAGAAAGAGGCCAATCAAATTCGGATCTGTGTCGATTTTCGGTGCTTGAATGCAGTCACTATCAAGGATCCTTTTCCCATACCTTTCACGGATAGCATATTGGAAGAGGTAGCCGGCCACGAAATGTATTCCTTTATGGACGGGTTTTCAGGATACAACCAGATCTCTATCGCCGAGGAGGATAAGCTCAAGACCTCCTTCGTGGTGGAGGACGACGTGTACGCATATAACCGAATGCCATTCGGTCTATGCAATGCGCGTGCAACTTTTCAAAGGATCATCCTACACATCTTTGACAAGATGTCCGTGGGAAACTTTAAGGTTTTCCTCGACGTATGGTCAATTTACAGTGGGCGGGAGACACATCTGGTAGCCTTAAGAGAATGCATGGAGAGATGCCGGAGGAGAAGATTGGCACTCAACCCTAAGAAGTGCAGATTTATGGTGCCGCAAGGCAAACTGCTCGGGCACATTGTTTGTGAAGCGGGATTGAAGATAGACCCTGATAAGGTCCGGGTGATCATGGAGATGGAGCCACCCACAGATGTCACATGGGTAAAATCGTTTTTGGGCCACATTGGTTACTATAGAAAGTTTATAAAGAATTTTGCTCAGATATCCTACCTCTTGAATAAACTAACTCAAAAGGGTGAGCAGTACACGTGGGGAACCCCAGAAGGGGAAGCTTTTGAGGAGTTGAAGACCAGGTTGGTGGCGGCCCCTATCCTTGCATACCCCAATTGGGATAAGGAGTTTCATGTCCATGTGGATGCCTCCAATTTCGCAATTGGTGCCACATTAGCTCAGGTGGCTGACCATGGACTGGACCATCTAATCTATTTTGCGAGTAGATTACTGTCTAAAGCTGAAAAGAATTACAGCACAATGAAGCGAGAGGCCCTAGGGATGGTATATGCCGTGCAAAAATTCAGACATTACCTTCTGGCGATGCCATTCACGTTTTACGTGGACCACCAGGCACTTATGTATCCGGTCAATAAACCAATTATTCAAGGAAGGATCAACAGATGGTTGCTCCTGTTGTAGGAGTTTACATTCACTATCATTGTGCGGCTTGGAAAAAGCCATGTGATAGCTGACCAACTATCAAGGATAAGGTCGGGGGAGCCGCCAGAGGGGGTTAATGATAAATTTCCGGATGCTCACCTATTCTAGATCGCAGTATTGCCCTCATGGTATACTGCTATTGGGGAATATCTCTCCACTTCCATGTTCCCGCAAGGTATGCCACCTAGGGAACAGAGGAAACTCGTGTTGAGAAGCCATACATTCCAGTTAATTAATGGATTGCTGTACAAAATGGGGCTCGACTAGGTGTTGTGTCAGTGTGTAATGGAGGAAGAGGTGCCAAGTGTTTTGAGGGAGGCACATGAGGGTCCCGCGAGAGGCCATATGGGACTTGACACTACCGCACGAAAGGTGCTACTTGCAAGTCTATGGTGTCCCACATTGTATAATGATGCCAGGGAATGGGTAGTGGGTTGCGACATGTGTCAGAGAGCCGGGAAGCCGCTGAAGAGGGATTTCATGCCCCTCAACCCCTTGCATGCTCAAGAGTTATTTGAGTGTTGGGGGTTGGATTTTATTGGGCCGCTCAAGGCCAGCCGTGCCAAGAGGTGACGCTACATTGTGGTAGCCACGGAGTATCTAACTAAATAGGTAGAAGCGCGAGCCTTACCTGACAACTCGGCCTTGAGTACCGCAAAATTCATTTATGAACAGATAATCATGCGATACGACATCCCCATCTAGTTGACCAGTGACAGGGGTGGACACTTTGTGAACCACGTCATCAAATTACTCACGACTGAATTCAAATTTTTTCACTCGTTGTCCAACCCTTATTACTCACGATCCAATGGCCAAGCTGAGGCTACCAACAAGATTCTAGTTGGAGTGATCTTTAAGTCGTGCAGTGTCGAGGGAGATGACTGGGAAGAAAAGTTACCCTCTGTTTTGTGGGCCTACCGCACCACCTACAAGGTGACTACAGGCCAGATGCCATTTCAACTCATGTATGGGTAGGAAGTTGTTGTACCAGTCGAGTTCATGGTGCCAAGTCTTCGCGTCGCCATTGAAAATAGATTGGGGGATATGGACAGTTTACGAGAAAGGTTATACGTCTTGAACAAGTTTGTAATATCCCCTTCTCAATGATGTGCTTTCAGTGGTCCATTAGCCTATTCCTGAGACCCATAGGCTATGTGGAATGGAGAATTAGGGTTTCAAACGTTGGTGAAGCGACAACTTACTATTTTTAGTAAGTTAGGGGTTGGCTGTTTGGATGATGCCGTCTTACTGAGCTTTCCATGCTCTGTCCCTGGGTGCGAAGATCATGCTTTTCAGAGGAGTAATTCTTGACTTACTATTTTTAGTAAGTGGCAGTTTGGAGCATTTCTATTTTTGGCAGTGGATAGGGTCTTGATCCTGCAACAGTTCTATGGTCTTCTTTACTCCGCTTCATCCTGGTTTTGTTGATGATCAGTATGGGAGTCATAAGTGATCTAATTAAATATTATTTCCTTGTCTAAGGTTTAATATTTAAATATTTGTATTTGCTGATTAAATGTATTGAGGATGACTTAGGGAAAAATAATTATTGTAAAGTTATTTCAATTTCAATTAAAGAACAAGTTATGAACTATGTATGCTATAAATGTATATGAGGAATTATGTTGAAGTCTAATAATTCTGATTTTATCTGCAGGTCTGAAAGAGAGAGATCATTTTATGTTTTCTATGTCTCCTCCAAATGAATTCAATTGGTATATATATCATTTAGGCAACCGGTCAATTGGTGTATTGACCGGTCATGCCTTTTAGGCATGACCGATCAATGCACCCATTGATCGGTGCCTTTGTAATTATACTATTAACACAAGGTTGTTTATCGGTTCAAAACCTCGATAGCATATTGTAATATAATATAATGATTGATCAAGATAATGAATCGGTTCATGTAAACACCGATAATTCAAAATGCACGATGTATGTAATCCAACCGGTGCAGTTGTTAACCACTGTTAATTCCAAATGAAGCGGTGTATGTATTAAGCCCGATAACAAATATGCCCGATGATTAAGCCCGATAACAAATGTGGATCGGTGCCAATAGTTATGCACCCGATAGCAAGTATGTATCGGCTAATAACCCGATAACTTATAGCATTTAATATGCTAAGCAATGTTTGTAAAATCCGATAATCATATGCAATATAAGTTTAGACATGAAGCATGTAAATAATAGAACAAGGAAGGTTAGAAATATCTTATCTTGCATAAACTACCATGCATTAACACTCCCTCTTAGCTTTGGAAGATAGATAAGGCAACCTGCATCACATTTCCTTTTCATAACTAAGATAATGTCAATCAACAAAAATCATTTATACATGAGAAGTACCATCAAGACATATGATACAAAATAGAAGAACATCACCTGAGTATGTGACATAAAGTATTATTTTAACATGTGATAAAAGTAAGAGAATCATCACCTGATCATGTGAGAAATCACCAAAACATGTGATTTGTAAGATTCATCAAGATATCATCTAACACGTGATATTAGTATTGCTTAATACGCAATACTTAAGGATAAGTCTATGAGAAAGGTTAGTTTCTCATCATATCCAAGTTGTGATAAGTGCAATAACACTTGTAAATGTTTATCACAACATGGTCATGGCAAATCCATGACTTACCAGAGATCCAATCATGATCAATGGTTGAGATATCACCTACACGTGATATCAGTATTGCCTAACACGCAATACAAGGATAACCATATGAGAAGTGCTTAATTTCTCATTATATCCAAATTGTGATAATGCAATAACATTTGTGCAAATGTTGTATCACAACATGGTCATGACACATCCATGACTTACCAGTGATCCAACATGATTACTAGTTTGACTATCATAAGATCGTCACCTTATGATGTCTACATACAAGTGTTCAGTATCTGAGAGATCGTCACCTCTTAGATATGAACACAGGTGGCAAGAAGCCAAGAGATAGTCCAGACATGACAAAGAAGTTTACACATTAAACATCTTAAATATATGTAAGTATAGATTACAAAGCAGATTACCTTTCTATCATACCTAAACCCTTTCTGAAGTGATCAACCTTCACTCTGGAAAGTGGTTTGGTCAGAATATCTGCAGTCTGATCTCCTGTACACACATATTCTAACTTTATCACATTCCTGTCAACCATATCTCGTACATAGTGATATGGAATCTCAATATGTTTGGACCTGTCATGAAATACTGGATTTACAGAAAGTTTTATACAGCTTTGATTATCACACTGAATAACTGTAGGTTTCATAGGTTCTCCAAATAATCCCACGAGCAATTTCCTTAGCCATACTGCTTCTCGGGCAGCCATTGAAGCTGCAATATATTCAGCCTCTGTGGAACTCTGAGCTACTGAAGATTGTTTTCTGCTGATCCAGGATATCATGGCTGACCCTAAACTGAAGCAACACCTTGAAGTGCTCTTTCTGTCAGTCACACTGCCAGCCCAATCTGAATCTGTAAATCCATGTAGATTTATGTCAACCTTTTCATATTTAAGACCAAGCTTTAGGGTACCTTGTAGATATCTCATTATATGCTTTACTGCAACCAGGTGTATCTCCTTAGGTTCACACATGAACTGACTTAAGGCATTAACAGCATAGCAAATATCTGGCCTTGTATTTACTAGATACATCAGGGACCCAATCATCTGCCTGTATTGAGTGGGGTCAGTAGGTCTTGATTCTGCTGCTGCTTCTTTAAGTTTATGGAAGTTGGTTTCCATAGGAGAGGTCATGGGTCTGCAGTTTAGCATTCTAAATCTTGTCAATATGTCCAAGGTGTACTTCCCTTGGTTCAGTACAATATTATCAGAATTCTGCCATACTTCCAATCCTAGGAAGTAATGAAGAAGCCCCAAGTCTTTCATATCAAATTCTGTGGGTAGATCTTTCTTGCATTGATCTATTAGGTGATTATCTCCAGTAATTAATAAGTCATCAACATATAAAATTAAAATTAACATATCACCTTTATTTCTTTTGAGGTAGAGATTAGGATCTGCATCATTCTTAGAGAAACCCAGCTTTGAGAGGTAGGTGTCAATTCTTTCATACCAAACTCTGGGAGCCTGTTTGAGCCCATAAAGAGCTTTCTTGAGTCTACACACATGAGACTTTGCATCATGAATTTCAAACCCTTCAGGTTGCTCTAAGTAGACTTCTTCCATGATCTCGCCATTTAGGAATGTTGTCTTAACATCCATCTGATGTACCTTCCACCCCTTTGCTGCTGCAATGGCTAGGACAGCTCTTACTGATGTGTACCTGGCAACAGGTGCAAATGTTTCTTCGTAATCTATTCTTTCCTTCTGTGAGAACCCTCTAGCTACAAATCTGGCCTTGTGTTTTTCAATACTACCATCTGCAGCATGCTTGATTTTAAACAACCATTTAGAAGACACGATAGACTTCTTGGTTGGCCTAGGAATGATCTCCCAAACATCATTCTTCATAATGGACTGATATTCTTCAGTCATGGCATCTATCCATACTTTATGTTTGAGTGCATCTGAAACATTGTTAGGTTCAGCTTTAGAGAGATCATTCATAAGTGCAACATAGTTGATGAATTTATTAGGCCTCTTGCTTTCCCTGAAGGTTCCTGAAGGAGCAGCGAACTTCTGAGCTTCTGCTATAGTTTTGGTGGCCCATAGTGGTCTTTTCTTGTGATTATCTATAGGTGGGTTTTGTGTTTCACTTATAGTTTCCTCAAGATACTCCCTCTGAAGCTCAGGAGTAGGTTCTTCTTC
Source organism: Cryptomeria japonica (assembly GCF_030272615.1). Classification (NCBI taxonomy): domain Eukaryota; kingdom Viridiplantae; phylum Streptophyta; class Pinopsida; order Cupressales; family Cupressaceae; genus Cryptomeria; species Cryptomeria japonica. The sequence goes on along the minus strand of NC_081407.1, from coordinate 476,556,032 downwards.
TAGGTTAGAAGTAGGATTATGAATTTCAGGTTCTATTGTATTTTGAGCCCTTTTGAAGGCTAAATCTTCTTCGAAGATTACATCCCTACTGAGTTCAATATTTCTCTGTCCTTGTACATAGATTATGTAGGCTTTAGAAGTTTCACTGTATCCTACAAGTATTCCCCTTTTTCCAGAGGGTTCTAGTTTTAGTCTTTTCTCTTTAGGTACATGAATATAGACCGGACACCCAAATATCCTAAGATGGCTGATATCTGGTTTTGTTTTGGTAAAGACTTCCTCAGGAGTTTTATCTTCAAGGTGTGAATGAGGACATCTATTTTGTATGTACACAGCAGTGTTGGTTGCTTCTGCCCAAAGGTTCAAGTTTAGATTTTGATCTAGTATCATGGCTTTGGCAGCTTCTACTATGGTCCTATTTTTCCTTTCAGCTACTCCATTTTGTTGTGGATTATAAGGTATTGATAACTCCCTCTTAATCCCAGAATTTTTACAAAAGTCTTTAAATAGTTCTGATGTGTATTCCCCCCCATTGTCAGTTCTTAAGGTTTTAATTTTGTTTTCAGAGAGATTTTCTGTTAATGTTTTAAACTCTTTGAACCTACTTAGGATCTCTTCTGATTCTTTACATTTCAGAAAGTAGATCCACGTCTTCCTAGAGTAGTCATCAACAAAAATTACATAGTACAAAAATCCCCCTAGTGAGGGTACGGACATAGGTCCACATACATCAGAATGAATTAACTCCAAAACTTTGCTAGTTTTCCTAGTACTATTCTGAAATGCATTTTTGGTATTTTTACCTAAGGCACACCCTTTGCAAGCCTCTGAATGATATTGCTTCAACTTAGGTAGACCTGTGACAAGGTTTCCCATGGTTGACAAAGCTCTATAATTCAGATGACCTAATCTCCTGTGCCATACTTCATTTGCATTAGTTGCTTCATGGATCAATGCTAGATTGGGCTCTGTACATAGCTCATACAAATAGCCTTGTCTTCGACCAATGACCTTAGCGTCTTTGATGGAGGATCTCTTTGGCCAAGCCAACACCTTGTTTTCCATGAAGGTCACTCTGTATCCTTGATCTTCTAGTGCTGATATGGAGATTAGATTTCTTTTGATGCCTGGAACATATAGTACTTCTTCAAGTCGTAGTGACATGCCTGACTTCAGTTTGATGGTGCAGGTTCCAATTCCTCTGACTGGATGTGAAGAATCGTCTCCGATGGTTACTTCCTCATCATCTTTCTCTATCATGGAGTCTAGTATTTCTCTAAAGCCGGTGATGTGTCTGGATCACCCATGAATTAGATTTGTTTGAAGTATGGCTTGTAAGTGCTAAGTAGAGGACATAGTTCTCGGAGTCATTTTCTTTTCTAGATTTCTTCACTTTTGCAAATGTGGCTTGCTTCCCTTTCTCCGGACAGTTTGCAACATAGTGTCCGAATTTGTCACACCTATAACATTGAACATGTGATAGGTCTTTCTTAGAAGTGTTCTTGCCTTGTTTGGCTTTTCTTTTCTTGAATTGCTTCTTTTTGTACCTTTTATTGATGTTTGTATTTAGGACTTGCAAGTCTTCATCTATATTCTTCTGTTTTATTCCTACTTTGTTCAATCGGGATTCTTCTTGTAGACAGTCATCTCTTAGTCTTTCAAACTTAGGATATTTGGACCTTGCACTGATGCCTTGGACGAATGTGCTCCATCCACTAGGCAACCCATCTAAAGCAATGAGTGTTAGTTCTTTGCCTCGGATCTCGTAGTCCAAAGTTGCAAGTTCATCTTTTAGAACTGATATCCGCATGAAGTAGGCGTTGATTGTCTCCCCTTTGTTCATGGTGATATGATTTATTTCTCGTTTTAGTGCTAGAGTACGACTTGCATTTGATATCTCAAATGTCTTTTCAAGTGCCTTGAACATTTTATAAGCCGTCTCCTGCTTTCTAATGATGGGCATTATATTATTTCTTACCCCATCCACTATTATTTTAATAGCCTTATCATTTCCCTCGATCCATGTGAATTTCTCGGTTTCATCTTCTGGTTGTGCACTTTCAGTTTGGACATATGAATCAACTTTGTTTTCTCTTAAAATCATTTTGATTCTAAACTTCCAAGCTGAAAAATCTTTGCTACCTCCGAGTCTATCTTCGAATCTGATAGCGTTGGCCATTATGGAAATGTGATGTAGTTTGTAACTTAGTCCTTGAATTTTATCAAAATTGAATAGCCTTAGGTTCAATTACCTTGGCTCTGATACCATGTAAAGTTATTTCAATTTCAATTAAAGAACAAGTTATGAACTATGTATGCTATAAATGTATATGAGGAATTATGTTGAAGTCTAATAATTCTGATTTTATCTGCAGGTCTGAAAGAGAGAGATCATTTTATGTTTTCTATGTCTCCTCCAAATGAATTCAATTGGTATATATATCATTTAGGCAACCGGTCAATTGGTGTATTGACCAGTCATGCCTTTTAGGCATGACCGATCAATGCACCCATTGATCGGTGCCTTTGTAATTATACTATTAACACAAGGTTGTTTATCGGTTCAAAACCTCGATAGCATATTGTAATATAATATAATGATTGATCAAGATAATGAATCGGTTCATGTAAACACCGATAATTCAAAATGCACGATGTATGTAATCCAACCGGTGCAGTTGTTAACCACTGTTAATTCCAAATGAAGCGGTGTATGTATTAAGCCCGATAACAAATATGCCCGATGATTAAGCCCGATAACAAATGTGGATCGGTGCCAATAGTTATGCACCCGATAGCAAGTATGTATCGGCTAATAACCCGATAACTTATAGCATTTAATATGCTAAGCAATGTTTGTAAAATCCGATAATCATATGCAATATAAGTTTAGACATGAAGCATGTAAATAATAGAACAAGGAAGGTTAGAAATATCTTATCTTGCATAAGCTACCATGCATTAACAATTATTTGATATCAATGTGTTATTTTCCTAAGTCAATGGTGTATTATTTGGTGGCAATTTGGAAGGATAAAACATCTCTTGTTTTATAATTTTTATATTGCAAAAAAAAGTCACCAAAGGCAAAGTTCGAACTTTGCCTAGGAAGAAGGGAAGTGGGCGCCATGTTGGGAGGAGACTTGAAATGAAATGAAAGGAGTTTGAGTTGAGTTTGGGTGCCATTTGCATTTGAATTTGGGGGAGCTTGGAGTTATAAATATGAGCCTTGGGCTCTCATTTTGGCACCTTGAAAAATTGCATCGTTATGCTGCCGGATTGGCGTATGAACTTTGAAGCTTTGGAGTGCGGCTCCCTAGTGTTACCAGTTTTGTACTTGAGATATAGTACCTAGTTGTATGGTGTATTCTGTGACATTTTCAGTGCATATTTCAGTATTTTCGAAGTGGTGTGATTTTGGAGTTGCTGGTTTCCCTGTGGCTGAAGCAAGTTTTTGATCATACCTCCCTGCCTGAGCAACTGATAATTTTGGGTACTGGCTCAAACCTTGTTTTTTTTGTTGGCGATATATCTTGTAAGTTTGCAGCACCATATTCTGAGTTTTAGATTTTATATTGCAAATCGAAATATCCTAGCTAGGTGTGGGTTTTGGTGAGTGCATTGGGTTGCGTGCAGGGTGTTTTAGAGTGTTTGGTAGCTCTATTTTGGTTTGTTCTTAGTTGCTGCTTGTCTAGTGTTGGTTTCGGAGTGATTTGGAGTGAATTGAAGGAGATTTGAGTGAGATATGAGCAATTTAGTGAGTTTATGGGTTGCTGGTTATGCATTTCCAGCCTGTTGTTTTTGTGTTGAATTAGTTTGATGAACATTATCTCTTGTGTTCAGCAATATACTTCTACTCTCACTTTCCTCTCTATTGTAAGGTTAAGTAGTAGTACTACTAACCGTTTTGGATTGTAATCTTCATATTCCACTGAAAAGTGGAAGAGGCTAGCTTGCCGCCTATATCCGATATTTTGTAATTCAATCCTCCCGTTGCATAAGCGGTTGAGTGATATAGGTTGTAATGATCCTCCTGCTACATAAGCGGTCGAGTTGAGTAGTTTTGTAATTCAGTCCTCCTCCTGAAATATTGCAGTAGAGTGATTTGTGTTTGAAGTGTTGTTCTCTTGGCTGGTTTATCGCCAAGTTCCTTGCTTTCCCGTTGGATAAGCGGAAGGGGCTGGCTTGCCGCCCGTTATTGTATTTCAGCAATTCAACAATTTATCTCTAACGATCCCTTGCTACCGTATGCTCTCACCTTCCCAGTCCGGGCTCTCGGTGAACAAAAAGTGTAGGGTTCCTTCCAGTTGTTTAGATTTCATTATTCTAACCCTAAGGGGTGATTGGTGTGATTGTGATTTTGCTCTGAAAAAACAAAAAAAAATTAGTGGGAATATTACAGTGGTATTAGAGCTGGTTTTCCTGCTAGCCTATGACTTTCAGAGGGGTCAGAGTTCTCCATGAGTGACAGAGACGTCCGTTATTACTACAACAGAGAACAAAAGAGATAGGAGTTTCAGATTCCTGTAGTGTCGGAAGAAGATACCTTTTCAGAGGTATTGAGAAACAGAGGCAAAGAAGTGGATTCTGCAGATTCAGAAGATACCTTTTCAGAGGTATTGACAAAAGAGAAATTAATTAATGGACCCTAGCAGAGGAAAGAACTAGAAAAGACCGGCAGTGACCTGCTACAGTGCCATCACCATCTGCCAACAAGAAAGCTATTCGGATTTTGCCTTAAGGTGTTAGAGTAAGAGGCGGCATGGCTGACAATAGCAAAGGCAAGGGCAAAAAGGTACAACCTAAAGTGTGCAGAGTCAGATGGTAGCGAAAGATGATGTGACCGTCGACACCATTACTTTCAAGGGTTTGAGTGGAGCGGATTGTAGAAAATGGTGGACCGAGATCCCGCATGATGATCCCATGAAAGCATAGTTGCGACAGGCACAGATACACTGGGCCATTCAGATGCCCAAATTTTTGGATCAAAGATTTCGAGGTCATGTTGAGGGCTATGCTTGGTGCATACGACAACCACACGCTGCAGTTGGTGTTCGACTATGAGCACCACCAGGTTACAGTCTCTTTGGCTTCCACAGAGTTCACAAGGGTTTTTGGTATCCCAAGGACGCAGGGGAAGAAAGTAGATAAGGGCCAGAAGATATCTCCAGATTTCAAGGATAAACTCCTGAAGTTGATGTGCAGGGACGACCTCACAGAGGCTGAGCTCGATAGCCTCCAACATGCAGCAAGGGAAGAGGCTTGAAGAAGTCCTTTTTACGAGAGGGAGAGTGGCGGTGCCTCCTGGATGTGTTGAAGAGCCGCTTGATGGGAGCCAATAGGGCTTCAGACATTGCCATGGCGCAGGTTGTTTTGATGAATGGCATCCGCAATGGTGTAATGTCCCCTTCTCAAACCTGATCCTTTCTGCAACCGTTGGTCTCTTTCTAGGAAGCTCGGAGGCCAGTCGGAGGGTAAGATTAGGGTTTGCCTTGGAAATCGAATTAGGGTTTTGAGGAGGCAAGTGAAGCTATTTATTGGAGTCTTGGGAGGATTGAAGGGATCTTTTGGTGGAATTTGTATTTGGGCAGCCGTCTGGCTCTGGACATGCTTCAAGGAATGGAAGCCTTCTAGCATAGGCATCTCTTCTTGCTTGAAAGATAGCAACTAGGGTGATTATATTCTCTATGTAATTGCATTTAGCCGTAGTTTATCATCAGAGTTTTCATTGTAATCATTTAGGCTTATAGTTCATTCAGTTTTCTGCATCTAGAATTCCCGCGACTAATTTCATGTTTTGTTCACAACCAGAAAATACAAAAAAATTGCATTGTGGGTATTAGTTCTTTGCATTTGCCTCACCTAGGCGTTGCATTTCCTAGGGTTTCAGCAAGTTTGGTTCATGCATTTATTTTTAATGACAAATCGTATTTTGCAGCCAGCCGTACCATTTTAAATGCATTGGAAATCGTGCCATTTTTCATTGTGAGGGTTTTGCAGTGTTGTTTGAGTCTTTCGCAGGTTTCCACGTCACCAAGGCATTTTGCAACTAGTTTCCGGAGGAAAGAAGATTGTACGAGGAAGAAATGAGCTGTTGGCAATGATCCATGGGTTCGCGGTTGAATGTGCAGATTTATGTTGAATCAGAAACTCTCTTCTAAAAGGGGAGTTGTGAAAGAATTTCTTTTGATTGTAATCTGACCAGTAGTACTGGCAGTCTTGAACTGTGATCTTGGTTGTAATTGTCAAGCTAACCAAACTTATCTTATCTACCTCCATCCTATGGTAGCTCCTCTCCCTGTTGGGATTGAAAGCACATCCTGGATGTCGAGAGTCTTTTCAGTTTCTGCAATCAATTAAATTCAAGCATTTAAGTTTCACTCCGTCATATGGTAGCCCCTATCCGTCTGGAGTGGGTAGCACATACTTGGCGTTGAGTTCCTTCCACTTCTAGATTTCAGGGACCCTCTGACCAATGCTCGCCATCCCGGCGCCATACTGGTTAGAGTTCTTTGCATAAGCAACTAAGATCCTCTGACCAATGCTCATCCACACGGTGCCATTCTGGTTAGGGTTGCTTCAGCAAATCAAATACTTTTCTCAGAACTAATTGATCACTCATATAGTTGTTGTAATTAAGTTGATCAAAAATTTTTAAAAAAATTGGCTAGGGATATTTCAGTGGTATCAGAGCCAAGATCCTGCCATCCTGTGAGCAACTTGTCTATGAGTGACAGAGAAAAACGATATTGGGCAAGAGAAGATAAGAAGGTTGGGAAACAATTCCAGTTTCATCAGCCTCCTGAGGGTCAAACAGCCTCAGAAGTCTTGTGGGCTCACTGGGAGTCTTCTCAGGAATCCGATATGGTAGAAGGTGAAAGATCAGTTGGGGGTAATGAGAGGCACACCCACAACAGAGAAGATAGCGGAAAGGAAAGGGAAAGATCTCTGAGTCCCGGGAAGAGGTTTGAAAGAAAGATGGATGCTTTGATGGACATGGTCTCCCTCATGATGGGAAAAATGGGTCAGAACACCACTCCTCAGAATAACTCAGGCCATAGAGGAGAGTATAGTGCTTCCAAACCGCATGATGAGCATGCAGGCCGGATGGTGCCTAATAATACCAACATTTCTTCCAGACCCTTTAAACCCACCTTTCTGGCACCCGTAGTTAATCAGCCTGATCCCGAGGAGAATGCTTCATTTGTGGAGCAGTTGAGACTCGGTCGAGCAGAGTATGATTCTCTACCTGACGACATCAAAATGGATATGTCCTATAATGATTTCATGGATCATAAAAGGAAAAACAAAGGACAAGGGAGATATTATGATCAGAGGAGACCATTAAATCAAGGAGACTTGTACCAAGCTGTCAACAAAGTTACACTTCCCCACTTTGACGGGAGTGATTCCAATTCAGCCCGAGCTTGGATTCAAAAGCTGGATAACTATCTAGCTCTCCGGCCAATGGCAGAAGAAGAAGCGATCAAGTTCGCTACGCTACACCTTGATGGGGTGGCGCACGAGTGGTGGTACCATGGCCTCATCACCTTGGGTCATAGGTCTATCACAGCATATGATGAGTTCACCACTAGGCTCATTGAGAGATTTGAGAAGAAGGATCCTGAAATCCACTTTAGAGAACTTGCACAACTAAGACAGTATAGCACAGTCGATGCCTACATTGCAGAATTTCAACGGCTCTCAGTCATGGTGACGGGAATCACGGAAAGGAGATTGGTGATTCTTTTCAGTGAAGGGTTGACAGAACCTCTCAAGGGGTGGATTAAAGCTTTCGATCCCCCATCATTGCAAGAGGCCATGAAAAAAACAAGAAATATGGAGTGGGCCACTCCTAAGGCCAAATTTCAGTCAAATTCCCCCTTTCAAAAAAGGGATAAGGGAAAAAGGCCTCAGCATAGACCACCCTTGAGACCTCAACACCAAGAGTTCAAGAACCGCAATCCAAATGTTACTAGGTTGGATCCAGAAACCCTGAATGAACTCAGAAGGAAAGGGTTATGTTTTCGGTGTAGAGAAAAATGGTCTCAAGATCATGTTTGCCAAAAGGGGGTTAAGTTCAATCAGATTGAATATTATTCTGCTGGTGAAAGTGGGTCTGATTTATCCGACCAGCAATCTGATTATGAAGAAAGTGAAGGTGATAGAGCCCCAGAAGAATCTGGAGATGAAAAGGAGTGTGGTGGAGTCTTGGCCCAGCTCTCTAGTTTTCAAAGAAACGAATCATTCAAGGTTCGTGGGATGATCAAAGGGCAGCGAATTGTTGCCTTGATCGACACCGGAGCAACACATAACTTCATTGATGAAGTTGTAGTAGCCAAGAAGGGGCTGCAAACTGAAGAGTTTGAAGGGTTCAAGGTCATGGTTGCAGATGGATTTCATATCTCTTGCACCAAGAAGATTTCAAACATGACCATGCAGTTGGGAAACTACGAAGTCAAGGATGACTTCTACGTAGTACACATTGGGGATACTGATGCTGTCTTAGGTATTCAATGGCTGCGATCTCTTGGAGAGATCTCCTTGAATCTGCAAACTATGGAGTTAAAGTTTCAATCAGATGGGAAGAGAGTAGTTCTAAGAGGCATGTCTAATGGAGGTCCGCGAGTGGTGTCATTCAAAAGAATGGCAAGACTGATCCGTCATGATCAAGTTGAATGGGTTGCCGAATGTATGATCCTCCCTGCAAGTCCCATTGAGGCTAAGCGTGATCAACCTCCTGATATCCAGTCTCTGCTTGCAAAGAAGAGTGCAGTTTTTGCCGACTTGCCTCCTGGACCTCCCCCTGAACGGGGTTCAGAACACATTATAGAGCTCAAGGAAGGAGCTAAACCAGTGATCACAACTCCATACCGGTATCCAAAGAGGCAGAAGGATGAAATAGAAAGGAATATTCAAGAACTCCTGGAGATGGGTTTCATTCGCCCAAGCAAGAGTCCCTTTGCTTCAGCAGTAGTGCTTGTTAAGAAAAAAGATGGGACCATGCGCATGTGCGTGGACTATCGTGCTTTGAATCAAAGCACCATCAAAAATAGATACCCCATTCCCAGAATTGATGAACTCATTGATGAGTTACATGGGGCCAAGTTCTTTTCGAAGATTGATCTGAGGTCAGGCTACCACCAGATTCGGATGAGGGGATCTGACGTCGAAAAGACAGCCTTCAGATGCCACTATGGCCATTTTGAATTCCTAGTCATGCCCTTTGGGTTGACTAATGCTCCAGCCACCTTCCAGTCTTGCATGAACCGTGTCTTTCAGAATCAGTTAAGGAAATTTGTGCTGATATTTTTTGATGACATCCTGATTTACAGCAAGACTTGGGATGAGCACCTTAAACATTTGGAGGTAGTGCTTAGTACCCTAGAGTCAGAAAGTTTGTTTGCAAAAGCTTCCAAATGTGAATTTGGAATGGAGGAGTTATTGTACTTGGGACACATAATCAGTGCTGGGGGAGTAAAGGTGGATCCGGAGAAAATAAAAGCAGTAATGGATTGGCCACCTCCCGAGAACTTGACTCAATTAAAAGGATTTCTAGGTCTATGTGGTTTTTATCGGAGGTTTGTTAAGGGGTATTCCCAGAATGCAGCTCCTCTTACTGATCTCACCAAAAAGGGGGCCTTTGTTTGGTCCGAAAGGGCTCAAGTTGTGTTTGACAAATTTAAGAATATAATGAGCTCGTGTCCAGTTTTAGCAATTCCTGATTTCTCCAAACCATTTGAGCTGCAGTGTGATGCATCAGGTGAAGGAGTGGGGGCTGTCCTGATGCAAGACAAACACCCTATCGTGTTTGAGAGTAGAAAATTACGGGGTGTCGAAAGGACATACTCAATTTATGATAAAGAAATGCTTGCCATTATGCATGCATTAGCCAAGTTCAGGCAGTACTTGGTGGGAAACAAATTCGTGGTGAAAACTGACCACAATAGCCTCAAGCATTTCATGCATCAGAAGGATCTAAATGAGAGGCAACAGAAATGGGTAAGTAAGCTTCAAGCTTATGACTTTGACATTGAATATGTCAAAGGGAAAAATAATATAGTGGCTGATGCTCTGTCTAGAAGACCTCATCTTAGCTCATTGTGTGAGCTTACTGCAGATTGGAGAGATTTGTTGCTTGCTGATTATGCCAAAAATCAGTTTGCAACCAGCATTCTTGAAGGTACTTTTCATGATGAAAGGTACAAGGTGGTTGAGGGATTGATCCATTACAAGGGAAGGATCTTTTTGGTGTCTGATTCTAAATTGAAGAAGAAGATTCTTCTGACTTTTCATGATATTCCGGTGGCTGGTCACCAAGGGTTTTTCAAGACATATAGGCAGATCCGAGAAAGGTTTTCTTGGAAAGGGTTGAAGGGCGAAGTACAACGCTACATTCAGGAATGTCCTGTTTGTCAAGCGAATAAGAATGAGCATACATTGCCCGCCGGATTGCTGCAACCACTTCCCATTCCCAATCAAAAATGGGAAAGCATTTCAATGGATTTCATCACTGGGTTGCCCAAGGCCCAAGGGAGGGATTGCATTTACGTGGTGGTTGACAGATTAACCAAGTTTGCTCATTTCTTTGCCATTACCAGTACTTTTTCTGCAGCCCAAGTTGCAGATTTATTTTTTCGAGAAGTGTTTAGGCTTCATGGATTGCCAAAGAATATTGTAAGTGATAGGGACAGTAAGTTCCTAAGTACATTTTGGCAGGAAGTCTTTAGAATGAGTGGTACTGTGCTGACTCCAAGCACAAGTTATCACCCCCAAACTGATGGGCAAACTGAAGTTGTGAACAAGTGGCTGGAAGGCTACTTGAGAAATTATGTGTCAGAGCAGCAGAAAGCTTGGGTTAAGTGGCTGCATATAGGCGAGTATTGCTACAACTCTACCTATCATATGTCAATCAAAATGTCTCCCTTCTTGGCACTTTATGGGTATGAAGCACCCAGCTTTGCAGATTTGGTGTTTGGGGATAGCAAAGCCCCTTTAGCCAAGGATTTATTGCAGCAGAGTCAAGACATAATGAGGTCCTTAAAGGATAATTTGCAGATTGCACAGAATCAGCAGAAGTTATATGCTGATCAGAGACGGGTAGAGCGTTCTTTTGAGGTTGGGGACATGGTCTATCTCCGGTTACAACCTTATAGACAGTCTACTCTCAAGAAGAGTGGAGCTGAGAAGCTGAAACCGCGCTTCTATGGACCATTTAGGGTCATCAGGAAGATTGGGGCTGTAGCTTATGAATTAGAGCTACCTTCAGATAGCAGAGTGCATAACGTCTTCCACGTGTCTCGCCTCAAGAAGGCACTTGGACACAATGTGGTTGCTTCTTCACAGTTGCCACCGTTGGACGAAGAAGGACTATTGATTCTAATTCCCGAGGAGATACTTGATGTCAGAGAACGTTCTTTGAGGAATAGAACTGTCAGAGAATATTTAGTGAAGTGGAAGAACCTACCTTTGGAGGATGCAACATGGGAAAATGATGAGATATTGCAGCATCCTGGTTTGCGATTGCTTGAGGGCAAGCAATCTTGGGGAGGGCGGACTGTAATGTCCCCTTCTCAAACCTGATCCTTTCTGCAACCGTTGGTCTCTTTCTAGGAAGCTCGGAGGCCAGTCGGAGGGTAAGATTAGGGTTTGCCTTGGAAATCGAATTAGGGTTTTGAGGAGGCAAGTGAAGCTATTTATTGGAGTCTTGGGAGGATTGAAGGGATCTTTTGGTGGAATTTGTATTTGGGCAGCCGTCTGGCTCTGGACATGCTTCAAGGAATGGAAGCCTTCTAGCATAGGCATCTCTTCTTGCTTGAAAGATAGCAACTAGGGTGATTATATTCTCTATGTAATTGCATTTAGCCGTAGTTTATCATCAGAGTTTTCATTGTAATCATTTAGGCTTATAGTTCATTGAGTTTTCTGCATCTAGAATTCCCGCGACTAATTTCATGTTTTGTTCACAACCAGAAAATACAAAAAAATTGCATTGTGGGTATTAGTTCTTTGCATTTACCTCACCTAGGCGTTGCATTTCCTAGGGTTTCAGCAAGTTTGGTTCATGCATTTATTTTTAATGACAAATCGTATTTTGCAGCCAGCCGTACCATTTTAAATGCATTGGAAATCGTGCCATTTTTCATTGTGAGGGTTTTGCAGTGTTGTTTGAGTCTTTCGCAGGTTTCCACGTCACCAAGGCATTTTGCAACTAGTTTCCGGAGGAAAGAAGATTGTACGAGGAAGAAATGAGCTGTTGGCAATGATCCATGGGTTCGCGGTTGAATGTGCAGATTTATGTTGAATCAGAAACTCTCTTCTAAAAGGGGAGTTGTGAAAGAATTTCTTTTGATTGTAATCTGACCAGTAGTACTGGCAGTCTTGAACTGTGATCTTGGTTGTAATTGTCAAGCTAACCAAACTTATCTTATCTACCTCCATCCTATGGTAGCTCCTCTCCCTGTTGGGATTGAAAGCACATCCTGGATGTCGAGAGTCTTTTCAGTTTCTGCAATCAATTAAATTCAAGCATTTAAGTTTCACTCCGTCATATGGTAGCCCCTATCCGTCTGGAGTGGGTAGCACATACTTGGCGTTGAGTTCCTTCCACTTCTAGATTTCAGGGACCCTCTGACCAATGCTCGCCATCCCGGCGCCATACTGGTTAGAGTTCTTTGCATAAGCAACTAAGATCCTCTGACCAATGCTCATCCACACGGTGCCATTCTGGTTAGGGTTGCTTCAGCAAATCAAATACTTTTTCTCAGAACTAATTGATCACTCATATAGTTGTTGTAATTAAGTTGATCAAAAATTTTTAAAAAAATTGGCTAGGGATATTTCAAATGGCGTGGTATACGATTGGGCATCCGTGCTCGCTGATAGGATGGGGGAATTTATGACCTTGCAACATATAACTTTCTATATGCCGTACCATGCCATTGGACTCTTCTTGGATGCAGTATGTCTGCAGATACCGCCCACGACACAACACTCGGTACCACACAACCGTGTACACCCTGGACAACCACCTATATTCTATTGGCTCCATTTAGATACCTTGGCACCAAGTGGAGACGTACAAACATGCAAGAAACGAAAGTGGAGGGTGGTGGTGTCTAAGTCCGAGCCAGAGTCGGAGTTCGAGACTAGTGGCCAGAGTGAGGAAGAGAGTGCAGAGGACTTTGTAGATACATCACATGCCACGAAGGGTAGTTTCAGGATGGTAGGTAGAGGAGGACAACAGGTGGAGGAGGAGACAGTGGCGACACCTCCCACAATTGCGCCGACAGCCACACCTCCACCTCCCACAATTGTGCAGGCAGCGGTAGCCACATCGCCACGAAGTGAGTTACCCCAGCAAACAACATCATCAGGTGCCACGATAGACCCTCAGTCTCTACCACCTGGAGCAATAGTATTGGCAGTGCCTGTTCCTGGGTTTGGGCAGGCCCGGACACCAATAATTATGATCCCGGAACGCATGGCCACGACATTGGTGGCCCTACCAGGCGCAACAGAGCCTCAAACAGTAGGAGGGATTCACACGGAAGCAGTGGAGGTAGGGACCAGTGGGGAGATGGTTGGTAGTGAGGGTGCAGTAGCATCAGAGCATCCTGGAGGGAGTAGTACCCCTTCGCAGGCAGATATGAGTGCCTGGTTGAGTCGGTATAAGATGACCCCAGTGGCACCGGTTGAAGCGGCTGTCCTCTCCCCATGGCGTGAGTCATTGAGCTCCCACGAGATGGTCAACTTGGTGGGAGATAGCTCACCAGAGAACTGGCGGGTAGTGCAGGGAGACCACTCACCTATTCATGAGTTGGTACTGAGTCCCAGGCATGAGTAGAAGTTGCTATAGAGCCCCCCTCATGATAAGCTATTGCAGAGTCCTCACCAGGATGCCCAGGCGAAAGGTTTTCCCACATCTCTGAGAATGGATGGTGACATGGAGTTGGAGCAGTTGATTGCGGACATGGTTGCTGGAGCCCGGAGGATTGTAGCCTCGACAAGGTCCCAGGGAGGTGCCAGGACATACAGACAGTTGGAGCAGCTGCTTGGGTTTATGAGGGACGGTTGCATGACACACTTTGCCGAGTGTTTTGAGTTGAGGGGGTGGCCTACTAAGGAGACCTTGTAGATGCTGGAAGATTGGGGTCTCCAGGACCAGGTTGGAGAGACCAGTATGCAGTCACTGTTGCAGAGGATAGAGCAGGTCTTCCGTGAGACATACTATGAGCTGAGAAGGACACAATATATTGCTCAGGGTATGGAGACCCAGAGGTAGGAGGCCATGTCGGCGAGGGAGGAGTTGGCTGCTCGATTCCAATAGATGGAGGAATCACATAGAGAGCAGTTGGCTTGGGAGAAGGCCTCGCGGGTCCTAGAGAGAACTACCTTGGAAGCAGAGTTGGCAGAGGAGAGTTCGGCGAAGGATGCCTTGGGGGCATGGTTGGAGAAAGCCTGGGAGGACATGGCTATGTTGGAGAACCATATCGGTAGTGCCTTGGAGATGGTGGAGAAGAAGGATAAGGAAGTCTTGGAGGCCGCGATGATGGTGAGACAGCTATGGAGCGATAGATGGTTGTAGAGAGGGACCTGAAGTTGAGGACTGAGTAGGTCTACGAGTTACGGGCACGCTTGGCAGCCACACCACCAACATTGTCACCATCCTCACTAGGGACGCTTCCTCAGCCCCATTCTCAGTCTTGCGTTTTTTTTTTCTTTTTTTTTTTTGATCCTCCTGTTTTTGTTGTTAGTCGTCAGGAGACGACCTTGTGTTTTTGGGGGATGATGTTGGCGGCATATTGTATGTACGGGAATATGTGATGTTCTGTACGTAGTACAGTCTCCTTCAAACACTGTTTCCCCACGTACGGTGTAATTCGTACGGCTTCCTTAGAACGTACGGTGGTGACCGTATGGTATACTCCCTCCAGCAATCGGTGTGCAGTGAGGGATCAGTGACTTTGACCGTACGGTGAGTGTTGGCCGTATGGTGAGTGAATATTCGTTGAGTTCTGCCCCTCGAGTCCTCCAAACGCTTAGACAGTCGGTGTTTCACAGAGGAATGAGATGAATTATTAATATTACAGACACAAGGGACTTAGATGAAGATTCACACTTGCCAGAAGAAGTAATCTGAGGATTTGTACATGCAAAGAGAAATTATATTGATAATGATCACACAACAAATTACACAGACTCCGAACATAAGTAGAATACGGTGAGAAGAAACTCCCACCGAAACTGCGGATGCCAAGTAGGGAGGATCTCTCACCTCCAAAATGGCAGACAAGCTGAACTCCAATTGGAATTCGCACATATAAAGAACAATACGAAATTCGCATACCAACACAAATGACAGACTCGGCCATAAATATGGGCTCCGGGAAATTTCCCGAAGGATTACAAACGGGCCGACACGACCAAACTAAGACTTTACTAATATAATTAAATAAAGGGCCCGAAAGATTTGTTATTAAATTTGGGGCCTTACAATAAAGTATTTTAATTTTATTATTTGATTATATCGGGGACATCACAGAATAATAAGTGATTAAGTAATTAGGAAGTACTTTGTTTAGTGATGTAATCGAGGGTAGGTAGTTACGGGTGCGACGGTTGTCCCTTGCACCCCCTTGGTACCTTTATATACCATGTGATGTAACTTGCCATTATGACGATTATGAATGGAATGGTAGCTTTTCTGTTGGCTAGCAATTGATATACTTTGTGTGACTTAATATATTATAACTGTGTGTATCTGAAATCTATGGCATTACTGTTCTTTGTTATGTATTCCATCCGCATGCATTAAACTGTTCGCCCAGCGGGCAAACAAATTCACAATATATAATATATTATATAGGCCAAAGCAAGATCATGGTAGAGCAAGTGATTGAATTTGAAGAAGAGTGTTAGGAAGAATCGGAAGAGCATGAGTAAAATGAAGAAAAGGAACAGAGGAAAGGAAAGTTCTCATTAGCATTGATCAATCTTTGATTTGAATGTGTCTACCAAGGAGATTTGATATACTTTTGTATGCATCGGTGATGTAGCTTTCCCCATTTATGACCAAATGGTACTTGTTGGTTCTTCTCATGAAGATAGCATCTTGTATATGCATATATTTGCTACCAAAGTCTACATTTCAAACATCAATAGGACTAATATGTATCAGAAATTCATCAGCAAAACATTGATTTATACCAAACTATGTTACATTGTTTGGTGACTTTTGTCTCCATTCCTTGCTTTACGAAACCCAATGAATGATGTTCAGAATAACCAAATGTTACAAAACTGAGCTTGTTTATCAACTCTTTAGAAATCAGATTGCTTGTGGACAAATGTAAGAGTATTGACTTTTATTTTCTTAGTTTCAATCTTGACATGAATGATTTTGGTGATTTACCTTTATCATGAGTCTTATTACCCAAGTCACCGTGTTTGCCGAATTTCAAGGTTGGAGTTCGAAATTCGGCGAACATTTAAGAAATGTATAAAGTTCGTTAAAATTCATTGCCAAATTTGTACATAACACTTTGAATGAGGTTTTTTTGAGAACAAAATTCCTCTTCCTCGTGGCTATGGCACAATATATTTCTGCAAGGCGTGACGACATAACGGTGGGTGAGAGGAGTGTTTTGCACGAGGAGCCACGACACCGTGGGATCACAAGCATTAAGCATGCCGGCGAATAGAAACCCATGAATTTGAGCTAAGTCGACCACCACGACCATGAACCTTGCAACTCTCTCCATACATCATTGCGCTCTTTTGTTGTCTCTTTATCCCTAGTGGGACACGCTTCTGTTGTTGTCTCTCAAAGTTGTGACGGTCCTCTACAGGCCGTCGCGATTTCATCCGTAGTTTTTAAGTTTTCTTATATATAGTTATTTTAAAGCTTTTCTATAGTTTAAAATTTTTTAAAACCTATATTTTATATTTTAATAATTTACATTCATTGAAAAATTAATATTATTTTATTTATATTAACATTTAATATATTTATGGTTAAACCATGGCGTTTTGATTTCAACCCTTCTTCTGATACATTCAATAAGACTCCGATTTGGGTTCGGCTACCTTATCTCCCCCTTCCTCTTTGGGTTGACTCTCTTTTAGGAGTCGGTAACTCTCTTGGGGATTTTCTGATGGTGGATAATGAATTGTCGAATATTCTTCATTCCACCTATGCCCTCATTTTGGTTGACATGGATGTTTCTAAGGGGTTTCCTGCAGAGATCTCAATCAAATCTTCCAAAGGTAGTTGGATTCAAACTCTAGATTATGAAGGTATACCCTTCAGGTGTAGAAGATGTTTTAAAACTGGGCATGTGGCAGCTCAATGTGGACTTGAGAAAAGAAATCTTTGGCTTCGTGGTGGAAAGGTACTTCAGCTCAACATTATACGGTTGTGAAGACATCTGATTCCCTTAGGAGTTTCTCCCAGGTGGTTGCGCAGGACCCTCTGTGCTCTGTGACTTCTTCTCAAGCGGTTCCGGTTTCTGATGGTGGGATTGTTGAGGCTCCTGCGCTTCAGGCTATTAGTGCGGTTCCTTCTCAGGAGGTTCTGATTCCTGGTGGAGTGGCTGTGGAGGCTGGCTCGAAGTTTCCTCCCCTTCCTGTCATTTCTTCAGAGGAGATTGGGAATAGACCTCTGTTGCCTATGTTCTCTGATAGTGCTATTGCTATCTTTTCTGATAGTACCCCTACTGTTGTCTCTGATTTGGCGGGTAATGCTGGCTCACTTTCTCCGGTTGGGGTTGTATCTGTGATGAGTTCTTTGGATTGGCAGGAAGCTGCTGCTAAGGTTGAAGAGGGCTGGATTACTATAAAAGGAAAGAAATCTAAGACAACTACGCCTTCTTTTGACATGACTCTTCGTTCCCACAAGGGTGGAGCTAAAAGCAAGTCTTGATGGTGCTTGGTTGGGGGCTGATTTTAGGTTGGCTGCTGGCTATTATTTTTGCAGCATTGTTTTAGGTTGTGGGGGCCTATTTTTAAAAAACCCATGTTTTTGGTTATGGGTGTCCTTTTTACCCTTGGTTGTCTGGTGCTTTCATGTTCCTTTTGTCAAGACAACTTTTTGGTTGAGGGTTTGATGTTTTGATTCTAAACCTTTTAGAATCTTCTATGTAAAGTGTTTCAGGGCCCCTTTAAAACCCGTTTTTGTCTTAATCCAAAACATTTAATATATTTAAATTTAATATTATTTTTCTTATTGTTTTATATTAATATCTAATAATTAAACATATTTAAATATCTAAATTAAATATTTAAATTTATCAACTTAATATAATATAATTTTAAACTTTAGTATTTATAAATTATAATTTTGTAAATAGATTACTTATATTTTAAAAATAAAATTATATAAGACGAATTTTTTTTCCGAATTTTTTACCCTTTCCAAACTTCATCTGAATATTATGGTTGCCGAATTCAAATCCGAATTCGAACTTGGTGACTTAGCTTATTACCATTGAAGCATATCTCATCTCCCTTGAGATGGAAGTGCGAGCAATCCTCTTGTCTATATTAGAACTGCTTCCTATTTCCTTCCCTTCAAAGGAAGTCACACCCTCCTTTTGGTTCCTATTTAGATGCAGTTTTGGATGTAATTTTGAATATGCCTCAGCTGCATGACCATCAGAATCATTATGCCCAGACTGCTACTTAGTTTCTTTCTTTGTAAAAGTTGTAGCGGCATTACAATTAACTTTCCCTTTTGGCTTCAGAGCACTTTGATGTTTTTTTTTGCATTTGAAGAGGATGCTAGACTTGGGCAAATGTTTCATCCACATCTTTAGGATTAGCTAGCAACATAGGTTTCCTTGGATGGCTATGCAATCTTGTGTTGTACTTCATCTTGATATCATCATCTTGCAAAGTTTAACCCATTTGGATGGCCTTTTGACAGAATTCGTTTGTATAAGCCTACATGGTTTGGCCTTATTGTTGACCAGAGTATTTCCAATTGATAGTCCTTTCCTCTTCATGATGAGTGGGATAGAATTGCTTTGAAGTCAAAATATAAGTTTGGTCCCACTTAGAAATCGATGGTCGTTTTCTTAAAGACAAATAATGAACATAAATCTCAAACCAAGTAGGTGCATGACTAGTCAATTAACACTATACAAAGGGGATCTGCTATCTTCATTGTAGTGATGCTTAGTTAAGTTGTGAACTGAACCGTACTAATTTTCATTATCCAATATGGATTCTCTTTATTGATCTGTTTTAACCTGCAGGAGGCCTTCAACTGATTTGGAAATGTAAAATATGATTGAAACAATATATGGTTGTGCTGGAGTTTTCATTGTTGACATACATATCATTTGTGATGTGTGGGATGGGAAAAACTTGAATTTCACTGTTTTTGTAGAATTGAGTTCAATTTAATGAAGATTTCTTATTTCTAGAATCCAAGATTGATCTTAGGTTGAGAAAACTCTCAGTTTTAATATTGCAATGTATATTATTTCTTGTACTTTTTTCAATTTTGGCTCTGCATTTTACTATTCCACTTGTATGCATATTACAGGCATGCCATGTCAGGTCATCTTTTTTTCAAAATAGCATTTAACATTGTCAAGCTACAGCAATTAAAATAGTTCTTTGAGCTAATAACATTTGTCTGTTGCAGGAATGTGCATGGCTCTTAAGGCATTTCATCCTCTTGGAGAAAAAGGATTCTTAAGCATTTTAGCTGGGTTAGTATGACTATTTTGATTAATTAATGACTTTAAGAATTTTTGCTTCCTGAATGCAAAGGGCATTTAAGTATATTTCAGCACTGTCTTGCTTAAGAGATGAATTTGGATTTCAATTTCAATCAGAAATTGGGAGTTTGAATTCTGTGTAATTTTTCAATGTTAGCCAACATTTCTAGAGCACATTGGAAAGTGGCATAAATACCATTGCTATCATTTGGTTTTCATTTCATTCGTCTTTCTTGAGAAATATTTGTACTTCTTTTACATAGTGGTTGGTTTGTTGTAAAACTAAATATGAATCACATGCATGTTCTTAGGTGTGAGAATACAAGCACTAACAGAATATGAAGAATATAACATAATACTACAGAATATCTTGTATAAAGCTGAATTGCAATGGACATAAATCCATAACAAGTGATGAATTACAATTCAAGTTTGTCATGACCCTGATCTGCTTGGCAGAACTTAACAAGAATTTGTCTCACGATTGTGAGCTTCATAAATTCTCGAACCTGAGATTGCAAACAGCAGACCGTGATTGCTTTATGGAGTGTCCTCCCTCACCTCTTTGAACAAGTGATCTCCCCTTAATCAAATGAAATGATTAAGCAATTATCAATGCAGTAAATAAACCAATTAAGCACTAACCAATGGCATTAAAAAACATGAATCATTAACCGATGGCATTAATGAATTAAACACTAAGGAGTGCAATTTGGAGATAAATAGACATGCTCTTCCCCAGTGGTCACAATCCTATTGGGAGGGACACCACTCTACAGATCCGATGAGGGATATAAAAAGGCTTCACCAGGATTCAAGGAGGGGCATCAGGAGAAGTGAAGACATCCGATCACATGCATCCACATCAGATCCAATAGAAGAGGGCCAAGGAAGTGAAGGGAAGAAGACACATTGAAGTACCTGCAGCGACCGGTACAAAAAAACACAATACAGACCAAGGGAAGATCATTGTGAGCAGCAAATGCGAATTGGATCACACCTGTGACAGATCAGGTCTAGGACCACTATACCAACATATAATAACTCTAATAATTAATCTTGTGGGCAAAATCTAGGGTAAATCAAGAAGGGGACATTACAAGTGGTATCAGAGCATGTTCCTGCCAGCCTAAGGGAAATTAGTTAATGCAATTAAGTCAACAAGCTTTAAGGGCTATCGAAAGAGCAAGGAAGAAAGCCAACAAAGAACAAATGGAACAAGAGTTCGGAGCCTTTATCGAACAAACTTCTCAAGCCCTACAAAACATAACAACAACCATAAATGACCTTAGGGCAAACTCAAGAGATGAAAGGGAGAACACCCCTAGTTAATCAGAAAGTGATATTAGAACCACCGAAGAATCAACACCAAGATCAAATAGGCCACCTTTTTTATTTAGAGAACTATCAAGGGAAAATGAAGAGGCCAATGCACCTAACATGAGGGAATTCGCCATGGAATACCCAAGACTAGACATTGAAGCAAAAAGGAGTATCCCATTTTGTGAGTATGATGAAGCGAATGCAAGGAGGAATCATAGGAGAGGAAAAACACAGGTTAACCTAGAAATACAACACAAAGCAGGGAAAATGACCATTCCCAATTTTCATGGGTTTGGAAAAATAATAGCCTATTCATGGATTCAGAAACTAGAGACATACCTCACCCTTTGCCCTATGGCAGAAAAGGATGCCATTACATTTGCGATATTACACCTAGAAGGAATGGCACATGAGTGGTGGCATTATGGCTTAGTTACCCAAGATCATAAAAACATAAAAACCTATGAGGCTTTTAAGAGAAGGCTTATTGAAAGATTTTACCAAACTCACCCCCATAAACATTTCAAGGAACTAGCCCGAATAAGGCAAAGTCGGACTCTTGAAGACTACATCACGAAATTTCAAAGGTTAGCAGTCTTGGTCCCCAGAATATTTGAAGAATGACTTACTTATTCATAGAGGACTTTTTGGACTCACTCCATGGGTTGGTGCATTCAACCCAACCACCCTTCATGAAACAATCTTAAAAGCTACTAGGCTTAATGCCAAATCAAGGGACAAATATCATACAAAAAATTAACCCTCTCCCCCTCTATCTTACAATGAAAGAAAGGAGCTTATGAACAAAGGTCTATGTTTTCATTGTAATGAAAAATGGTAATATGGATGCAATTATAATCGAGAAAAAATTAAAAGACACCGAGAAGGCCCAAAAGAAAAAGGTTTGTGCTTCAAATGCAAGAAAGAATGGAGGCCTGGACACATATGTGAAAGCCAATTACGTAATATAGAGGCAATGTCCGAGGTTGAAAAAAAAGAAAATCCAAGTAAGAAAACAAGGCACGATGAGGAAGATCTTAAAAGCATCCAAGCGAGAGAAGAAAGGACAATAAACAAATGGAGCTTTGTAGAGGAGCCATTCCAGTAATTATGGTGCCCTTACATCCCCAAGATCTATGGGACATACCAATCAAATGTTTGAAGCATATTGGAGAAATTTTACAACACATAAATGAACATACAAGAGCAAAAGGATTGGGGTTAGGCCCACTATCTGACTCAAAATAGATTAAGAGTAGAAGGATTGGGGTTAGGCCCACTTTTTGACTTGAAATGGATTGAGAGCAGAAGGATTGGGGTTAGGCCCACTTTATGGTTCAAAATGGATTAGGAGATGAAGGATTGAGGTTAGGCTCACTTTCTGAGTTGAAATGGATTAGGACTAGAAGTAAGGTAAGGCCCACTTTCTGGCTCGAAATGGATTAGGAGCAAAGGGATTGGGGTTAGGTCGACTTTTTGGCTCGAAATGGATTAGGAGCATAAGGATTGGGGTTAGGCCCACTTTTTGCCTCAAAAAATAGAGAAGGGATCCAACAACATGTATTTGTTTGTGTACTTCGTGTCTGCATATTCATGTGTATACTTTGTGTTTCTATATGTATGCTCATGTTTGCATAGATTCATGTGTATACTTTGTGTTTCTATGTGTATGCTCCGTGATTGGTTCATACGTAATATGTTCTAGATGTGAGAATAACTAGCAAGATATGAATTGCATTTGAGATGCTTCTCATCCCAATATATGTTAAGGTCACCCTTGCTTTATTGTAGAGAGATATCTAGGACATTGTGCGAATGCTAGGTCAACCAATTTAGATAAGGAATACGAATCTTCAAGGGTTGGTTTGGAACCTCCATGATTCAGTTCATACAAGCCTACATTGCTTGAGGACAAGCAATATCGGGAAGGGCGTGTTGGTTGAAAATTTTGTACACCTAGGAAGATGTGCAAAATTGTGGTTTCAGCCATAGCGTGAGTTAAAAACTCTCCTAATCTAAGGGAAGGCTCCCCCTTTCCTATTATTACTAATCAACTAGACACTAATCTAACTTTGGCGGGAAAACATCCTTTTCTCTTTCTTCAGAAAAGATGATATTCTCTTCTCTTTTTAGAAAAGAAACAACAGTCAAGAAAACAAATACATCAAATTAAGGAACTTTAACAATTACTAGAATGTTTATATGAAAAGGAAGTGAAGTTTCTGTGAAAGCCCAAAGTCTTCCATCACTTCCCCGGGATGAGAAAACAAAAACAAACCTCAAAGTCTTTACTGTCCACCATATTATCTACCTTTTCAAAATGATTAAAATAAGAACAATGTACAACATATAGCAACACAAAGTCTGCTGATATGGTGCACTTCTGAACTACTACAATGAGGGCAACTACAAGTACAAAGTCTTACAATCCCTCTCTATTGTGAACACTTAGCTGTAATAATTTAATCCTTAATACTTGTAGCACAAAGTCTACAAGAAGTTAGATTAAAGCTCCTTTCAACAATCTCATTAGAACCTCAAGCAAATGCAGAAAAAATACCACTATGACATAAGAACACAATGGATATAAAAACAAGGTTTCAACACAAAGTTTGAACTTCAAATGCTTTCTTGATATTGCTTGAAAAACCAATTTACAATTATGAAGCACAAAGTCTTTATGACTATAAATTTCTGTAGAGTTTTTTTGCTTGCTAAAAAGAGAGAAAATACAAAGAGCACCCTTCGATATATATCAGAGAGGGGCTGAGAGCAAAAAGCGGGAGAAGTCCAACTAACTAAGACTTTTTCTACAACCACTATAACTAACTATGACTTATTCCAAATTACAATCCTATTGTATTTCAACTTGTAATTTGTTTACATGTAATTACAATCTACAAGATTACAAGTAATGAGTCTACTTGTAATTACAATTTTTGGTATTACATGTAATTTGTCAAAGGGAAATTACAAATGCATAATTGAAACTAATCAAGTGTCTGAGACACGACTCTATTTACATCATCCTTTGTCTAAGAGGTCTTCATGTTGCTGGCAATTGAAGTATTCAAGATCTGTGAAGGTATATGTCCAGGAACAACAACTTGCATCATTTGACAATGAATGGTAATGTAGTTTAAAAACTCGTGGACTCGCCACGGACTCACCACAGACTCACCACGGACTCACCACGGACTCGTGAGTCCAGTGGCGCCATGAGTCGACTCGCCATGGACTCGCGAGGCGAGTCTTTTTGAAAAGACTTGCGAGTCTTTCTAATTGACTCGCATGAGTCTTTTGCTTGGACTCGCGAGTCTTTTGACTAGACTCGTGCAACCCAGAAAACATGTCAAAAATTAATCTAAATCTTTTTTTTTTCAAGTCAGTCTCATTCCCTTCATCAGAATATATACATGAAATATAACATTTAAGTATAAGTGGCATTTCAATATGTCTTTTCCTTTCTTATACTTTAAGTTATATTTCATGTATATGTTGGCAGGATGTTTGAGAGTGGTTTTAGATCTCTACAAATTATAATGCAAATTCTAGGTTTTAGAAGATCTTTTAAATTTTCAGATTGTCAAATTTCAGAAATCAGTAGGCTCCTATTAGCATTCTCTTGCCCTCTCTGTCTCACTCACTTTATCTGCCTCGAATTTTAGACCTATCTATCTCCCTATTGCTCTTCCTCTATCCCCTCTCTCTACCACTCTCTATCTCAGTCTCTCCTCTCTCCCCCAAGATCTAGACCTATCATCATATGTAATTTTGTAAACATTTATAAACTTATGCTTTTATTATACATTTTAAAGTTTGAAACTATGAGTATGAATGATGAAATTTCAAATATTGAGTGTTTGGGATCATATGACATGTGTAATGTTTCAATTATGGCTCTTATGTTCTCTAAATGCATTAATTTCTTTATGTTTTTTTTTTGCCAATTCTTTCGCGAGTCCGAGTCCGAGTCCAATTTTTTGGTTTGCCGAGTCCTTGGCGAGTCCGAGTTTTAAAACTTTGGTAATCACAATGACCTCATGAAGATTAAACATTAAACTTGAAGATAATTAACATTCTTTATTGGTCATAGTGACAGTGAAAGTCACTATTTTTTACCACATAGCACTGCTATAATGCATTGTAAGAATGCATTCCTCTGCTGCATTACTCCTTTATTTGTCAAGTCCTCTCTGCTTCATGGTTCATGATATTTTGATCCTCTTTGTGCATATGACAACTTTCTCTTTTCATTTGACATCATTTCTGCCACCAACATATGACAACACTAGCTTTTGCTTGCTGTCCTCACATGCATTGAAATTTCCTTCAATCGGGTCTTAAGGACCCGACTACAAGTATTGATCTTGCAAAGGAAAGACATGGGAATGAGAGTATGTGGAGACAAAAGGCGAACATCAGATCTTGGGAGGCGGAAAGCAAGTACAAGTGGATTATAGCTTGAAATGTGGAAATGATAGAGCACAAGCGGAAGATACACTGAAACTTACACTTGCAATCGGGTCTTGGAGACCTGAATGCAAGTGAGCTTGCAATCAGTTGCAAATGAGTGGCAAGGATAAACTTGCAATAAGAAAATGGTGGGGCATAAAGGGAAAAACCCAATACTTACACTTGCAATTGGGTCTTGGAGACCCGAATGCAAGTGTGTTTCAAATGATATATGCAAGCTTGCAGTTGGGCCTCCAAGACCCGATTGCAAGTAAAAGAAAATGCAAAGGCATATGGGTATAATTAAACTTTACCACTGTTATCCTTGATTACAAGTGCAAAAGAGAAATAAGGATAAACTTGCAATAAAGAAAGTGTGAATGATATACTTGCAATCGGGTCTTAGAGACCCAAATGCAAGTAAGAGAAATTTTGCAAGGATGGCACAACCTTGCAATCGGGCTTTTGAGACTTGAATGCAAGTGTGAAAGGTTTGCTAGATAGACTCAAACTTGCAATCGAGGTTTTTAACCCGATTGCAAGTAAGCCCGTTGAAATGCTCCCTCAAAGGTGACTTGCAATGGGGTCTTGGAGACCCGATTGCAAGTGCAATTGAATTATGAAGACAAGGCAATGAACTAGAACATACTTGCAATTGGGTCTTAGGAACCCGATTGCAAGTTAAAACAAACTTTATAACAATGAGCTGACTTGTAATCGGGTTTCTAGAACCCGATTGCAAGTAAAGTTCATTTACTTGCAATGACATCCAAAAGTTTCTACTTGTAATGACAGCAAAAAGTTCCTACTTGCAGTGACAACAAAAGGTTCCTACTTGCAATGATTGCAAAAAGTTCCTACTTGCAATGAGGAACTTGAAACCCGAAATTGCATAAAAAGCTAGGAAAATGAAAGCAAAAATCAACCAAAACTTGGACAATGATGACAAACAACCCACTGATGATTTGACATTAACAAATATGAGTTTTAAACCTCGTAAAACATGCCTTAGAGAAGAAAACTACGAATTTTGAGTAAAAATTTGTAAGGGTTTTCAATTTTTTGAAAATTCAAAAATTGAGACAACAGGCGAACTGTCATGACCCCGATTTGATCGGCAGAACTGTTGATGTGTGTTTATGCACATTCAAACATCAAAATAAATACCAAAGTACTTTACCCTCTTTTGAACAAAATCACCTCAGATGCTAAGGATAAGATCAACTAAAATGATTCCAAGGTTTCTACAATCAGGTCTTGACATGTGGGTAACTCAATGGCCGATGTGAATTGTTGTTTTCACTTGGGGACTTATGCAATTTTTCATATCAACTTCGCTTATCATGAATGTGGAATAGGTGTGCTGATAACTTAGGATTTAAACAATGAAGTTCTTGACTTAATTCTAACAAGAATTTCTGAAAAAGGGGGCAAAAGGAATAGGGTTAAGGAATTCTATTCTAAAGCCTAGAATGCAAGAAGTGATGAACCAATTCAGTGGAATCAAACTAGGCAAGGTCTCACCTTCAAGTTGAACAACTTGACACAAGCTTAGTGCAATCATCTAAGGTGTATGTCATAGATTTTCAAATTACTACCATCAAACATTGATACCATTCACGTTAATGCATAACAATGGATGTCTAATAATTGAAGTTAAGCTCATATAAATTCTAGTTGACTACGTAAGGCACACTTACAATCAGCAAGAGGCTAGGGGTATGGATTCATGGATTCCACACAAATACATTCAACAAATCCTTTCATTCAATCATACAAACTTGAAGAAAATTCTAATCTAACTTGGAGGAATTGAGAACCTTGAATGCAAGACAACACTTCCAGCAATTCTCAAAAAACTCTCTTACAAATGAGAGGCAATGGGGTTTATATAGAGCCTGAAAAGAAATGAATGGCCAAGATCATGGCAACATAGCCCTAAAGTTGCCCTAATTAGGGCTTACATAAAAATGGAGCCACCAACATATGGTCCAATAAAATAATGCCTAATCATCAAATAGGGAATCTTCTAGAAGATTTCACCTTGCATCTCTCTCTCTCACAACATATTCGAAGAATCTAGCCAATACAGAATCTAACTCCATGGAAATGCTAGGCAAAGTATCTTGCTGCACATCAATCACATCCAACACATCAAAATAAGCATCTAAAGTGTTTTCCCAATCTGGCACAAGCTTCCGCGAATCATGGACATGTATCAACATGGAAACTAAATCATCTATCTGATTCTTCTTTAAAGAATCCAACTGATTGAAGTACATAAACTTCATCTTGCTTCTCAATTCTTTTAAGTGTAGACCGCTAGCAACACTGACATCTACTCCCAATAACTCCCCAATAGATGCAAGGATCCTCGATTTTATCTCCTGAAGCAATCCTTCCATCTTTGCACAATCTTTTCGTGCATTCTCAAATGTGGATTTCTTCATGGCCAATGCACAATACCAACCATGGAAATCATATCTATCTCCATCATACACAACTCTCTCCTGAATCAATGTGGACTTAGGAATCTTTTTCAACACTCTGAGGCAGGGAATAGTCTTTTCTTGAATAGGCTGGAAATCCTCCCAAACTCCCTCCAAATACAAAATTCTCAATGTGAGCCCCATTGTCTTGTCCATTGTCTTGACAAACTGAGTAAGGAAATCATTTGCTTGCCTCTTTAAATCTTCTATCCATTTGCCAAATTCTTCATGTGTATTCCTCGCAACCTTATAATCAGCATGTAGTCCACGATCAACTGCAATAGGAGAGACAAAGGTGGGATCCTCACATCTCATCCCTGCAATATACTCTCTAAGTCTGATGTTCTCTTCCCTGTATTCTTCTTTCTTCTCTTTCTCCCTATCCAACCTCGCATTGATTGCCTTGACAGTATCGCCAAGTTCTTGGAACTCTTGATCCTTTGTAGTCCGTCCAAGGGCAATCGAAGTAATTTGGAAATCCATAGGAGTAGCAGCATCTCTAGTTACATCATCAATAGGGACAACTACCTGTGCAATCCGCATTCTCGTTTCATCTCTGGTTATGTTTGAAAGTATCTTAGCCCTTTTAGGTTCATTTTCCTTATTCCTTCAGGCTAGGTAGTCATCAATATCATCAATAGGATGAGCCTCAACAATTTTCTTGCTCTTCTCCATACTATGCATCAACCAATCGGGAATGGTAGACATTTCCATACCATCATCAAGACACATCTCCTGATCAAGGTTCCACAATGCGGATATAACATCATCATTATCATCATCATTCTTCTCCTTTGTCAAATCATGAACATCATCACCCAAATCTACCTCCAAAAGAACAATGGGAGATCCCTGCGGCTCATCATCTTCATTAGGTGGTGTAGATTGTGCTGTGGCATTCAACTCCTGAGTGGTCTCCAGTAGAATGACTGTGTTGGAACATTGCTCAAATTCTTTACTTTGTTCTGGCATGTCAATCTCCTTGATTGACGAGAGATTGAGAGGAGGTGAAGGAATGCTAGGCTTTTGCTTTTTCTTCTTCACTTCTTCAATCTTCTTCCCTTGAGCTTTGGTTTCCATAGGTGTACTCTTCCTTCGGTTTGGAGCTTGACTCTCCTCATCTGCATGAATTCGTACATCACTGATTGTCCTCTAATCATCTTCGGAAGGAAATTCCCCTTGCCTCATCTTCTCATATGTGAAGATAACACCCATGCTAACCAATTTGTTCATTTGTTTATCTACCCACTCTCTAGAGAAACCCACGACGTCTCTCATAAGCACGTTCAAGTCTGCAATCTCCGGCTTTGACCAATTGGGTATCAGGATAGGTTTCTTCATTTCATTCTCATACTGTGGATGAGTATGATCGCTATCATCCAATATCTGATCAAGAATGAGAAATAGTTCACACTTTCTCATGAAATGCATAGACATTCTGGACCATATTTTTCTCTTCACTGCTTGCTCGTCCATCAGGTTGGCCCAATAATCTTCAATGTCCACCTTATGTATGAATATGTCTCCTTTGATCCTTTCAACATTCTTATGCAGATCAAATCTATCTCTCTTCTTATTATACGTTCCAAGGCAATAAAATGCAATCTCATCAATCACTGTGCTAGCTGCTGAGGCACTGGCACTCTTCCAAAGTCTTTCCTATGGCACTAGGAAATGCCATTCCTGTTCTATGCTTTTCCTTCTGGATGAAATCATATTCCAGAAGTTGTCACACCACCTCAAGTAATATCATTCTCTCTGTAGGATACCTAGGAAGCTTGTAAGGTTCTGACCTGACTCCTTGAATCCTTAGGTATGTGAAAGTGGGAAATTGTATGTATCATGATCCATACCACTCAATTATTTCCATTGCCTCTTTGGACAATCTCTTGTGAATTCCGCCTTGCAACATTTGCGTGATATACATGGTGAATGCATCATTCACTCTCCTATAGTCTTCAATTCTGTCCATGTGTAACTGTGGATAACATGCATAACTTCTATACTACCCAAGTCCATTCCCGACTTCACCTCTGCATATTAGTCCTTTGTATGTGACAAATCTAGCGAGTATATACACAAGGTAGGAAGTCATGGCGAATGACTTGGTCTTCTCCACATTCTCTAACTGAAAATCCAGATTGTCACTTATGATTCTAGACCAATTGACCATTATGCTTCTCAAACAATCTTGGATAAAATAGAACATCCACCCATCAAATATGGCACCTTGTGGCATCCCCATAACTCTGTTCAATAGGAATACTAAGTCACTATATTCCTCCTTCAAATCTGTGCACATAAGTGTCTTGGGAGGCCTTGGCTTAATCATTCACTCTTTATTTATTACGGTTTTGCATGCATCCGTCCTCAAATTGAACTTTGTTTCATATTCATCCATTGTACTATCCTTCAGGTCTGCTCTGTAGGGAATTCCGAACACTTCAGCAACTGCATCCTCAACAAGGTAAGCGATGATCGTCCTTTTAGGAGTTTTGATCATTCTGGAGAGAGGATCATAATGCTTTGCACACTCCAGGATCAACTCGCTGCACTGAATAGATTTTGGAAATCCAATGGCATGATATATGCCACTCCTCATAATGCTTGCATAGGTAGGGGAGGGGATCTAGTCTCTTGTTCCGAACATTCTCTTCCGCATCTGCTCCAAATTCAGGAAGTGCATATTCGTATCTGTGATCTCTTTCCATTTGGATTCCGGATAGAATCCCTCCTGAACTATCTTTAACTGCTTCTTCCTCTTTAATTCCAGAATTTGACATCGTACTTGTACTTGTACGAAGTTAGAAACTTCGGAAAGTTCATCATGCTAGCTATTTTCAGAATTAAATAAGTTCTGATTTCTTTTAATTTAGACAAGTTTAGGAGTGGAAATCAGAAATTCTATCTATATTTCAAACGAATTCCGAAAATAGAACAAAAATATGACGAGATTAGGGCATAAAACCTGCATGAACTCTTTAAAATCATCAATTTTCAAATTAACTAAGTCTGAAGACACCTCCTTATACTCAGAAAATTCATCAAAATTAAGGCTCAAAGGAGTATAACAAATCTGGAAATGTCCTAAGAAAGGTGTGAAAAGTTTGATTTTCACTTATAAAATATCTGAAGACACCTTCCTAAGGTCTCCAATGGCTGCCAATAAGTCTGAAGACAGCCTGCAACATCCAAAATTAGTCACTTAAATCATGTTGCAGCCATGTAGGATGAAAACAATCTTCCCGTAGACAAATCTGGGCATGAATGGTGTAATATCCCTTTGCCAATTCTGACCTCAAAATGCTGATTAGAGGCTCAAGGAATATCGTCAAACACTTGTCATTAATCCTCTAATTTGCTGTCATTTGTTTCAGACTGATTTTGCTTGCTTGAAATGGTTTCAATTTCAAATGATGTTTAAGTGCTTGCAAATTAACACCATAATGTCCAAGCAAAGTACTATAAGCAAATGCAACTACTTTTGGTCTTCTCATATGCATATATATGAATTCTACATGTAATATGTGCATCTACAGCCATCTGTCATTTTCACCAACATTTGGCATGCATACTAAGAACACTCTAATGATCAAAGTGCTGCTATAAATCTCCTAGCTTAAACTCTTTTATTGAAATGCAATACTTAAACTTGCCAAGACTCTTGGCTACAATGAATGATAGATAGAATATCTAATCTGTTATCAAAAAACTACCATAGCAGCATAATGTTCAAATATGAGAACCTGGAAATGATGGCAGCCTGCTTGATGATTCAATTTCTCTTTGATGTACTTGCTCTTGTCTTCAATGATGAGGCACCTAGACTCCCAACCTCCCAGCAACGCTTCTCTAATTTATTCAGAATTTTTGGTGGTCACTAATGCCAAAATCGAACTAACCCCA
Organism: Cryptomeria japonica; assembly: GCF_030272615.1. Taxonomy (NCBI): domain Eukaryota; kingdom Viridiplantae; phylum Streptophyta; class Pinopsida; order Cupressales; family Cupressaceae; genus Cryptomeria; species Cryptomeria japonica. Next base: position 476,524,132 of record NC_081407.1, on the reverse strand, counting down.
GGGCACATATCTCACATGAGGTGCGGCTGGGATATGCAACAGCTGTACGACCTATTAAGGAATGTCAACACCTTGCAAAGGCCTGTGCAAATCTTGCTCTTCAATCTGATTATTATACTTCTTCAATCTGCTGGTAAAAACTCTCTGTATTTCCTTCCAATTTGCCCAAATAGAATCTCTGTATGAAGCTCTCTTGTATGCCAAATTCAATGGATATTTCACCACCTCAAATGGCTGCTACATTGAAGAATGCTCGCTCATTAATGACTGATTGCAGACAGAAACCCTTGGCTTCTCCTCACAATTCATGGAATGAGGAAATGGCTCAATAGAATGAAATCGATTTTGGCTTGAAGACTTATATACTCCTCATAAGTTCGATTTCCAAGGAAAAGCATCTAAATCACATTTAAAAATCTTATTTCATTTCATACTTAGGAAATCTTTTAACATTTAATTAATATTGGACCCCCATACTTAATTGAATAAATGGCCCCCTTTTAATGATGAACATGGCCCTTTCTTTATGAAATAATAATAACTTATAATATAACATTAAAAGGCCTCATAATAAAATTTATTAATAAAGTTATCACTTTATTAATAATCAAATAAGCATAACTCCATGATTAATTAATATTTCTTCATTCTGTCTGCACCGGGGAGATGACCATTTTATCCTTTGTCCAACCCACTGACTTACTAAAAATAGAAAGGGTTCCTCTCCAACGTCTCCTGACTTACTATAAATAGTATGTATATGAAACTAAGCCCAAACGAAGTCCAATTTGAGCCAAACGAAGACCAAACTGGAACATACTGAATTCTGGAGAAGACAAGAACCTCCATTAACCAAGCCTCTTCCTCAGAAGACCCTCTATCCATAATTATTAGCCTATGAGGGTCAAAATGATAGGCTAATCATCCCAAATCCATGTCTGCTGAAAATGGGACATTATAGTCCGCCCCTTCTGAAATTGTTTGTCCCCAAGCAATCTCGACTACAAATAAACTCCATTTGGATCCCAAGTGAAGACTCGTGTAATGTCCCTGATATCACCAACCAATTCTTGTAATACCCACACCAATGGCATTGATAATATTTGCGGAGCCAAATCAAACCCAACCGTGGGTGTCACCGGAGCATAAACCTCATGAAAAAGCAACTCGGAGTACTGACAAAGTTTGCTTCCCAATTCTACGCAAAGCAAGCTATTATCCACACTGTCAAGCACATGCGCCACTGAATTGTGCATTTGAAATAGGTCATGTACATGAGGATCAAATGTAAAATTGTATGTACTCGGCATCAAGGGCACACCCATGAACTCCTCTGCGAGCCCTGTTTGAAATTTTGATGCACATAAAGGATGAAATATACCCCTTAATTTTTATTTTTATTTTTACACAATTCACAATCAACACCAACACTCGTCAGGGTTAGATAATGAAAAATCAACACTGCTGAAAGTAACCCTTTCACTTTCTGATCACCAAGAGCCCAATGTGGGAGGGTGAGAGCATACGGTGTCAAGGGGATCGTTAGCTCAATAAACTGCTGGAAATGATAACTCAAATACAATACAGGGCGGCAAGCCAGCCCCTTCCGCTTGTCCAACGGGTGTAAGAAACTTTTACAACAGTATGGTGGTGCAACCAACCAATTAGAAGATTACAAAAACTGAAAGTAACAACAATCACTCGACCACTTATCTAGTGGGAGGACTGAAAATGAAATTAAAATCAACTCAACCGCTTATTCAACAAGAGGACAGTGTTACAATAGATAAGAAGGCGGCAAGCCAGCCTCTTCCACTTATGCAGTGGGACTAAGAGAAACAATCCAAATAGATAGCTGTTAGTACTACTAATCAAATTTACAATGCACAAAATGGATTTTCAGAATTGCTAGAATCACTGTCCAAAACTAGGCGGCAAAGCCAGCCTCTTCCACTTATGCAGTGTGACTAAGAGAAATCAAGAGAAATTGCTGTTAGTACTACTAACCAACATTACAATATGATTCATAATGGATATTCAAGTGCTAATAACCTGACCAACAACTGCAACTAAACACCAAGACCTCTCTCACCACATCAATGAACTCACACACCAAAATACCAACTTCAAATTCGGAAAACGGAATCTGATATAAGTGAACAGCAAGCTGGAAATGCAGACCAGCAACACATAACCCCACAAAACACTCCAATCTCACTCTAAACACACCCAAACAAACTCTTAACACACCCTAAAGGACCCAAGACATACAACGACTAAGGTAGAACCGAGAAAGAGATACTAACAATTCATATTCAGCACAACATGCAATCCAAACATCTCCCAGCATAGGGCGTCTACAGCAAAAAGTTCGATTTGCAATATAGAATCCATTACTCAAAGATATTCAACAAAAACTTATAGAATAAATCGCCCAAGGCATAGGAATTGAACAATCAAACACCCAGAATGAGATGACACACACACAAGGAGCTACGAACGAAAACATGCTTCAGCTACACAGGAAAACAACAACCTGGAAACACACTAACAACACTCCATAATCAGAATACCACACAAAAATCTTCATCTTCAATGGGCTCAATCTGCTCCTCTGAATGAGAAACAGTCACAGATTCAGCTGGGCGCTATCTCTCAAGCACGAAACTGAAAGCACTAGGAGGTATGCATCCCTCGAAGCAAGAGTCTGACAGTATTTCGACAACACTTCGTTATCATAGCAATAATGGATACCAAAATGAGAGCCCAAGGCCTGTATTTATAACTTTTTGCCAACTAAATTCAAATTCAAATGCTCTCCAAATGCGCCCAAACCAAATGCCATTCCATTTCACCCACATTAGGCGTTGCATTTCATTTCATTTCCTTGCACAAGTTTGCCCAACTCACATTCACCCATAATCGCCTTTTTTGATAAATATAAGTTTCATAAAATAGAGTGTAAAGTGGGAGCCCAACTAATATAACAAAGGCAATATACTTAGAAAATTGCCCCATTTGCCTCGAGTTATAATTTAATTATTAACACCATGTCGACCCCCTTTGAAGTCATATGCAAATTTCGCCTAGGCCATGGACAAAAATTAAGTATTAAAAAATACTTCCTCTTTCAAATACTGAATACTGCCAAAATGAGCTGAGGCCAAAGGACTGAATTGCATTGCAGGAAATAGTCATCTGAATTGAGCTGCAAAACCCCTGCCAAAAATAGCATTGCCAAAAACAGTACTTACTAAAAATAGCTAAAAATAGTAAGTATTTCCAAAGTAATTTTTACCACATTCTTAGCAACTGCCGAACTTACTAAAAATAGTAATTCCAAAAAAGGTCTTCTGATTGATTTGCATGTTATACCATTGCAAAGCTCTCAGAAAACCCAGAGAACTTAGCTGCTTCTGCCTCCACTTACTAAAAATAGTAAGTCAGTCAAACTCCATTGCTTGCTATGCATGTACCCTCATTGGGAAGCTCTCTGAAAATCCAGAATGAATTCAAGACCCAAATTGACAAACTCCAACATGCAAGCCTTCGAAGATGTTGAAACATCCTCCCTCGAAGATGTTGAAACATCCTCCCAGAGGTAGGAAACCCTAATTTCTGCTTCTGACTAGCCTACTGGTCTCCGGAATAGGCTAACGGTCAGCTAAGCTGATTACTGTTGAGAAGGGGACATTACAAAGGATCCCTCAACATACTGACGAGTGTCCAACATAATGTATCGGGATACCAAATCCAGGAAAGAAGTCTGCCATGTAAACCTCCCTCAGACTTCCTCTGCTCAACACTGATCCCCACTTCACCATGCAAGTGGTGAAGCCAACCTATGGCAACTGTCCAACCAATGGCACCTGTCCAAACTGTAGCACTAACTGTGTCACTATAATCTCTCTAAAGCAATGTATCCAAAGATAGTCTCTGTGTCATAGGAGTAACAATCTCCATCGGATACACATCAAGTTGATGGGAAACTGATCAACATTATCATGTGTGCTATCATCCATGCACACCTCAATATCTAAGGTACTGCTGCTATGACCCTCAATGGGTGGCTCAACTAGTAAAGAAGAAGTTGCTGATATAACATTATCTTCACACACTTCCACTTCTAATGTAACTACATGACCATCCAACTCACGATCCTGGGATTCTATGCCATCACATGAATCTTCAAACTTGTTTACTAAGGTCTGATTTGAGAAATCAGACTCATCATGACATGAATCCACAACATACAATGCATCATTAGTACCTAATTCCTGAGTACTTTCATGTGACAACTCAATAGTAGCATCTTGCACATGTGCAGTCACTGTTGTCTCATGCTGATGCAAAGTTTCACCACTGCTGCCATGTAAATCAAAACTGTTACGAGTCCAAATTCCCATGCAATCCTCACTCTTGACACTTGTATCATGAGTGCCAATACTCGAGGTCACTCCCACAACACTTTCTGAACTCACCATGACATTCAAATCATCATTATACTCAAGTGGAAGGCTATCAGATTTGTTATCATGATTGATAACAACTTCTTGAGTGTCAATAATCACCACATTCTCCACAAATCTCACCTGTAATGTCCCCATCCTAGTTAGGGACTTGGCATTGAGGAGTTAGCTTATTCTTGGACCCTCGTAGGCTAACAGAGTATGGATAAAGGGGTCAGTAGTGCAGTATCTTGAGGAGTGGTCTGTCTATTTGTTCTAGTTTAGTGTTGAGTTCAGTATTGGTCTTCGTTTCATTAGATTCTGACACTTTATGAGGATTTCCTATTTTTTAGGGAAAAATTGCTAAAAATAGACATGGTCCTATTTTCATTGGCATGGCGAACTGTGACCCTAGCTTCTGACAGATTCAATTTCTGAGCAATAATGAGAGAGATATGAATTTTTTAGTGGTTCCACAGGCAATTAATATTTTAATAAAATATTAATATAAAATCATAAAGTGCATCACTTAAATTTATTTAAGTGAAGATTTATTATCTCCTAAGCTAGGCGTGACTTTTAGGGTTAAGTTGGGAACCCTAAAAGCAAGTTATTATTTTTAAATCCCTAATTGCAAAAAATCGCACCTTTTGGGTATTTAGGCAGCCAAGATGGAAATTAAACCTCATTCTTGATATTGAGCATTTGACATTTTCTCTTGAGCACTTGGCTATGGCGGCTAGGGTTTGGACCAGTTTTGGAGAGCGTGCATTCTTCAGAATTCAATAGCTTTGAGATTGTGAAAGATCAATCGAATTGTTGCAGCTTGGTTGGCTTCATTCAGAAGTCAAATTGAATTGAATTGGGGCAGATTTGGCTTCTTACAAGGCAGATTTGTTGTAGGGTTTTCCTATTTACTGTTTTGTTGTTGATTCTTCTGTGGTTTGGAGGCTTCTTTTCCCAAACACACAACTTGCTAATTTATTGGCACTATCTTTCACTGTTTGGGTGTCCTAGTATTTAAATAAGAGCAGATCTGAATTGTTCCAGAGTAAAAATCAGAACTTGTAAGTTGCTGATTTATTCTTTCTTTTCAATAAATTGGCTAAGGACCTACGGGTATGCTTCTAAATTCTCCAATTCATTGTTTCAGTTGATTAAATTCATGTATTATTCAATATGTGTTGCAAATTAAAGAAACCCTCTTCTGCAACTTCTGTCTATTTCTGAAAGACCATCTTAATAATTAAAAATTACAAAGAAGATCTACAGATTACAACAGGTTGAAGAGTTGAACCAGCAAGGGTTCATCACAGTGGTATCAGAGCTTTGATCGTGCCTTCCTGGAGGGTTAGAATTTTTTTTTATGCATCAACAAGAGATTGGGCCTCACAGGTATTACACAAGCAGGAGACTTGATTTATAGGATGATTCTAATCAAACTGAAGAAATACCCTTGGAAATTATGCGGGATAGTAATGGTGGCCTTTACAGTTAACGTAACCACACTTCATGATGAATGGGATGCATTAGCACCGAGAGTTAAAGAACATCTTAACTTTGATAGGTCTATGAGTCAAAAGAAGGAACACAACAACAAGTGGAATTAGAATGACATGAAACCTTGGAACAAAACTAATGATCTCAAATATACAATCAACAAGCTCATACTTTCTACTTTTGATGGCAGCGGTAGTGTTACAGCCAGAGCTTGGATTAGCAAGTTGGATACCTTCCTGAATCTATGTCCTATGTTAGAAGAAGATGCTATTAAGCTTGCAGCTTTGCATTTGGATGGGGTAGCACATGATTTGTGGCACCATGGGATGGTGACTTTGCATCATGACCTTATTACTACATACCAAGAATTCACTGACAGATTGGTTGAGCGTTTTGATAAAAGAGATCCAAAGTTGTATTTCTGGGATTTAACTCAAAAAAAACAAATGGGCAGCTTGGAATCCTATATTAGTGAATTTCAGAAGCTTTCAGTTATGGTAACTAACATTTTAGAGAGAAGACTGGTCATTCTTTTTGTTGAAGGTCTTTATGAGCCTATGAAAGGTTGGATTAAGGTTTTGATCCCCCTACCTTGCAAGAAGCCATGAGGAAGGCACGCAGCATGGAACTTACCGCTCCTCGTAGTAAGTTCACTCCTAACAACTCAAAACCATCCTCATCATTTAATGACAGCAAGTATGATCAAAAGAAATCAGAAAATGCAGACCAAGGGAAGAAGTTTACAGCGCCTTTGGATAGGGAAACACTCAATGATTTGCATAGAAGGAGGCTATGTTTTCATTGTAAGGGTCCTTTTGATCAAAACCATGACTGTCCCCTCAAGCCTAAGGGTCAAAATAGGAATATGGAGTGGTTTTATGAGGGAGAAAACATGACTGATAACATGGACCAGCAAGCTGATCAAAATGACTCCGAGACTGAAAATTCAGAAAAGGAGGTTGAAAATGAAGGAGAATTTGATCTATGGGAAGCTCATATGTCTAGCATGCAAGGAGAAGGTTCTTTTAGGTTGCATGGACTCTTGGCTGGTCAAAGAGTCATTTCTCTACTTGATATAGGTGCAACTCATAATTTCATAGATGCATGGTTGGTGGAGAAGCATGGGATTCAAACTCAAGAGTTTGAAGGCATAAGGGTGAAAGTTGCTGATGGAATGTGCTGACTTGTGATAGAATGATTTCAGACTTACCCATGAAACTCAATAATTATGAATTCAAAGCTGGTCTTTATGTGGTTAACATGGGAAATACGGATGTGGTTCTTGGCATGACGTGGCTTCATGCCATAGGTGAATTTACACTCAACCTCAGAGATATGGAGATGAAATTCAAGGTTGATGGGACTAATCATGTTCTTAAAGCTATCAAAGCCAGCAACTTGAAACTAATCACTCTTAAAAGAATGGAGAGAATTGTCAAGCATGACATGGTTGATTGGGCAGCAGAGTGTAAACTCATGCCTACTTATGAGGAGCAGCATAAAACACCTTATCATTCAGATATTCAGGAGCTTAGAGTTAAGCATACAAAGGTGTTTAGTGACATACCTCATGGTAGGCCTCTTGATAGAGGCATAGAACACATTATTGAGCTTGACGAGGGCACCAAACCCATTATGATTACACCTTACCGGCACCCCAAGCGGTTGAAAGATGAAATTGAGAAAACTATCAAAGAACTTCTAGCAATGGGACACATAAGGCCGAGTAAATCTCCTTTCGCTTCATCAGTTGTTTTGGTGAAGAAGAAAGATGGTACACTCAGAATGTGCATTGATTACCGTATGCTGAATAAAAAGACTATAAAGAACAGGTATCCCATTCCTCGCATTGATGAGTTGTTAGATGAGCTTCATGGAGCTTGTTACTTCTCCAAGATTGATTTAAGAACAGGTTATCATCAGATCAGTGTCAGGGAGCAGGATATTGAGAAGACTGCATTTAGATGTCATTGTGGACACTATGAGTTTTTGGTTATGCCTTTTGGGTTGACCAATGCACCAGCTACCTTTCAGTCCACTATGAACAGGGTCTTCCAATCTCAGTTGAGGAGATTTGTTTTGGTTTTCTTTGATGACATTTTGGTTTACAGTAGAACTTGGGAGGAGCACTTGGTTCACTTGGATACTGTTTTAGGCATACTTGACAGGGAGTCCTACGCCAAAGAGTCCAAGTGTGCATTAGGAATGGCAAAACTTTTGCATTTGGGTCACATAATCAGCGAAGAGGGAGTTCACATGGATCCTGATAAGGTTCGTGCCATCGTTGATTGGCCTACTCTTGAGACCCTGACTCAACTCAGGGGATTTGTTGGTTTATTTGCCTTCTATTGTCAGTTTGTTAGTGGTTTTTCATGGCATGTTGCCCCACTCACTGATTTAACCAAGAAGGGTGCATTTGTTTGGACACCTCTCGTAGAAGAGTGTTTTGAGAAGTTCAAGCAATTGATGACTACATGTCTAGTTCTTGCTTTACCCGATTTCACCAAACCTTTTGAGCTTCATTGTGACGCATGTGGAGAGGGTATTGGTGCAGTAATTATGTAGGATCGTCATCCTATAGCTTATGAGAGCAGGAAGCTTTGGGGTCCGGAGAGGAGCTATAGTATTTATGATAAGGAAATGTTGGCCATCATGCATGCAATGGCCAAATTCAGGCAATATTTAGTTGGCAGCAAGTTTTGTGTCAAAACTGATCATAATAGTTTGAAGCATTTTCTTGGACAGCGGGATCTAAATGAGCCTCAACAAAAGTGGGTCAGCAAGTTAGAGTCTTATGATTTTGACATCTCCTATGTCAAAGGGACTCAGAACGTTGTTGCTGATGCTTTATCTTGCCGCCCCCAATTGAGCTCCATGGCAGCTGTGTACGAAGATTGGAAACACTTGATTATAGCAGAGTATGCCAAGAATCTATGGGCATCTAGTATTATTGATGGAATAGTACAAGACATCAGGTACTCTCTTGTGGATGACCTCATCATTTACAAAGAGAGGATATTTTTAGTTCCAGGTTCTGAGGTGAAATGCATAGTATTGAGGACTTTCCATGATTCACCTATGGTTGGACATCCTGGGTGCTTTAAGACCAATAGGCAGGTACGTGAGATTCTCTTGGAAGGGTCTCAAGTCTGTTGTTCTTCAGTACGTCAGAGAGTGTTCTGTTTGCCAGCAGAACAAGCAGGAGCACAACTTCCCTTCAGGGTTACTTCAGCCACTTCCTATTCCTGACAGGAAGTGGGAATACATGTCTATGGACTTTATTACGGGCTTGCCAAAAGCCCAAGGGAGAGATAGCATATATGTGGTGGTTGATCGGTTGACTAAGTATGCACATTTTTTTCCGATCACGACTACTTATTCCGTTGGTTAGGTGGAGGATCTTTTCTTTCGTGAGGTATTTAGATTGCACGGTTTACCTCGGAGTATTGTTAGTGATAGGGATAGCAGATTTATGGGTCACTTCTGGCAGGATTTATTCAGACTTTGCGGGACAAAGCTCACTCCGAGTACCAGTTACCACCCCAGACTGATGGACAAACAGAGATTGTCAACAAGTGGGTAGAGGGATACCTGCGGAACTACATCTCAGGGCAGCAGAAGGCTTGGGTGAAGTGGTTACATTTGTGCGAGTATTGTTATAATTCCACTCACCACATGACTATTCAGATGACACCTTTCAGAGCTTTGTATGGATATGATGCTCCTAGTTTTCTGGATTTATTGACGAACGATTGTCGAGTACCGAGTGTTGGGAATCTGCTACAGCAGAACCAGGATATTATGACAGCACTTCATGATAATATTCATAAGGCTCAGAATCAACAAAAGCAATATGCTGATCAAAGAAGGGTTGAGCGATCTTTTGAGATCAGGGATATGGTGTATTTGATGCTACAACCCTACAGACAATCCTCTCTTAGAAAGAAGGGCTCAGAGATGTTGTCGGGAAATATGTATATCTTATGTTTTGGTAGTAATGTTGTTTGTTAGTAGCTAGCTAGCCGACGGGTAGGTAGTTGGAGTCGCGATGGTTGTGTCACACCCCTTCGGCTATTATATATTGTACTACCTCCGGGTATTGAAGAGTGTGTTGTTGACGATAGATAATACTATGAACATTGTATACACTCTGAGTTATTAATGGAAAGCTTATTCTCGTATTCATGCTGTTATTGCATTGTTTATTTCTGCGTTACTTCTAAACTCTTTTTGTTAACCCAGTGACGCAAACATTTGGCGTCGTTGCCTAGACATACTCGGGAAAGGAAGGAGCGAATGGTGCACAGACACAATGGGCCTACCTGTTGGTGAGATAAACTCAGAGGCTGACAACGCGCAAACAGAGCTCTACAACGGGGAAGACACTGCGACGAGGGAATTTTCAATCCTGCTCCAGGTAGCCATCGAGACCTACGTCCGAAGAGAGGCCACGGAGGCTGAAATCCCACCAAGTGCCGTGTGGACAGCACTGGAAGTTAGCCTGGCAGTAAATCGGTTGATGAGCCACCTCCCCCGGTTGCTTGCGCAGGCATCACTGGCACAACGAACTCGCCTAGGGGAGATTGCCCGGGAAGAGCGATGCCAACAAATTCTCCAACAGTACGAAGAAAGCAATCGTCGGGAAGGGGAGTAGGATGGCACGAGGCCAAGAGGGAATTGAACCCTGAATCCTAGAGGGATGAAAGAACATTCTATCTTCAAATAAAGGTGTCATAATATTGACACAAGTTGTATCAGATGAAATAAATTAATAAAGGAGTGTTCTGGTTTTATGTGTTGTTATTTATGGAAATATACGCGAATTAATGCCCAACCTATTAAACAAAGATAGAAATAAGAAAGCAGAAATAGACGAGTGGGAGGCCGCACAGAGGGCCTTGATTCTGGAGCAACAAGTAGAACGTAGACGGAGGCTGAGGCAACTTGGCGAACGACGACCTGCCGAAGGGTTGCCCGAAGGGAACCAAGGAGGTGTCACGGAGGGGGTAGAAGCCGAGGGAATTTTTTACGCGTCGCCAGAACACCGTAGGGTGAGAAGCCACGAAGAGTTTCTGGAGGAAACAAGGTTACAGAGGAATCTAGTCGAAGAGACCCGAGATCAGTTTAGAAACTTATCCCTTACGCCACGAAGTGAGGATCACCAAAGGGAGCTAGGAGTGGGCGCGGGTGAGAGGACAACCGTACGGCTGTAGGTGCGACACACGGCAGGCAAAACACCGTACCCCCATTCACCCATGCAGGACACACCACCGGCGCCGGAGGGAGCGGCGCAGGGGCACAGACACAACCACAACCACCTCTGGGGAGACGACCCCCATCGATGTGGGAAAATAGAAGTTGCCCAAATTCAACGGAGATGGAAATGATGACCGCGTACAGCACTGCCGTACGTGTGAGACAATATGATCAGCAAACGGGGTGGTTGACAAAGCGGATTGGGTGGTGCAGTTCCCTGCCACCCTGAGAGGGGTAGCCATTGATTGGTACTCTGATGTGGATAAAGTAAAGGTGGGAACATGGGATGAACTACAGAAAGCTTTCGAGACGGAGTTTCGACTCCTTCAAGATGATAATGAGATCGTGGCGGAAATATTAAGCACAAAGTAGGGAAAGCACGAGACAGTGCGAAGATACAACCGACGGTTAAAAGAGTTACTGGGGAAGATGGAGAACCAGCCGGCTGACGAACTAAAGAAGAGATGGTTCGTGGAAGGGTTGCGGTCATCCCTGCGGAGGAAGATGAAAATTGTACCGCCCACATCATACGATGACGCATACAACTGCGCGATGGATTTGGAAAGTGAAGGCAAAACATCACGGAAGAAAAAAGACAAGTCCTCTGCAGAAGAGGAGTCCTCGGGAGAAAGCAACAATGATGAATCATCAAGTAAGAAGGTGCAAGCTCTTCAAAAGGATATGCACCGTATGTTGAAGGAATTTAAGAACATGAAAGGAAGCATGAGTAAAAATGAAGACGTGTGGTGCACTGATTGTAAGGAAGGAGGTCACACAAAAGGCATCTTCTCGAAGAAGGCATTTTGCGAAATTTGCCAAATGTTGGGATACACCGTCAAAGAGTGTCCCTACAACATGAAAACAAAAGGGAACCAAGTATTCTTCACGCAAGAGCAACCCTCACTGTCCGCAGCAGCGGGCTCCGCCTAGCCGCAAGCCGACGCCACTGAATCATCCAGTGGTTATAGAGGTAACCGAAGAGGAGGGAGATGCAACAACAACAACAACAACAACAATCGGAGCAGAATGCAGTATGACGTTAAGGGGCGGCCAATAATTCAATGTCGGGCCTACAACCAATGAGGGCACTTCGCTTGGGAGTGCCAGAATACTGAAACCCCCCAGAGCTTGTGTAGATGGTGCAGCCCTGGTGACTACGATGACACAAAATGTCCTAAGCCGGGGGTGAATCTGCTCAATGTTGAGAAGATGGGCGAAGACAAAGAAGTATTGGCGATCACTTGCGCGCAGGCGAAGAAGACGTATCCCGACCCCCGCACAGAGAAGGAGAGACTGCGGGCGGCGAAGGTTGACATTGAACGGGATATGGCGGCAGAAGGACAGAAGAACACGAAGATGATGAGTCCCTCAACTCGCTTGAAAGCGAAAAAGAATATTATTGGGCAAGTCTTGCAGATGGAGGTACTGATAAAGGTAAAAGACCTTCTAGACTCCATGGCACATTTGAGGACTACCATCCTCAACAATGTGCTAAGCACCGCACACGTACCTTCGAGTGCACCATAGGTGGAGGTTCCCGCTAGCCCTTCGACCGATTCGATGTTACTAGCCTTGAACAATGGTAGACACCCAGCCGTGGTAGAAATGGGCATCCTTGGGACCATTCTGAAGGACACCATTGTGGAAGGAGGTGCTGGAGTGAATGTACTACCAAAAGAGACATGGAAGAGGCTGGGGAAACCCACTTTGTGGCCATCCACATTCAATCTGGTAGGAGCCGACCAAAACGGCATCAAGCCACTCGGCATATTGATGGCCCAGCAAGTGACAATTGGTACGCAACCCTTCCTGTTAGATTTTGTAGTTATTCCCTTGAAAAAGAAAGGCTATGACGCCATCCTGGGGAGAGTGCGGTTGATCACCGCGAGGGTGAACCATAATTGGAAGAAAAATACACACTCCATGGAGAAGGGAGGGCGGAAATATATCATTGACCTACGGACCCAAGATGTTGGCGAAGAGCTCGCCTCTTCCGACTCGGGCTCAGAGGACTCTAATAAATGGGAAGGGGGTCCCGACGAAAGCAAGGGCAAGAACGCGATGGAGCCGAACAATGAAGGGGTGCTCGAATTGGAGGGATGTTTTGAAGATGAGGTGTGCTCACTCAACGGGTTCTTCTATTGGTAAGGGGAGGACTACGAACTTTTTCACTACAACATGTTGCAGATAGAGGAGCCCGCTGATCCGGAGGTCTTCCCTCTAGAATACAGAGAATATAAGGAGGGGGAAGCCCGAGTGGACGAGGCACCCGCACATCAGTTCGAGAAAGACAAGCCAATTCAATTTGAAGAGTCTAAGCTGAAGGCAACAAACCTGATAAAGGAGGAGGACCCACGGAATATATTAGTCGAGGATGACTAGGATCCCGTGCTGAAGACAACAGCCTTCAAAATATTTCTGGAGTTTAAAGACGTCTTCGCATGGACGTATAAAGACTTGAAGGGGGTACCTCCCGAACTGTGCGTGCACCGCATCCCGTTGGTACCCGAAGCTCGGCTTGTATGAAAGAGACCTTACCGGATGAACCGCAACTATGCAGCGCAGGTGAACGACGAGATAGAAAAAATGCTGGAGGCCGGTATCATTTTTAAAGTATAGACAAGTGAATGGGTGTCGCCCATAGTCATTTCATTAAGGAGGCTAACCAAATAAGGATTTGTGTGGACTTCCAATGTCTCAATGCAGTTACGATTAAAGACCCTTTCCCAATCCCGTTTACGGACAACATACTGGAGGAGGTGGCCGGCCATGAGATGTACTCATTTATGGATGGATTCTCCGGATATAACCAGATCTCAATCGCCGAGGAAGATAAACTGAAGACCACCTTCGTGGTCGAAGTTGGTGTCTATCCATACAACCGGATGCCATTCGGCCTATGCAATGCACCTGCAACATTCCAGCGAATTATACTACACATATTCGACAAAATGTCGGTAGGGAATTTTAAAGCCTTCCTCGACGACTAGTCCATCTATAGCGGGCAAGATACGCATTTGGTAGCCCTCAGAGAGCGCCTGGAGAGATGCCGAAGGGCAAGGCTGGCCCTTAATCCAAAAAAATGTCGATTTATGGTACCACAAGGCAAATTGCTTGGGCACATTGTATGCAAAGCAGGTCTGAAGACGAACCCAGACAAAATACGGGTGATCGTGGAGATGGAGCCTCCTACGGATGTCACCGGGGTAAAGTCCTTCCTGGGCCATATCAGCTACTATAGAAGGTTCATAAAAAACTTTGCACAAATATTTCACCTTTTGGACAAGCTTACTCGCAAGGGTGAGCCGTACACCTGGGGGACCCCGGAGAGTGAAGCATTTGAGGAATTGAAGACGAGGCTGGTAGCTGCCCCCATCCTCGTGTACCCCAACTGGGACAGGGAGTTCCATGTCCAAGTGGACGCTTCAAACTTTGCGATCGGTGCCACACTGGCCCAAGTGGGAGATCACGGGTTGGATCATCCCGTCTATTTTGCCAGTAGACTGTTATCCAAAGCGGAGAAAAATTACAGCACAACAGAGCGGGAGGCATTGGGGATGATCTATGCGGTACAAAAATTCAGACACTATCTGTTGGCGACACCGTTCACATTCTACGTAGACCATCAAGCCCTCATGTACTTGGTCAACAAGCCGATAATTCAAGGAAGGATTAGTCAATGGCGACTCTTGCTGCAAGAGTTTACGTTCACCATTATCGTGCGGCCTGGGAAAAGCCATGTGATAGCGGGCTAATTATCACGCATAAAGTCAGGAGAACCAGCAGAAGGGGTGAACGATGGTTTTCCAGATGCCCACTTATTCCAAATTGTTGCATTGCCATCATGGTACACGGCCATCGGGGAGTATCTTTCTACTTCAGTCTTTCTGCCAGGCATGCTACTAGGAGAATGAAGGAAACTGGTTTTACGAAGTCGAACATTCCAACTGATCAATGGGCTGTTTTATAAGATGGGACCAGATCAAATACTCAGAGATGTGTGATGAAGGAGGAGGTGCCAGGAGTTCTCCGAGAGGCGCACGAAGGACCGACGAGGGGACACATGGGACCGGACACTACTGCACGGAAGGTGCTACTCGCGGGCTTGTGGTGGTCCACACTGTATAATGATGCCCGAGAATGGGTTGTTGGTTGCGACACGTGCCAAAGGGCTGGGAAACCATTAAAGCGGGACTTTATGCCGCTCAACCCCTCGCACGTGCAAGAATTATTTGAACGATGGGGGTTGGACTTTGTTGGACCACTCAAAGTCAGCTGTGCTAGGCGGTGCAGATACATCGTGGTAGCCACAAAGTATTTGACTAAGTGGGTAGAAGCACGGGCCCTACCCGATAACTCGGCGGTGAGTATAGCCAGATTTATTTATGAGCAAATCATCACTCGTTATGGCATCCCCATGCAGCCGACGAGTGACTGAGGGGGCCATTTTGTCAACCATGTTATTAAGTTGCTCACGACAGAATTTAAGATCTTCCATTCTCTGTCAAGTTCTTACTACCCTCGAGCCAACGGGCAGGCGGAGGCCACGAACAAGATCCTTGTAGGAGTCATTTATAAGTCGTGTCGGGTCGAAGGGGAAGATTGGGAAGAGAAGTTACCCTCCGTGTTATGGGCTTACCGCACGACGTACAAAGTGACTATGGGACAAACGCCCTTCCAACTTATGTATGGGCAGGAAGCAGTGGTGCCTGCCAAATTCATGGTACTGAGTCTTCGTATTGCAATAGAAAATAGACTCGGCGATATGGAGAGCTTGAGGGAACGACTTTATGCTCTGAATAAACTTGATGAGAAGCGGATGATGGCTCAGTGGGCAACCGAGACAACGCAGTAGAGGAGGAAGTTGTGGCACGATAAGCACATAAAGCGAATGAAGTTCACCCTAGGACAACTCGTGTTGAAATATAATGGGTGAAATGAAATTAAACCTGGGAAATTTAAAGTGAGGTGGCTAGGACCTTACAAAGTTCGCGAAGTCGTAGCAAATGGATCGGTTCGGCTGTGGACATTGGACGATCGCGAAGTGATTAGAGTCGTGAATAGGTCCAAATTGAAGGTTTACCACGAACGGAGGGAACTTGGACCCTCCAATCAGGATGTTTGATATTATTATTAAAATTATAAAAAAACAAAAACAAAAAAAAACACCGTACCATTTGTATGAAAAAAAAAACAAAAAAAAAACGATAGTGGACTACCGTGGGGTGGGACCACTGGTGGTGGACACCACTGTGCAGTGGATACCAGTGCCCATGCAAGTAATAAAACATGTAGCAGCCCCAAACGCACCATAAAACACACGCACACGCAGTAGCCCCGCCCAAATGCAACCATAAAACGCACGCACAACGCCGACAACGCAGCACGCAAGCACAGGGAAGGCATACACAACCACCCAGGAGGTAGTTAAGGTGGTTACGCAAGCGTACGGTTGTAACCAAGAAATCAGTTACAAGGGAAATTAATGGAGTCGGCTGGGAAACGGAGTTGGAAGAAGCAGTTGCAGGCTTCCTCCAGTAGCAACCAGATGGATAGAAATACCAGGGTCTTGTCGTCAGGCGTGCGTGTGGCAGGCAACACAATGGATGCCAGCGCAAGTTAGAAGAAAAAGCAGAAAGCACCACAACCTGCCACAAGTGGGAAAAATACATTAACACCTCAGAATATCACCTTCGAAGGCCTGAATGGGTCGGAATGCCGGAAATGGTGGCAGGACACTCTCGACAATGATTTGGTGAAGCAAAACCTTCGTAAGGCAGAAGTGGAGTGGGCTATTTGAATGCCCATGTTTCCTATCCGCGAGTATGAGGGTGCCCTACGGTTCGTGGTGGACACCTTTGACAGACACACACGCACGAGTACTTTTGAGTACCTCGGGAGGGATGTCACCATATCCTTCAAAGCGGTGGACTTTACCAAAGTATTCGGCATCCCAGGCAGATAGGGCAGGAAAATCGAGTTGAAGGCTAAGAAGATGAAGTGTGAGGAGAAGGAATATTGGATTAAATCTAAGTATCCAGGAACTTGACGACAGCAGAGCTAGACAGCGTGGGTGATGCCACGAAGGGACGAGGAATCCGTAAGACCTTTGCTGCAGAGGGCCACTGGCGGTGCATTATGGATGTCATTAAGAGCAGGTTGACGGGATCGGGTAGGGCGTCGGACATCGCCCTCCCTCAAATTATGCTCATGAACGAGCTTATGAACGACATTGTGTACGATATGGCCGCGTTGCTAGCAGAGCGCATGTATGAGTTCTTAATGATGCAACATCGCACGTTCTATATGCCCCACTATGCTATAGGACTGTTCTTGGAGGCCATGCGGGAAGCAGTGCTGGAGGTAGAGTTGGAGGTACGGCCGCAGGGATCGTTGGCAGTGGGTGAGCCTCCGATCATGTATTGGAGACACCTGGACATTGGGCACTCTTCCGCAAAGAGGAAACAGACGGTAGATACGGCCTTAGGGGAACCTGATAGTGGGAGGGAGACTTCCTGTAGTACAGAGGATTCAAGAGCGGAGGATGATAGCAGCAGGGAGATGGAGGAGAGGGTCCTTTTTGCCCCACCCTTGCTACCGATGGGCACACCTGTGATGTCATCTGGAGTGGGAGGCACCTTTATTCCGACATTTGGGCAGAGCCGCACGCCAGTTGCACTTTGCCCCATCCAGCAACAGGTAGCATCACCTCTGCAAGATCGAGCACCACCTTCGAGACCGGCCCCGACCACGGAGGCACTTATCGAAGACATGGCAGAGTCGCGTACGGAGGAGTTACCGCATCGGGTAGTGGTAGATGAGGAGCAGGGACTGAGGGAGGTGGTTGATACGGAGCCTCAGGTGCGGTTGGATGTTGTTGGGACTGAGGCAGTGGTGACTGTTTCTGCCTCTTTGTTAGAGGAGCCCATGGCTATGGCGACACATCCCTCGGTCGTAGAGATGCAGAGAGTCCAGGGGATCCCTAGTGCAGACCCGTTGGTAGTGGCTATGGAGAGCTGGCTGACGTAGCGATTCCAGATGACATTGGTACAACCGGGGGGAGCTGTTGTATTCTCACCTTGTCGAGAGACTCGAGCTGAGGTAGTAGACTTGGACAATTCCTCTGGCGAGACACATGTACCAGCAGTTGGGAACGAGGCAGGAGAGGTCGTCTCTGCCATCCAGGAGCACGTGGATGCTACACCTCTAGTGGCGGAGGAGGTACCCTCATACCAACAGGATGCGGTAGTATCGGTTCCGACAGAGACTTCTGAGTTACCCCGTGGCGCTCTTACACAGATGCCACTTCCGTCAAGGTCCCAGCCTTCGGAGCAGGAGGGGGAGGACATTGAGGCCTATTTAGTTGACATGGTGACGAGGGGTAGGCGAGTGGTGGCCACGGCCTAGATGCGAGCATTGTAGCAAGTTGTGGTGGAGTTAGAGAGGGTCCTACAGTTTATGCAGGTGGGCTGCCCCGCATCCTTTGCTACATGCTTTGAGTCTCCGGGATGGCCGACTACTGAGACGGATGAGATGCTACAAGCTTGGATTGTGCGTCAGCCCATTATGGAGAGTCGGGTGATGGCAGTCGTCCGAGAGATTGAGCAGGTCTACCGAGATGCCTACTATGCATTAAGGCGTACGCAACATGAGTTTGCGGTCCGCGAGGCTGCTCGAGTCGAGTTGGAGAGGGATGTGGCTAGTCAGCAGGCCTCGTGGGCAGCAGAGAGGGCCCAGTTGTTGGCGCAGCTTGAGATGGCCCGAGCAGAGAGGGCTGAGGTGGAGACTCACCTTTCGGCGGAGCAGAGTGTGAGGAGCCTCGTATACCAGGAGTTGGATGTAGTCACTGCCGAGAGGAGCCTGTTGCAAGATCGATTGGTCTATATGACGGAGACAGCGGATAAGAAAGAGGAGTTGCTGGAAGCCGCGCATATGGTGAAGACGGCTTTGGAGAAAGTGTTGGTGGCGGAGTGTGATGTGACTGCACGTACTCAACAGGTTTATGAGCTCCGCACCCGCTTGGCGGCCCAGAAACCGACATCTCAGCCTTCTACTTCAGGGACGCTTCCCCAACCCTCTCCTTAGTTTTGTCTTGATGTATATTTTGTATGGGTTGCATTGTCTCCATTTTTGTTGTTAGTCGTCGGAGACGACTTCTTTTTGGGGGAGATGATGTTGTCGGGAAATATGTATATCTTATGTTTTGGTAGAAATGTTGTTTGTTAGTAGTTAGTTAGCCGACGGGTAGGTAGTTGGAGTCGCGACGGTTGTGTCGCACCCCTTCGGCTGTTATATATTGTACTACCTGCGGGTATTGAAGAGTGTGTTGTTGACGACAGATAATACTATGAACATTGTATACACTCTGAGTTATTAGTGGAAAGCTTATTCTCGTATTCATGCTGTTATTTTATTGTTTATTTCTGCGTTACTTCTGTACTCTTTCTGTTTACCCAATGAGGCAAACAAGAGAAACTCAAGCCACATTACTATGGTCTTTTCAGGATTTCCAGGCGAGTTGGCCAGGTGGCTTATGAGTTAGATTTACCGGTTGATAGTAAAGTTCATAATGTGTTCCATGTGTCACGCCTTAAGAAGGCATTGGGACAATAGATAGTTCCTTCTGCAGTTCTACCACCCTTAGATGATGAGGGGAAGTTAGTGCTAGTACCTGAGGCCATTCTGGAGTTCAGAGAGCATTATTTGCGGAGAAGTGTCATCAGGGAATTTTTGATTAAATGGAAGGATCTGCCGATAGAGGATGCTATTTGGGAGTGTGATAGCATTTTACAGCATCCAGCATTGAGTTTGCTTGAGGACAAGCAAATTTTGGGAGGGCGGACTGTAATGTCCCCATCCTAGTCAGGGACTTGGGATTGAGGAGTTAGCTTATTTTTGGACCCTTGTAGGCTAACAGAGTATGGATAAAGGGGTCAGCAATGCAGTATTTTGAGGAGTGGTCTGTCTATTTGTTCTAGTTCAATTCTGGTCTTCGTTTCATCAATTTTTGACACTTTATGAGGATTTCCTATTTTTTAGGGAAAAAATGCTAAAAATAGACATGGTCCTATTTTCATTGGCATGGCGAACTGTGACCCTAGCTTCTGACAGATTCAGTTTTCGAGCAATAATGTGTGAGATGAATTTTTTAGTGGTTCCATAGGCAATAATTTTTTTTATTGAAATATTAATATAAAATCATAAAGTGCATCACTTAAATTTATTTAAGTGAAGATTTATTATCTCCTTAGCTAGGCGTGGCTTTTAGGGTTAAGTTGGGAACCCTAAAAGAAAGTTATTATTTTTAAATCCCTAATTGCAAAAAATCTAACCTTTTGGGTATTTAGGCAGCCAAGATGGAAATTAAACCTCATTCTTGATATTGAGCATTTGACATTTTCTCCTGAGCACTTGGCTATGGCGGCTAGGGTTTGGACCAGTTTTGGAGAGCATGCATTCTTCAGAATTCAGTAGCTTTGAGATTGTGATAGATCAATCGAATTGTTGCAGCTTGGTTGGTTTTATTCAGAAGTCAAATTGAATTGAATTGGGGCATATTTGGCTTCTTACAAGGCAGATTTTTTGTAGGGTTTTCCTATTTACTGTTTTGTTGTTGATTCTTCTATAGTTTAGAGGCTTCTTTTCCCAAACACACAACTTGCTCATTTATTGGCACTATCTTTCACTGTTTGGGTGTCCTAGTATCTAAATAAGAGAAGATCTGAATTGTTCCAGAATAAAAATCAGAACTTTGTAAGTTGCTGATTTATTCTTTCTTTTCAATAAATTGGCTAAGGACCTACGGGTATGCTTCTAAATTCTCCAATTCATTGTTTCAGTTGATTAAATTCATGTATTATTCAATATGTGTTGCAAATTAAAGAAACCCTCTTCTGCAACTTCTGTCAATTTCTGAAAGACCATCGTAATAATTAAAAATTACAAAGAAGATCTACAAATTACAGCAGGTTGAAGGATTGAACCAGCAAGGTTTCATCACATCACCTCCTTTTCGTGTACTTGCTCCTCCTCAATCAAATAAGGTTTCAGCTTGTCTTCACATTGTTCAAAAACACTACACACCAAAGCGTAAGCAGTTGGAGAAGTTGATTTCTGACGCCCGTGTACTGCTAGAAGAAGTGTCATAATGGGCTGAGATATGCTATCAATGTTATCCACGATGGAGATCATGATATCTCTCATGTAGTCCTGTATACACTTGTCATTCCCTGAACTAGTGGACTCTACAAAAAGCCTGAATAACTGCAACACAAGATCATGCTGGTCATAATCAAGCATGGCAACACATGATTTAACTTGTGCAATTAGCCGTTAGCTCTAAGACCTTTACCTTCCGTGCATAGGTAGGACTCCCAATATCTCCAATCCCAGCCATACAATCAATGATCAACTGAAAAACCTCTCTCATGGTGTTATCAAAATAAGGAAGGAGAGGAACTATGATCCTCATGAACTGACTGTAGCATAGGGCAACAACAAGCCTGATCTCACTATTGTTATGCCTCAAGTACCTATACTCACCTAACACTACCACTGCCACTACAGAACCCATTGCTATCTGAAGCACTGTTGAAGGTGAATGCCCTACCATACTCAAACTTTCTTCCAGCCTTCTAAGAATACATAATGTATCATACCTGGACTGTGGAATTTCACCAAGTTTTTCAGCTTGTTCATATATTGTTCTCGCTAACCAAATCAAATCACTAGATACAATTTGTTTGACACTAAGTGAACCCATAACTGAAACTGATGAGTGCTGGTCACTCAAATGATGCAAGGTGCTGATTCACTGAGTGTTTGTTTTAACCCAACAGGATAGCAGGAGACCACTTTGATACCACTGTAATATCCCTTTGCCAATTCTGACATCAAAATGTTGATTAGAGGCTCGAGGAATATCGTCAAACACTTGTCATGAATCCTCTAATTTGCTGTCATTTGTTTCAGATTGATTTTGCTTGCTTGAAATGGTTTCAAATGATGTTTAAGTGCTTGCAAATTAACACCATAGTGTCCAAGCAAAGTACTATAAGCAAATGCAACTACTTTTGGTCTTTTCATATGCATTAAAATGAATTCTACATGTAAAATGTGCATCTATAGCCATTTGTCATTTTCACAAACATTTGGCATGCATACTAAGAACACTCTAATGATCAAAGTGCTGCTATGAATCTCCTAGCTTAAACTCTTTTATCAAAATGCAATACTTAAGCATGAACTTGCCAAGACTCTTGGCTACAATGAAGGATAGATATAATATCAAATTTGTTATCAAAAAACTACCATAGCAGCATAATGTTCAAATATGAGAACCTGGAAATGATGGCAGTCTGAAGACAAGTCTGAAAATTGAAGTTTCAGACTTACCAACACCTCAAACATTGGTGGCAAACTCTGAAAATGGCCACAAAATGATGTAAAAATGTCTTCCTAGTGAAATCGCCCGACTTGGTAAGTGGCTGGAAATGAAAAAAATTCTGAGGACAGCCTGCAACAATGGTGTCTCAGACCTGCAAAAGCGATGATAATGTCTGAGAATGTGAAATATTCCCCTTAAATTTTTTCCAAATTTTTCCAAATTACAATTAACACAAACACTCGTTAGGGTTAGATAATAATAATCAAACACTGCTGAAAGTAACCCTTCCACTTTCTGATCGCAAAGAGCCCAATATGGGAAGGTGAGAGCATACGGTGGTAAGGGGATTGTTAGCACAATAAACTGCTGGAAGTTATAATGCAAGTACAATACTGGGCGGCGAGCCAACCCCTTCCGTTTGTCCAGCGGGTGGAAGAACTTATACAACAATTTGGTGGTGCAACTAGCCAATTCACAATATTCCAAGAAACTGAGAATAATAACAATCACTCGACCACTTATCCAGTGGGAGGACTGAAAATGAAATTGCAATCAACTCAACTGCTTATTCAATGGGAGGACAGTGTTACAATAATTAAGAAAGGCGGCAAGCCAGCCTCTTCCACTTTTTTAGTGGGTCTTGAGCAACAATCCCAAATAGATAGCTGTTAGTGCTACTAATCGGTTTTACAATGCACAATATGGATTTTAGATTAATAGATATCACTGTCCAAAGATAGGCAGCAAAGCCAACCTCTTCCACTTATGCAGTGGGACTAAGAGTGATCAAGAGAATTGTTGTTAGTACTACTAACCAACATTACAAGATGAATACGAATGATAAATCAAGAACTGATATCAACTCTAACAGCAGCAACTAATAAGATATTCACTCCCAAACCAACATAGACCAACATCACCTAAAAAACACTCCACACCAACAACTTCAGAATCTGATATGCAAATAGCCTGCTGGGAAAACGCAGACCAGCAACTACAAAACTCACAAATTTACTCACAACTCTACCCACACTCAACAAAATAACCCCCAAATGGATGCAAATGAAAGATACAAGGTAGGCGATAAGGATAGAGCCAACAAAATGCACCCCAAACCCCTAAATTAATTTATGCACGCATTCCCAGGCAGCCCAACACAGTACGACCTAGGCAAAAGTTCAATTTGCATTATAAAAATAAATACCCAACATTAAGCACTACCAACTTACAAACATAATCGCCTGGGGTATAAGAAAAGAGTGAGCCATTACCCAGAATGAGCTGACACACGAACAAAGAGCTACGAACGAAAACATGCTACAGCCACACAAACCAGCAACCTGAAAAACACACTAATAGCACTCCAAAATCAAAACACCACAAAAAGCTTCATCTTTGTTGAGCTCAATCTGCTCCTCTGGATGAGAAATAGTCACAAGTTCAGCTAGGCGCTATCTCTCAAGCACGAAATTGAAGGCACTATCAGGTATGCATTCCTCGAAGCAAGAGTCTGATAGTATTTCGACAGCACTTCGTTATCATAGCAAATGGATACCATAACAAGAGCCTAACACTCTTATTTATAGCTTTTTCTGTCTCCAAATTTAAATTCACATTCACTCCAAATGGACACCAAACCCAAATGCACATTCACTTCATATTATTTTGAAATTTATATTTCATTTCTCCTTCTCCCCAAATCGACCTTCACTAAGAGGCAAATATACTTTATAAAAATATCAATAAAGCATAATGTGGCGGCCAAAGGTGATAAAATGCATGATATTATAAAATCGACTTATTCCTCCTTAGGCGTCCAATATGAATAGGTGAAATATATTGCAAAGTTAACTTATTTCTCCCTTACGCATCCATTATGCCTTAGCTAATATTTCACTTAATAAAACATTTTTCCTCTGTGAGATTTTGCCAAGATCTAGGGCTCAATGAAAAATACAATAGAGAGACAAAATAGATGATAGAAATAAACTGTACTCTATCAAGATGAAAATATTGATCAATTGGATCATCAAAAGTTACATACAATGAATATGAGCCTGCTTATATAGGCAAGGCTATATGGATATGTGAGCACACAAACATGACATGTGGCTCAATAAGAAACAAGGGTAGGTAGGAAATAGGTGTGGGTAGGTAGGAGAAACAATATAATATTCCACATGAGGTGGATTACTCACCGAAGGTGGAATTATCACTCCACAATAAGTGGATATGATAGAGTAGTAACAAGATCAACACCATAAAAGGTGGAAATTCTCCTACACACACTATCCCAATGTGGCACAAACACCCAAGTGTCTCATACCCAAACTACTATGAAATGCATTTCCTAAGTAAACTTAAGTAAGGTGTAATAATATCCATGATGAATAATTATTTACACCGACATAATAAAGAATTGCCCAACATAAGCACTTGTCTACACATTTTTAAAGATTAAAATCTTAATAAAATATTTTTCAGATGGACGCCCCCAAAAAGAAGAAATAACATAAGTCATTTAATTAATAAATGACTAGGTCCATTTGATCATATAATCAAGCTGAAGAAGCTCAATCCAATTTGCCTGCCAAAAATAGAATTGGATCTTTGGATCATCATGCCAAGTTGGACCGCCATAAATAGCCTGTGTTGCACTGGCTCAACCCAAAACCCTAAAATTAGTACTTACTAAAAATAGTGTCTCCAATCTCCGTTAGGGCACAAACCAGGAAGCAATTGTCACTTACTAAAAATAGCACATTGCTAAAAATAGTGTGTCCAAATGCAATTTAACCACATATTGAGCAACAGTCACAACTTACTAAAAATAGTAAGTCTGAAAAAGTCTTTAGATTAGTCAGCATGTCACACCATTGCGAGGCTCTCTGAAAACCCAGAAAAACCCAGAAAAGTAAGCTGCTCTTTTCTCCACTTAATAAAAATAGTAAGTTTGCCAAACTCCACTGCTTCCTATGCATGTACTATCATTGCGAAGCTTTCCGAAAACCCAGTAGGAATCTAGAACTCAAACTGACAAACTCCAACATGCAGGCCACCAAAAATGCCGAAACATCCTCCTAGAAAATCAGAAACTCTAATTATGCCTCTGCCTGACCAACGGGTCTTAGAATTGGCCAATAGACCCCAAAACAAACTAGAGTGGAAAAGGGGACATTACGGAATGCTCAAAAAACTATCTCCAAAATGGTCTTCAACAAAATCTCCTTGAGTTGGGAATGAAATGTCAAGTCTGAAAGTGTGCTCCCAGCCAACAATGGAGGTCAAACAAGCTCCAACAACAGTGGAATTATGCAGGTTTGAAGGACACAACAGGAAGTGGCAACAATGGCAGCCAATCACCATGGAGGAAATGCACCAAAATGGAGGAATTTGACCTCCTAAATAAAATCGCCCTTCTTCAACAATGGCGCCACCTCCAAAAATCACCCAAATCTGAAAAATACTCTCCAAAATTTGCTCCAGTGGCCCCCAAATAAAATCGCCTATGTCTGGATTGGCAGAATATAAACTTCAAACATCAACTTCAGCCCCAAATGTGTCAAAAAGACACTTCACCAAAATCGCCCAGCTAGAAAAATTCGCCCAACTTAGCAACTTAGTAATCACAATCAGCAAACATATTATTATTTTAATGTTGGTTTCTCCTTTTAAACATGTTTTTGCCTTGAGTTTTCACCACACAAGCAATGTGGGATAAAACATTTGCTTTTACAACTTGTCTAGGAAAATCGACTTGCCTGGGAAAATGTTAGTTTTAATTATTTTAATTGCAAGTTATTATTTAATCGTTTTTTATTTTTTAAATAATCATTATCACATGTAAAAACAACTAAATTTGGGGTCATTTATTTAATAATTTTCAAATTTGATCAATTTTGACCCTTGGGGGAAAATCGCCCCATGTTTGGATTAAAAATCCAAATAAAATATATTAAAATGTTCAAAATTAACCATTTGGGGGAAAATCGCTCTCTATTGGGATAAAAATTTCATCACATTTGCACCAAAATGTCTCTAGGGGAAATCGCCACCTGTCTGGAGTAAAAAATCCAATTAATTTCATCACTAAAGTCTCAAAAATCACCTTGGGGAAAAATCGACCCCCATCTGGATAGTCATCCGGATCCAAAAATCATCAATACTTGCACTAGTGGAAATTCAATCATCATCAGGAATCATCATCCGCACAAAAATCCTCAAAATTTGATCATTAATAGCTCTGGTGGTAAATCGATCATCATTAGGAACTTGCATGTCATCATCATCAACGTCATCCACAATCCTAGGGGAAATTCGTGGGTCATCAGGAGGATTTCCCAACACTTAGTCAAAATTTTACCTCCTTGATAGAAAATCGCCCTCTATTAGGAATTTGAATGGGGAAAAATGAGGTCCATCGGAAATCCAGGGGAAATTCATATCCCATCAGAATTTTGAGTGAGGGAAAATCATGGGTCATCATAAATATGGGGGGGAAAGCACCTCCCATCAGGAGTTTTGATGTTTAGACCCTTAAAATATGGATTTTCATCAAGAATTTGATGATATTCCACTGAAAATCGACTAGACACTTCAAATTTTCAATAAAACACATCGAGATTGGGGTAAATTTACCAAAATTTGAGCAAGACCAAAGGAATTCTATCGGGATAAAGTGCAAATCTAACTTGAATAACCTCCTAGGAGCAAGATAACAACTCCTAAAGGACCTAGGCACAAAAATATCACCAAACTGAACGTTTGAAACGTGTCTACGCTCAAAAGGTCAACACTTAGACAAAATTTAGGATCACTTAGACATCTAATAGTTTACACACTTGATCCTATAAGACCCAAAACCCTAATAGCGATTAGGCATGAGACTCGGACTCTTGAAAGCTCAAAATTGCCGTAGATTGCCAAAACCCTAAACTAACAATACGCGGAAAGTAGGAAAGAGGGGGTCCCCGTTTACAATGGGGCGATGTGTGAAAAGGTCACAACAAGAACCTAACGAGAATTTGTCTCACGATAGTGAGACTTCACAAATTCTCAAACTTGAGATTGCGAACAGTAGATCGTGATAGCTATATGGAGCGTCCTCCCGTCACCTCTTTGAACAAGCAATCTCCCCTTAATCTGGTGCAGGAGCACCCTTCCAAGCTCTTCCTCCTTCTTTGTTTTGTTGGTTTTATGCTTCTTTTGAAGCCATTGTACATGTAATAAGGGCCTATGAGCTCATTTGTTCTTCACTAGGTCCTAGTTGTAGGTCCTTAGTGTTTTTGTTGTGATTTCTTGTGCAGGAGAGGTTGAGTGTGCCTTGGATGTGTGTTAGGCCTTATTGGCATGTTGATGTCCTTAGGATAGCCCAAAATAGGCCTAGGAGTCATGAAAAGCAACAATGGCAAAGTTGCTCAAAAGATGCAAAAGTTGCATGACAACTTTTAAAAGTTGTCAACCAACTTTTCCACCGAAAAGGTCAAAGACCCTTATTGAGCGTGGAGAGGCCTAATTTCGGCACACCGACCGAGGCAAAGGTGGTATAAGTAATTGCAAACCCTAATTGGATGGGTTGGATGTCAGACTTTGTACGACTAAGTAAGAAAAGCTTGACTGTGACTGTTTGTTGGTTACCAGTCAGTTTGAAAGAGCTACCGAGCAAGTTAATGGATTGATTTGCGTGCAAAGCTGTGTGAAATGTTTTCTATGGTATAAATACTTTCATTGTGAGCAATTAGATTAGGTTTTTATTTGCCGGTTGAGTGTGTTTGTAAATAGTTTGTAAATTGCATTGTCACTGTCCAGTTTTGGACTGGTTTGTGTAAATGGATGCATAACTCCATTCCCCATTGTGGAACCACCATGAAACCATGGGGAATGAGAGTGCAGACTTTGTATTATAGTCCAATGCAAGCAGGGCCCTTGAAAATGCAGGGAGGCTATCAAAAGACCCAATCCTAGGCGAGACTGAACAGTGCCCGGCTAGGAAAGGTCAAGTTGCAGAGGTCTTGGAGAGCAAGGTTGGTCAGAGGAGACTGCACCCTTTGGAGGAGGTGTGGAGGAGTGTGTGAAGCACCATTGGAGTGAAGGAGGAGCCTCCACCAATCCAGACAAGGTGGCTAAAATACAAAACCTTCACTGTGACCCAGGCAGACCCTAAAACCCTCACAAAAACCCTTAAAAACCCCAAAATTCGCCCAAGGCACTGTACGGCCACTTGGAGGCCCAAAACCAGAGAAATCCTTGAGCCCTTGCCAAATGAATGGTAGTCCATTTTGGGAGTTTGGGTAGTTTGTGCATCGTTTGTGAGAGGGAGACCTAAAGGACCGGGTAGGAGGCCTAATTGGTCCTAATCCTTGTAGCCCTATTTTGTAGGCAAAACACAAAATAGTGAAATCAGTAAGGGGTTGAAAGTTTGAAACCTCTTGGGGGCACATGAATGGGTGGAAAGACCATGAATTA
Source organism: Cryptomeria japonica (assembly GCF_030272615.1). Taxonomy (NCBI): domain Eukaryota; kingdom Viridiplantae; phylum Streptophyta; class Pinopsida; order Cupressales; family Cupressaceae; genus Cryptomeria; species Cryptomeria japonica. The sequence continues at coordinate 476,495,077 of NC_081407.1, read as the reverse complement.
GACCTGATATAACCTTGCTAAGACCTAGGAAGGTGTGGAGCAAGCCAAGCCCTTATTAGCCATAGTAAGGGGTTTTGAGTCTCATGAACAGGTGAGACCTTAGGAGCAGCATTGCAACTCATTGGTGGATGGATTGGGCAAGGTCGGGGGATACCTCAAGCAAGGGAAGTCCTAGAGACCCTAGGGTGTGAAGATAACACCAGGTGATCCAAGGAAAGGATCCAAGAGCATAGACTAGGCTAGTCTATCCCAAACCCCATCCCATCATAATCAAATGAAATGATTAAGCAATTATCAATGGAGTAAATAAACCAATTAAGCGCTAACCAATGGCATTAACAAACATGAATCATTAACCGATGGCATTAAAGAATTAAACACAAAGGAGGTGCCATTCGGAGATAAATAGACATGCTCTTCCCCAGTGTTCGCAACCCTATTGGGAGGGACACCACTCTACAGACCTGATGAGGTATATAAAAGGCTTCACCAGCATTCAAGGAGGGCATCAGGAGAAGTGAAGACATCCAATCACATGCATCCACAGCAGATCCAATAGAAGAGGGCCAAGGAAGTGAAGGGAAGAACACTCAGTACCTGCAGCGACCAGTACAAAGAACACAAATACAGACCAAGGGAAGATCATTGTGAGCAGCAAATGCCAACTGGATCAGACCTGTGACAGATCAGGTCTAGAACCACTATACCAACAGACAATAACTCTAATAATTAATCTTGTGGGTAAAATCTAGGGTAAATCAAGAAAGAGACATTACAAAGTTGAATATGTATTTATAATTAACAAGAGATATGTTGTGAATAGTCACGATGCTTAGGATTGATCAGACCTGTGATAGATCAGGTCTAGGACCACTATACCAACAGACAATAACTCTAATAATTAATCTAGTGGGAAAAATCTGGGGTAAATCAAGAAGGGGACATTACAAAGTTGAATATCTATTTATAAGTAACAAGAGGTATGTTGTGAATAGTCATGATGCTTAGGATTGATCAGACCTGTGACAGATCTGGTCTAGGATCACTATACAAATAGGCAATAACTCAATAATTAATCTTGTGGGCAAAATCTAGGGTAAATCAGGAAGGGGACATTACAAAGTTGAATATCTATTTATAAGTAACAAGAGTTATGTTGTGAATAGTCATGATGCTTAGGATTGATGGTTCACATAAATCAAATACTTAGATTATCAATAACACTCTTGATTGGTCTTGTATTTACAATAAATGCTGATTTTCTCCCTAGACTAAGCTGCCCACAAAATTTCTCCAAACTGTATGGTTGCTTTTACAAAATGTCTCCATATGCAGGCTGGTGTATGTTGCAATGCTTGTCAACACAATATCTTTTATGTTTAGGATTGAATTTCTTGTGCATAGCCATATTAACTCAATTTCCTAAGTGATAAATATTTCTTGATCATCCCTTGAGAATCTGAGATATTAATAATATAAGAAACATCATCATCATGTTATCTTGAATAAAGTTTAGAACATTCCATTGAGGCATCACAAATAGTCTCACTTCCGAAATATAGCCTTTGAAAATATTGAGTATACCAAAGATGGCTAGGCAAAACATCTTGGTCTAGTAGTATATAGGCATTTGTACCAACTTTTAAACAGAGGTTCAATAATGTATAGGCTTGTTCATATATGAGATTCTTTTATTCTACTTATATTTGAAAAGATGTTTAATAATAATGACCTCAACATTAAATTTAACAATTAACAGTGATATTATCAAATTTATTATTCAAACATCCTTCGTTTATTCTTCCATATAACTTTGGAAGGATATTTGCAAAGAGCCACTGTTTTATAGTAACTTTTCATTGAAGCACTTTCATAACAATGTGGAAATCATTTGAAGGGAACAAAGTATAATTCATTTTATTATTTTCCTTCCATTTTTGCCTTCATATAAATCGAGTAATATTTTCCTTTCAATAATATTTGGAAAAACAGGTCATAAGAAGGTAATTTTCTCCCATCTTATGTTCCTTCCCTTTTCAAAATATTTTGGTTGTTATGGGAATTCAATTATTTTCCTTTTTTATTGATAGAAGAAGGTTTATTGGCTTGTCAGCCTGTGAGACGTAAACTGGGTCAGAAAGCTGAGGCACATATGATATGCACTTTTTTTACCAAATTAGCACAATTGGAGTTTTCCTTGTAGTTCCTGGTGGGCATGGACATTGTGCCTTCATTATGGTAGTTCTCCATATTTACCACTTCATGCCAACAAGGCTTTATGGGGATTCAATTATTAATACTACTAGTATATTCTCACACTTTCCAGTAGCACCCAATGCCACTATTTATGGTTAGTATAATATTTGTTTATGATTTTCTTTGTTATAGACATGCCATCATGTATATACATTGGAATCACTATAAAAATTTGTAAAAGGGCCATTATAAGATATGATGTTTTGTTCAACTTGGCAGAAAAATAACAATTGCTTTAATTGATTGACCCAAACAATACCACCCCTTACAAATACCGATGCAAATATGCAGAAAACAATTTCTCAGATATTATAATCAACATCCAAATTGTACATGGGATACAACTCAATTTTTTTCTTTCAATTGTTCTTGTTTTTGTGCAGTCCAAAGCAACCCCAGTCTTGAGCCGATCTTAGTTATTGAATCTAGTTGTAGTTTGTCATTATTGTGAGGTTCCTTGCCTTTAATTTTATTTGCAGGTGGATTTGTAGCTATTTATTTGTTCAAGTTGTAGTTCAGCAAATTCAGTGCTGTGTGAATGGGAAACTTGAACCCTATGTAGACTCTTGTATGTGAAGAGATTAAATTTTGCAAAGGTGAAGGCTTGGATTTGGGAGACAGAAAAATACTACCGATGTACAATATCAGTTATTTTCCCTGTAACCCTTACTTTAGTTGTACAACATCCAAATTGGCACAAAAATTGATGTGTTTCAGCAGAAGAATATGCACGTTGACATAGAATTTTTTGGGAAAAGCATGAATTTAAAGTCAAGTTGGAGAAGGTTGATAACATCCATATAAAATTTAAGAAACATGGAGGCCATATTTTTAGGCAGCAAGAAGCTTAAGAAATATTTGTAAATCCTACAAATCTGACTTAAGAAAATTAGAAACATTAGACATGACCTCAGCTGTATCTATAAGCGGATCTCATGTCAACTAGAATAGCTAACATTCAACTGTACCAGCATACCCAGCATTAGTTGGTACATGTTTGATATTGAGAGTGCTATTGAGTATTAATCATATGATATATTACAATCAGGTTGTAAATTTAACTTTATGTTCTTTATCTTCTGATTAATTAAATTGCTTATAAATTAGATATCATAACATGTGGGGATATGCATGTGAGTAGAGGGAAGTTATAATCTTTATTTAAATACTAAAATAAAAGAGATTTCGTTTGTTCTTCCTCATTATTATTTTTAGTTTTATGGTTGGCTAAGAAAATTCCAACTTTGCAGCAAACCGATCTGAAGCTAGTGGAGCTATCTCTTTTTTTTTTTAATTTGATGAAAATATTTACTATCTTTGGTCTTCTGGTATCACATTAACAGGTATGAGGATGGAAGTATTGCTTGGTGGGATATGAGGAATCCAAAATTACCTGTGACATCTGTTAGATTTCATTCAGAACCAGGTTCATTTTCTGCTACAAAGTTTTGTAGTTTTTATTCAAGGGATTTTATGTTCTCTCCTCATTTCTAAACTTTTTTTTCAAATATCTGATTGTGCCAATTCAAGGAGATCCATTTTTTTTTCCTTTGAGCATAGCATCACATTTTCTCTGTTGTGGATTCAGTTCTATGTCTTGATGTCGACAAAGACTGCATCAGTGGTGTTTCTGGAGCAGCTGATGACAAGATTGTGTTTTTCTCTCTTGATTATGATAAGGTGAAAAGTAGCCCCACCAATTCTTAGTTAACACGCAGGTTATTCTTCATGCATTTAATGTCATTTTTGTCTCATATATTTTCATATAAAATATGATAGCAATACCTTAGTAAAAAATACCTATCTGTCTATAGGATAGACATTAGAGTACTATTATTATCAAGGAACTCTCAGAACCAAGTTTTCTTGCTTGTATAGGAATTGCAATCTGGAACTAGCAAGATAGCTATCATATTGAATGACAGACTCTTTTCTCCATGGGAGGACTGCCAAGAAATTGAAAAGTTATTCTTCTCGAAGATGAACTACATGTCAAAAGAAAGATCTTAACTAAGAATGAACGTACCAAAATACTGAAAAACCCTCCTATGAGCATTTTGATTTACTCATTTGCTTTCACACTCATTTGACCTAATGTGTGCCAGTTGAATGCCATGCACTAACTCAATGAGTCTGGCAGACCGGAACTTTAAAGAAAACATTTAGAAAAAGTTAAAAAATGCAAGTCTCATGCCCAGACTTTGTGAGTGCTAGGTAAGTGCATTAAGAAGAAACATTAAAAAAACACACTTAAGAAAATAGAAAACATCATCATCTACCCTAACCTGTCACTACCACACTAAAACCTTCCTATGACCTTTTTGATTTGCTCATTTGCTTTCACACTCATTTGACCCTCCCTCTACATGTTCTTAAAAAGAGCTGTACAGTTGGATTGACAGTTGATTTATGCAAACAAGAAGTTGATATAAAGAGTTGCATTTTAGTTACACACATTTCTGGGTTATAATATAATCTGTTGGGTATCTTTATTATTATGGTATGTCGAACAAATTTACACAAATCACTGTTTTGTCTTAAGCTCAAAGAACTGAAAAGCTTCTTTCTTTTGTGAGCAAGATTTGTCATCTTTCTCTTTTGAACACTTTGGTATTACTCTTCAAACTTCTTCTAGACTTTAAATACTTGTTGAGTACATTATGAAGAGGTTATAAGCTTTCTAGTAGTAAATACCTGACTTTCATATTTTGGCGAGGATGAGCATCTTTGCAAATTCTTTTTGTTTGAACTCATAGCTGTGATTTGAGATGCTTGTAAAACTTCCAAAGCTTTTTTCTTCTGTTGAACCTTCTATTAGATCTTTGACTGTAGCTTTTATCAGACTTAAGAACACTGCTGAAGTACCTGTGATTTGAAGTTGGTAATGGTGTTGGGGTTCTTATACCCCTTGAATCTGAGGTACTGTACATTCGTCATGGAATTTGCTTTGGGTTTTTCCATACTGAGGTCTAGTCTTACATGAATGATTGTGGTTTCTTTTCTGCCTTGATTGGTTTTTGGGGAAGTGATGTATGTTGACCTTGAGACATGTTATCAATGTTCTAAGTTGCCTGGCCCTGGGTTGGGGTTGGGTGGATTGGTCCAAGGTTGGGCTCATGTTACCCACCTCCTTAATTTGTGGTCTTGGATTTCTGTGGTGGTTTATTCTGAGAAGATAAATGAGTGAAAACTGAAGACTTATTGCAACACTGTATTGTGATCGCCTTATTGTTTATTGGATCTTGCAAATTTTTTATTACCGAAGTTGTTACTTTAGGTATGGGTTCAGACTCTCAGAGTTTGTGTTTCTCAATATGACGATTTTTGGCCCTGGTTTTGTATGGCATAGTACAGCCATACAATATATATATTATATACACATTATTTTGCCAAAAAAAAAAAGAATTGAAAATATACTTGATAATGAGAAAAGTACCTGATAATTCAATGTTATATCATATAGTATCAAATCAATGAAAATTGTAAGTACAATTGTACAATCAATAATCTTCATCTTGTTCATCATCATCAAACTAATCATTTGGTTGATTTGAACCACAACTAATTGTAGTGCCACTCCCACTAGCTACATCTTGTGTAGAAGCCTCCTCATCTTGTAAAGTTATTGTGGCAAGATGTGTGATAGATGCTTCAAGTCGGCATGCTTAGGAGTTACATCTTAATTCTTTGTTACCCTTTGTTTGTATGTGACTTCCTTATGTAATGGGAGGCACAAGTTTGAATGTATATAGGTCAAATCTTTTTCTTTTTTTTGCAGCTAACTGGTTGCACTTAAATAAGTGTATAGAGGAGTTAGTAATCTGGTTCTATGTAATGTCCTCTTTTCAAGCATAATTGTTATTTGAACAATTAAGTCCATTTTACAAGTTTTCATGTACGCTATTTGGTTGGTGAGGGAGAATTTAAAATTTCTTGGAGAGCACAAGATTGGTCAAACGATGGATTTCTTCTTGGCAATAAGTGTAGATGGTCTTGGTGAGCCTCATAATGCTTTCAGAATGCAATTTTGGCCTTTTGGAAGCTTTCCAAACTTGTTAGAGAAGCATGCTATTTTTAGATAGTCGCTTAGTTGTTTCAGCTCATTGTCTTAAGTCCTTAGTGACATATTGGTATGGTTAGAATTTCTTATTTCTCTCATTTTGATGCTTTTGAGAAGTTGGGTGATTCATTAAATTATAAACAATTATAAACAATTATAATTTAAGTTGTCCTAAGGAGGAAATATTTAAAAGGCAACTAAGGTATAAATATTTATTTAAAATCGTTTAAAGTTGTGCCTACAAGGGGACACCTAGGCACGTGGAGGACTTTTTCTTTTGATTGGTGAACCCTTTTGACTGGAGCTATGAACCAGTGAGGCCACAAATGGGGGACCTCATACTTGACATTAACGCAACGACAACAGCCAAAACCTGCGAGTGCCCAGTAGTGGCACCGAGCCTGTGAGCGCCCAACAGGGGACTTGGCACAAGCCTTTACACCTGTCAACTGACATTAATGCTGCTACGATTCACAATCAGCCTATAGGCGATTTGAACCTTGGTGACAACATTAACAATGCCACAACTTAACCATCACATTGTAGGATCAACCCCGACACATGGAGGAATTTTGCTCTCATAAAAGGTTTTTTTTTAATTTAAAAAAAAAAGAATGTTGAGGAAAAATGAAAATTGTTATTTGATAATTATTTTCCTTCCAAGAGGTTGAGAACTCATTTTTGAGGGTAGCCATGATTTTAATATTTGTTTCTCCCTTAGAGAGAAGTTGTTCTCATCTCCAATTTTTATGAGGATGAAATCCCTCTTGAAAATATTGGTTTTGAGGATGAAATCCCTACTAGTTGGTTAGAGTGATTTCATCTACGGATCACTAGTGCACCTTCAAGTGAAGTTTCCAGTTGTTGTTGCAAGAATGGACACTTTTTGATGTATTTTGATTTTGTTGATTGATCTTTGGGGTTATTTTGAAGGGTTTTTGAGTGTGTTTGGTAATGTATGCTGGTTGTACCTCTCTAGTAGGCCATACCACCTACAGGAAAAAATCCAATATGGCCGCCTATGATGATGGTATTATATTTGCAGGTATTTGATGATTTTATTTAGCTTATTTTCTGTCGTTGATAATATATTGCAGGGTGTTTCAGTTTGAAGAAGGTGCTTGAAAGGGCGTTGTACAAGTCGTAGCTGGGGCATACTATTTCTAGGTGGAAATGTGGGTTTGCTTAGGGAATCACTGCCCCCTTGGAGTCCATTTCACCTTTCTTGTGGGTGTTGAAGAACATTAAACTGGAGTATCAACTTTTCAAGGTGGACTTGGATGGTTTTGGCAAGTTGTAATGAGTTTGGTGTTTGCTAGGATAGACGTAGAAATACTGTGTTTTTCAGACTTATTTCTGGTCCACTATAAATTTCAGATTTAAAGAAGTCTTTTTGGTGTGTGGGGGTTAGTTTGGAAAGTCTCTTGGTTGCTGTTTCAGTCTGGGTGTGTTAATAGGCCTCATTTCAGCGTTTCCTGAGTACTACCAGCAGTGGGTTAGTTCTAATTACAAGTTTAGCAGCAAGAAAAAAGTGCTGTCGGACCTACATCAGCCACTGATATCCTCTAACAGAGGTACATTTTTTGGGGTGCTTGAATACACTGATTATCTATGACTATTTTGCTTATTGCTGATTGTTGCAGCAGTTATGATGATTTGTAATGATATGACTTCATAATATGTTGGATGGCAGTATTGCTTGTGGCTTTTTCATACTCTGATGTATTTTCTTACCCCATTCAATAAGTGGAAGTAGTTGTGTTATGTAATTGCACTCCGCTGAATAAGTGATTAGTACCCATGATTTGTAATTGCACTCTGCTAAATAAGCAATAACTGATTATGTTGTGTAATTGCATACTTTGCTGAATAAATGAGAAGTATTTGTGTTCATTGTAACCACTCACACCATTGAATAAGCATAGATTAGTTTTCCTTTCAGTTCTTGCATAGCACACTCCACTAAAGAAATGAAGATTTTGGTTGGCTCTGCTGCTTGGTGTGTTTCTTTCATTGTTGTTGCATTTTACAAAGTTGGTGTGGTCCTATACAGTATATGCTCTCACCTTGCCCATCTCGAGAATTGGGTAATCAGAGAGTGATAGGAGATTGCATTATATCTCAATTAGTTTTAGGATGGTTATTACATTCTACTTAGCTAAAGTAGAACTTATTGAAATTGGAGTTAAAATAATACGAAATTTTTAATTATAAAACATAATATATAGTTGTAAAAGATTAGTAAACATGTTAAAAAATTAAAATTGTTTATTTGTGATAATTTTTTGATTGCAAGAGGTTGGAGGAAAAAGGAACCTTGCCCATTGAGTCACCACCATGTACGAACATCTTTTTTGTACTTGCCTCAAAGATAGCTAACATTGTGATTCATTGATGAGATGAAACTGCCACATTCACTCATAGGAGTCTTTTCCACACCTAGATCCTAGAAGATTCTTCAGAATGCAATATTGTACCCTTTAGCAACTTCACTGTCTCTATATGGTGACACTCTTGTAGGCAAATATATTAGCTTTGTGTAGTAATATTTGGGAGAAAAGACAAATGCAAGTAGATGCATGGCGTGGTCATCTAGTTTCAATGCTTGATGATGATTCTCTTCACCCTGTAAAACTGCTCTCAACCATTCTCCTTCGTTGTTATGACATTCTTTTTTATGGAGTCCATGCAATCATATATTTCTCCCAAACATAGTCAATCTTTTTTAACAAATTTGATCATATTCATGACGGGCTTGATGAATTTGAAGATGTAATCCATATGAATCCACCAATCATCATCTAGGATCCATGATTTGACCTTTTCGACTCTTTGTGAATTTGCCTACTAGCGCACACTCCAGTTTCTACTAATGACCATGGTGCTCAACCCTTGTTGCACCTTCACAAGTTGTCTCAAGATGATTGTGTGCTGCAAATCGAGTCTCAATAACCTAAAGTGATGTAAAAAGCAACAAATCAAAATTAAAAAATGTTGACATGTTATAAAGTTTTTTAGTAAAAATTTATTACAAATTTAAGGTGATTTGAAACAAATATTGAAATTTAAAAAACTAACCATCAACAATTCCGTATCGGAGAAACTCCCTAAGATGTCTTGTCACACATGGTGGTTTGACATGAACATTTGAATCTTTTCACACTCAATGTATATTTCTTTCATCCACTCCTATCTTTGTGCTAATCTTCTTCATCAGCAAGTTGAGGGAGTGAATGGTACATGTGTCCAAAAAATATGTATCTTTCCTTGATGAATAAACTTTCTCCTCTACGATTTTTAGCATTGTCTACCATGACTTGGACAATGTTGTAAGCATCCACTATTTTTTGTGGATTCAATAAGGATTTTGAAAAATGAAGTTTGCATCCTTCACTTGCTTTTCATAGTTTACTACCCTAGGAAACATGTCCCTTTAGAGGACACTGAAATGAAATTAACTAAAGGCTTTTTTTTTACAATCTTTCCATCGATTAGAAATGATGGACACTCTTGTTTCAACCCATGAGTTCTCGATTGATTATATTGATGTCTGTACAACATTTTTTCTTTTGCTAATAAGTGGTGTGGACTTTCTTATAACTAAGATTTGTGTAACTTGAGGTTGTTTGATTGGTTGTTGCTACCATTTCCTACCACTATGGTGAGCTCTCTTTATGGAAAGGGAGAACATTGACATAAATGATATGTACGATATGTTTATTTGCAGTGCCCCTCACCTCATTCTAAAATACCTCACTCATTAGTATTCTTTTGTGGGAAAGAAAGTGATTTTCTTCTTTGGAGCACAATGTAACAAAAATAAGATGTTGAGCAGCCACTGTTGGATATGTCCTTGTAGGTGGCTTGCATAATCCTTTATTTCCTAAAGGGGAGATCTTAATTTTGGTGATTTACTTTATCAACTTCTTATTCTTTGATAAATGAGTGGATTTGTTCTTTTGGCAACCCATTTTTTTTGGCCCTTGACAAATTGTAATTTCTTGGCTGGTCATAGCACATAGGTGAGCTTTAACTTTATTGTATGAATCGATAATTAATTTGGCAATGATAATGAAAGATGCCAACTAGGAATTGGCACCAAACTGATTTGTTTGTTTCAATCTGAGTCTTTGACCAGCGGTTAGATGTTTTGGTTTTTTGATAGAGTTTTGATTTTTAAAGCCTTTTTGAGGTTTGTGCTTGTAGTTTTGACAATATAGAATGAAAAATAAATGCAATACATAAAGAATAACTGACTGGAATTGAATTTCAGACTTCTGATTATTTACTAGCAATGCACAAATGTAAATAAATGTTTATTTTCAACAACCAAAGCCAAAGTTGGCATACCAGGGATCCAATGCTGGTTTGAATGTAGTTTTATTTGCTTGAAATGAGAAATAGAATGATTGAAGCACCTCTAGCTGTAGCTGGTGACTCCAATGAGATTTATTTACCTAACAATTAATTACCTAAAACAAATTTATGAAGATGTCACAAGTCCAGTGCAATCTCTAGACTTTTGCCAGGCGGGGTCTCTAGATTTGAGTGCTTTCTCCCCACTAATTTGCTGATGTAGCTCCAGTATGTTGCAATATCTCCAAATTAAGCCTTGACTTCTTCTTATTGACTGCTAACAATGAATTCTGGCCCAAGAGCTGCCTTGATACCCTTACTATTTATTTTTATTTCTCTTCCAGGCAAAAGGGATGGTACGGCCTAGCTGGGAAAAGTACAGCTGGCTCCAAAATGCACAAATTTCACTGAAACTGGTTTAATTCCTGCCCAGATCTGAATTCCTGACTGATAAGTTGCTGTTGCTGCTGATAAATCACTGATTCTAACCCTTCTTGGCCAAATTCAAGCATTCCAAGCACATCGATATGTTTAGAAGTGAGAGGGGTTTCGTCCTTTCACCAAGAAATGGAGGTTTTCCTCTCCAAATCCACTCCAGAACTCTGCCAAACTCGTTGCAGACTTGCAGAAGGAAATATATTCTCAAAAAATAAACATATCAATGGCAAAAATGATCGCCCAAATGCTCTTTTTATGCCTCCAACCCTAAATCGATCCTTAAATGGCATAAGTTAAAGATTCCCAGGAATCTTCTTTTCCTCCAATAAGGTGTCCAATCTTAAGGGTGAGCTCATCATGATAAAAGCCACCACTTTTTAAAATTAACTTAGCCTAGGGAGTCGAACCAAGGGGTAGATATCATGTTTTAACTTTATAAAGTTACTTTAAAATAAAGTTGCTATTTATAGAATAAAGTAACTTATGAACTCTTATTATAAGCTTTCTTGAATTTCTTTTCACCAATTACCAAAATTTGCTCCCCTTGGTTAGTCAATCATTTCCTAACCTCACCATTTGCTTGCAGAGATGGCTAACAGGCAAATCTACCTTCCTGAATGGTGACTAGAAGAGAGGGGACATTACAGTGCTCCCTTCTCGGGATTGCTTGCCCTCAAGAAAACATAAGGCATGATGCTTAAGAATCTCTTCACCCTCCCAAGTGGCATCCTCTATGAGTAAGTCCTTCCATCTAACCAAGTATTCCCAGATCACTGTATTCCGCAAATTCCTCTCATGCTTATCTAGGATCTCAACTGGGACCATAATCAATTTCCTCTCCTCATCCAAAGGGGGCAACTTTGGTGAAGTCACGACATTCTGTCCAATTGCCTCCTTGAGGCAAGACACGTGGAATACATTATGAATTTTGCTTTCCGGTGGCAACTCTATCTCATATGCTACTTCCCCACCTCTCCTCAACACACGGTATGAGCCATAAAACCAGGGCTTGAGCTTTTCTGCCCCACTCTTTTTCAAGGTACTTTGTCGGTAAGGTTGGAGACACAAGTACACTGTCCCCAATCTCAAATGACCTCTCAACTCTATGGTGATCAGCATATATCTTTTGCTGATTCTGGGCTTGTTGAATGTACTCCTTAAGTGATTTAAGAATATCTTGGCTTTCCTGGAGACAATTCTGTGCCAATGGTGCTCTACTATCCCCTAGTGCCAAATCCACAAAGGACATAGCATCATATCCATATAGAGCACGAAAAGAAGACATATCAATGGACATATGATGTGTAGTATTGTAGCAAAACTCTCCCAAATACAACCAACGAACCCAAGTACGTTGCTGCCCTGACACATAGTTGTGCAAGTATCCCTCTATCCACTTATTCTCAATCTCGGTCTGCCCAATTGTTTGGGGATGGTAGCTAGTGCTGGGAGTAAACTCTGTGCTTGTGAGTGTAAACAACTCCTGCCAAAAAGAACTCATAAATCTACTGTCTCTATCGCTGACAATGGTCTTAGGAAGACCATGTAGCCAAAATTTCTCTCTAAAAAATACATCAGCAACCTGTGATGCTGTATAATCTACTGATATAGGGAATAAATCAGCGTATTTGGTCAATCTATCCACTACCACATATATGTAGTCTTTCCCTTGCAACTTGGGAAGTCTTGTGATGAAGTCCATCGAGATACCTGTCCATTTTTGCTCCGAAATGGGCAAAGGTTGCAGCAGATCAGTAGGGAATGTATTCTCAGTTTTATTTTGTTGGCAAGTCATACACTCCCGTACATGTTGTAAAACATCATCTTTGAAGCTCTTCCATGAGAACCTCTCCCTAATCTGCCGGTAGGTCTTGCCATATCCCTAATGTCCTACTACAGGTGTGTCATGATAAGCATGTAAAATCTGATTTTTCAATTTAGATTCTAGAACCAAATAAATTCTGCCCTTATAGTAGATTACATCATCCACCACAGTGTACCTATCATCTTGAATAATTCCATCCAGAATTTCACACGCTTGCTGATTTTTTGAATATTCAACCAAGAGTTGAGATTTCCAATCAGCTGAAATCTCACTCAATGAACATAGAGCAGCAATAGAAGGTTTCATTGATAATGCATTAGCAATGATATTCCTTTTTCCTTTGACACATGCAATGTCAAAATCATAAGCTTGGATCTTACTAACCCACTTTTGTTGCCTCTCACTGAGTTCCTTTTGTTCTAAGAAGTACTTTAGGCTATTATGATCAGTCCTAACCACAAATTTGCCACCAACCAAGTGCTATCTGAATTTTGCTAATGCATGCATGATTGCAAGCATTTCCTTATCATATGTAGAGTATAACCACTCATTGTCCTTAAGTTTCCGACTCTCATATGCAATAGGGTGGTGATTTTGCATAAGAATTGCACCCACATCTTCACCCGAAGCATCGCATTCAAGTACAAAAGGTTGGGCGAAGTCTGGAAGTGCCAACACAGGGCAAGAAATCATCACTTGCTTAAGTCTATCAAAGACCTCCTATGCCTTCTCAGTCCATCTGAATGCCCCTTTTCTGATAAGAACTGTCAGTGGTGCCGCAAGCTGAGAATACCCTCTGACAAACCTCCTGTAATAAGCACAAAGCCCAAGAAAATCACGTAACTCTGAGATGTTCCAGGGAGGTGGCCAATCAAGTATGGCTTGGATCTTTTCTTGATGTATTTTGACTCCATCTGCACCAATCACGTGACCCAAGTACAGAATCTCTGTAAGTGCAAATTCGCATTTGGACATCTTAGCATACAAAGACTGTGACTCCATAATGCTTAACACCTCATCGAAGTGCGTCAAATGTTCCTCCCATGATTTGCTGTAAATCAGGATATCATCAAAGAATACTAAAACAAATTTACGCAGATGCTTATTGAATATGTGGTTCATGCAAGACTGAAATGTGGCTGGGGCATTAGTGAGGCCAAAAGGCATCACTAGAAACTCGTAGTGATCGTAGTGGCACCTGAATGCTGTTTTGTGGATGTCTGACTCCCGCTCCTTAATCTGGTGGTACCCCGATCGAAGATCTATCTTCGAAAAGTAAATCGCTCCATGTAACTCATCTAATAACTCATCAATCCGTGGGATAGGATACTTGTTTTTTATTGTCTTTTTGTTTAATGCTCAGTAGTCTATACACATGCGTAATGTGTTGTCTTTCTTCTTCACCAGAACTATCGAAGAAGCAAAAGGACTGGAGCTGGTTCTAATAAATCCCATGTCTAAGAGCTCTTTGATAGTCTTCTCTATTTCATCCTTGTAGGCCTTAGGGTGCCTATATGGTGTAGTCATGACGGGCTTTGCACCCTCCTCAAGCTCTATAATATGCTCGAAACCTCTATCAGTAGGTACACTAAGAGGAATATCACCAAATACCACCCCATGCTTATCCAGAATCGTCTGAATATCTATGTGGAAAGACCTCTCACCCTGTGGGGATGGTGTCTTGGACGAAATGTAACACTGAGTCACCCAAATAATATCCTGATGCCTGAGTATAGTCTCCATCCTATGTGAAGAAACCACCTTGGGCCCACCATTTGATAAAGTCCTCAATATGGTTTTCTTACCCTAGACATAAACTCCAGCTGCATCTGGCGGTGGTCTATGATGTATCTACCAATTCCCTGTAACCACTGCATACCCAAGACTATGTCATAGTCCTCAAGCCTAAGTGCATGAAAGTCACCTGTCAATGTATAATCCTTCATCTGAATCTGAAGCTGGGGTATCCTCCTAGTACACCCTAAGATAGCTCCATCAGCTACCTTCACTTCGAAACTTGAAAACTCCTCAGTTGGTAACCTACGCTTCTCTACCAACTACTCAATGATGAAGTTGTGTGTGGCTCCAGTATCAACTAGACACACAACTCTCTGTCCCTGCAAAGTACCCTTCAGTCTGAATGCATCAAACTTAGGGTATCTAGAAAAAGTGGCCATAGTGACATTGGCCAAGGTTGATGTATACTTATCCTCCAACTCTATTTGTGGTATTTTTTGCTCCTCATCACCACTATCTAAAGTAGTGTCAAGAATGTGCTCATCCTCATCATCCGATAAGACCTCTATAAGATGTGGCTTGCCTTTTCCAAGGCATCTGCGACTTGGTTCCCAAAGTTCCTTGCAAGTAAAGCACAATTTCTTTCTCCTCAATTCATTCCTAGACTCTTGATCTGTCCTAGGAGAAGATGTGTTACCCTTCTGCTGTGGGAATGACTTTTGGAAGGGTTTGGAGTTCCCGGGAAATTTTTTGTTTTGCTGAAATGTGGAAGGTGGAGAAGGTCCAATGTAATTTGTATGGCCTCCTGCAGAGTCTTAGGCTTTAAAGCTTTAACCAAACCTCGAAGTCTTTCATGTAGACCCTCAATAAAGAGCATCACTACTCGTCTATTGGGCATCTCTGGAACTCGTTAATATAGGTCTCCATATGTCCTGTCTGCCTCAAAAGTGCTAAGTCCCTGTAATAGAGTTCCACATCCTTGTGGTCAAACTTGGCTATCAACCGCTCAGTAAATTTTGTATATGAATGTATAAGCGCTTGGTTTTGGGTCACAAGGTCGTGATGCCACCAGTTGTAAGCAACATCCTCTAGATGTAGGACAACAAACTGAATGGCTTCCTCCTTCGGCATAGGCTTGAGTGATAAGTAGATATCCATCTTATGCACCCAAGCATGAGCTCTTGCCACTACCATCAAATGGAGACATGGTGATCTTACTAGTGGCCCTATTCAACTCAGTGTTTTGTTATTGCTGTCTAGGGGTCCTATCATTATGGAATCTCATACTCTCCCTACGCTGCATACAATATTGATGCAATGGAAAAGCATCTCTGACGTGTGCTGGGAGATGTGCCCATTCCTCACTGGCTGCCATAACTGTGTCCTGAAATGCAATACCATCTTGTGGGTCAGCCAATGGTGGTTCATATCTAGGAGTGAACCGAGGAAGCATAGGTTTATCAGCGGTCCTGTTCTGTTCTCTGTCATGCCTGGGTGAGATAGATGCACTACCCAGAGATGATGGAGTCCTACTGCTGCCACGACTCCCTGTAGACGATACTGACCTACTGTGCCTTCCACGCCTATCCCTGTGGTGTCCCAAATCCATTCTATCCAATGTTCCTGTAACCTGTCAAGAGCCCGCACAATCCTTAGTTGTGCATCAGCCAAGTTCCTCATAATTTCATTAGGATCAGGTCATTCCTATCTTCCTCCATTCCTGTTATTCTCAGTTATATCACCCATAACTTCTTTTGCAGGATGTTCTGTATCAAAATTCAATTCTACCTGAGCTCTTTTGCGTGTGTAAAACCTATATGTACCAATGCATAGATTAAGACTGAAGAATAGGACAAGTATGAAGAAGACAAAAAGTAAAAAGCCAAGATAATGAAACAAAATGGAATAAGTCAAAAAGGCAGATAAGACAAAGAGCAGATAAGATGAAAAAGGATAAGACAAATTTGTAACAGGATTAATCCTTACTAAAGGCAGCGGTCACTTTCGTAAAGAAAAGGCAAGCCATATAAGACAAATTTTTTGTCTTATTCAAAAGACAAGTCAGCAACTTTAATTTGTCTTACTCTAAAGACAAAAAGCTGCGATTAGTATTCAAAAAGGAAAGGTAATTATACATGAAAAAGGTGTAGTGAAAAGGTGTAGTTTGTTTTGAGAAAACGTAGATTAGTCAGTGCCACGACTTATGAAAAGAGTACATCAACGGTTGCAAATAAATATTAGTTATGATTCTTAATCAGCACGGGTTGATTTAGGACGTGTCTCTTTGATGATCAAAAGGCATGTCCCATTATATGAAAGCATACATATATATAAGGATTGAATTTGCAGATTGAGTGGGCAGAATGCTAAAATTATAAATCAGACAAAAAGGGAAATTTGCGGGTGTATATGTGCTGAGAAGATAATAATTATATACACCTGTAGGTGAGAAATGCATAGTGCTGAAGGTATAAGGAGAGTTTTAAAGAGGATCAAGTGCAGATTTATGAGAAGACTATGAGAAGACTATTCCCAGACATATGGGCAGATTATGAACAGATTTATATGACAGACTTGTGAAGAATTCATTATCAGATTTGTATGACAGATTTATGAGGAGATTTTGATCAGATATATATGACTGATTAGTAATATTCATCAAAGCAGATTGGAGGAGTGAGGTGTTGTGTATGGAGTGAATGAATAAAATGAAGAAGATTATTCAAGAGATCAAAATATCGAGATGAAGACGTATTGCAGATTATAAATCAGATTTGGGTACAGATTGAAAAGTGTGTGACAGTGTGGTGAAAGAGTATCCTTCACATTTTTGTAAACAGCTATATGGCAGTGTTATGAGTATTTTGATGAATTGAGTATATAGCAGAGTGGTGAGTGGGGATATAGAGCAGATTTAGAAGAGTAAGAAAGGAAAAAATATGAAATGTGTTTCAGATTCATATTGAAATATATATGCAGCCCATGTTTGAAGAGTATATGCAGATTTAAAGAAGAAAAGCATATAAAGGAGATTGCATTAAATTTGTGAGAGATAGGATTTGTGTAATCAGATTTTATGAAGGCATTGTAAGATTTTGTCATTCATTGAAGGGGAAAATACAAGAAGGAAGGTATATCATATAAGAGTTGAAGAGATTGAATTGTCCATCATCTGTTGTAGAAGCAATATTCAAAGGTGGAACTTTGATTTGGAAGTTGTTGCTTTTTAAAGGAGAGATTGGTGTCTCTCATTAAGTTGATGCTTAGCAGTGGGGGTTGGTGCCTCTAGTTGGTTGGTGCTTCCAGTGGGTTGGTGCTCACAAACAAACTTAGGGGTTGGTGCCTACATACATTGAAAAAGAAGAACAATATAAAATCATTAATTTGTCGTGGTTTTCTCCCGTAAAGGTTTCCACATATATATCTTGTGTTCTACTCGTGTTTATATTAGATAGATCACACATGAATGTGGGTATGCAATGGATATGTTTATGAGATAAGTTATGTCCTTGTGATTGAACTTGAAAAAGTTAAAGTTAGTTAATATACTGATTCACACCCCCCACCCCTCCTCTTAGTATATTCTTGTGCTCTTCAACAACTACGCTATCAAGCAAAAAGTGAGGGTCCTCATTTGCAACGGGGTGATGTGTGAAAACGTCACAACACCACTCAAGAGATTAAATAAACAACCAATGTGGGAGAAAGCTATGCTATTAGTTTGGGTTTGGTTTGGCCCAGATATGAGTCCGGATTTGGTCCAACCTAGTGGCCATTTAAGGTTTCATCCAAGCTTGTGGGTCCACCCAAGACAAACCTGCAATGTATTTGGCCGCCATACTCTTAGGTGGCAAATTTAACAAATTTTGAAACATTTTTCCTTATATTTTTACTTTTCACTTTGACCAAAAACCCAAAAATATCCCCATCAACTGTAAATTGTGGATTTCCATACATTATGAAGACACAAACAGTCATTTCTCTTATTGTGAATGCAAAACAAAAATATTGATTGATGAATGTTCTGAAGTGGTTGGTTTGCTATATTATACATTTGTAAGAGCCCATTTAATCCCAATGAGATTGTAGAGGAAGATTTTTGCAAAAAAGGTAGGTTTTTTCAAGTTTTTTTTTTTTTTTTCTACATTTTATTTTACAAATGAGTTCGCTTGTTTTGTTTTGCTTTCATTCTTCTATGATTCTATAACACAATTAAATTTTTAAAATGAGTTAAATTATATATATATATTTATTTTCATTTGTTTCAATTCTTTGAATGTGTTGTTTATTGAAGTTGTTGTCATAGGTAGGACAAGGGCAATTGGTTCTAGCTCCATAGGTTTTGCTTCAAAACACACCCATATTCTCCCCTTTGGAATATGTTGATATGGTATAGTAGCTTCTAGGTGGTGGTGTTATTTTTGGATTTGTAGTGGTGTACAATGTTGGCTATTCAAGTTCATACAATTGGGTGAGAGGTCATTTCTGCCACATGCTTCGAGTACGCATCAAAGTTTGCCCAAGAAAAAAGGTGTGCACCATAGGTGAAAAACTTGGCAAGTACTCGCATGCCCATAGATGAAAAAATCTGCAAAAAATCGTTTAACTCCTGATTTATCGTGAGTCATTTATGGCCACGATTTAATCTGCAAAAAACTCGTGGGCAAGTTTCTTGAAAAATCGAGGAGATTTATTGGAAAAAATCGCAAAAATTCGGGAGAAAAACTCAAATAATTCTACGGTAATGATTTGTCGAGTATTCTTTTACTGAATACTTTCATGCAATTGATTACATAACCTTGCACCTTGCCATTTGTGAATCAATTAGTGTAACTGTGTACCTATCCACAAGTTAAAAATAGGTGCCTTCAAGGGATGTGGCATCTTTGTGGGAAGAATGTGAATCCTTTGGGTGTACGTGTGAGGAAAACTTCCGTATGGTGTTTTTGCATGATATGGTAGTTTCATGTGGAAGTCTCATGCTTCTTGAACCATGTTCTTGAAGGTATTGTGTGAAGGCTGACAAAGTTCATGAATGTGTATGAGATAAGCTAAAATTTGAAAAGCTTTGTGTGCACATGCCAATGCTAGCTATTGAACAAAGTATTTATTTTATGGAAGATGTGAAGTAGAGGAGAACTTTAATTCTACAAAAATGAGATTCAAGGAATTGCAAATCCTCTATAATATGTATTGAACTCAAATTCATTTAGAGGTTGCACTTATTTTTTGTTATATGATGTATTTAACTCAAGCTTTGATTTATATATGATGGAAATCAGTAATATGTTCTACAAATTCAGTGTATATGTGTGTTTTTCAAGAACATTTTAAGAATTATATATTTTCAAATGTTCGATAAATTTCTCGATTTTTTGCCGAGCCCTGAGTTTTCAAAAATTTTGGGCCAAAAGAGTTATTGCCAAGTAAGAGTTTTTCATCTTTGTGCATGCCGATCATGGTAGCGAGGTACTTGACAATAACTTTTTGCCAAGTTATGAAAAAAAAGGTGCAGCAATTTATATAACAAAAACTCACAAAAATGTACAATTTTTGGCACTAAAATCGTAAAAAATGAGCCCAAATGGAATATAAATATGTTTCATGAGGAGTTGCAATTATTTTTCAAGGGTTTTCAGCTTTTTTCATGAAAGAGAAGAAGCGCTGGTGAGAGACGGCGACGACACATGACTACAAGTATGTTCAACAGTGACTAGTCTACTAATTTCGAAGTTCAAAAGATTATTTGGTTGCAAGTGCTTCTTTTATCTGTTTCTGAATTTCTATTTGAATTGAGGTTAAGGCATAATCTTTTTGTTTAATTATTCCTTCAAGATCTGTTCTTTGCCTTTCCTCCATAATAATACTCACATCATTTCTCCTATCTTGGATAGTATCCTCAAGCATCAATCTCCTTGTTTCTAAGGCTACATCTGCATGGTGTCTGTTTCTGGAGCATACTAATAGATGTGTGTTGTTATGAATGAGAAAAGATGTCAAGGTTGATTATCACCAAATGCATATATAGGTGTGCTTCTGTTAATGAAGAAAACCAGTTATCAAGTTTTTGTGCATATATGTGCAGTTGCACCCTGTAATGTCCCCTTCTCTGCAGTGATTAGTTCAGTGGTCCATTGGCCTATTCTAGAGACCCATAGGCTATTTGGAAAGGAGAATTAGGGTTCCCAACTTTTGTGGAGTTTTGCTTGAGCTTTTTAGGGTTTACCAGGAGGGAATTCTTCAGTTATGTCTATGGTTTCCTTCTGGGTTTTTCATGAGCTCTAGGGTGGCATAACATGCATTCGATTCTTTGGTGAAGTGAGAACTTACTATTTTTAGTAAGTTAGGGTTTGGCTGTTTGGATGATGCTGTCTTACTGAGCTTTCCAAGCTCTTTCTCTGGGTGCGGGGATCATGTTTTTCGGAGGAGTATTTCATGACTTACTATTTTTAGTAAGTGGTAGTATTGAGCAAATCTGTTTTTAGCAATTTGGACAGGGTCTTGATCCTGTAGCAGTTCAGTGGTTTTCATTGCTCAGCTTCATCCTGGATTTTGTTGATAATCAAAATTGGAGTTATAAGTGGTTTAATTAAATCAGAGTTCCTAGACTTGCCGCGAGTTCGCCGAGTTGGCGAGTCGAGGCAAGCTCGGCGAGTTTTGTTGACTCGGGGCTCGGACTCGGTGGGTTTTGGGCATAACTCGCCTGACTCGCGAGTCAGGTGAGTTATCCCAAAACTTGCCGAGTCCGAGCTCCAAGACTTGGCCGCGGCATGCCAAATTTCGATTTTAAAAAACAAAAAAAACAAAAGCTTTTTCACTTGTTTTTTTTAATTTCTCTTTCATATAACCCTAAAAGGTCTTCTAATTGTTAGTTGTGAGAAGAAGAGAGGAAAAGTGAGAGAGAGGAAGGAAAACAAGAGGCCATAGGTTTGCAACCAGCAGGGAAGAAGAGCATCAAGGAGACCACAAATCACATTGGGGAAGCCATAGGCTTGCATTGAGAGCATCAAGGAGTCCATAGCAAGACTTCTCAACTCATTTGAAAGAGGTAAGCGTTAAACTTTGTAGATTTTGTTGGTTTTTTAAGGTATGTTGATGGATTTTTTTCATTTGTTTGTTAATTTTTTTAGTTTAACAGTTAACTTTTCAAATCTTGAATGTTTTTATTTTTTTAGCTTAATTTCAATGAGAGAAGTAGAATAATAGCAAAGTGCAAACCCTACATTTTTTTAGAAAAAATTTGTAAACATGTATTTACAATTTAAAAAAAAAAAAAGTAGGGTTTGCTGATTTTTTCTATTAGTTTATAACTTTATTAAATTTTCTTATTGCAGCAGCCTTCACGTTTAAAAAACATTCATTATTCACAATGCCTAAAAGGGTGAGGCTTGGAAATATACTGAAGACTTTATTGGCAGACAAAAAAATCAAACAAAATGTTTTTTTTGTAAAGAAATTAATTTTGGTGGCATCAATAGATTTAAATACCATATTGTCGGCATACCTGGCCATGATATTGAGGTATGTAAAAAACGAACTGCTGAGGCAAAACGTTTCTATTATGTCCAATTAAAAACACATGAGCAAGAAAAGTTAACTAAGAAGAGGCAATTGGAAGAGTTAAGTGCTATTGGCTTCCATGCACCCGCATCCGCATCTACATCCGCATCCGCATCTGCGTTTGCATCCACATCCGCAGGCTGTGTTGGAGAGGGTTCTTCCATGCCTCCCTTTCGTCCTAGTGCTTCTACTAGTGCTAGTGCTTCTACTTCTACTCCTCCTAGTGGCACTATTACCTTTGGCCCTAGAGTTCGGAAATCCAGGTTGGATAGTTATTTTGTGCCGCGTAGTACTCATGGGGCTCAACCCTCGCTTGAGAGCATGGGTTGGAACAAGGAGGTTCATGATGCTGCAAGAAAACAAATTTGCAAGTTTTGGTACTTTTGCAACATTCCATTTATTGCAGCCAAGTAATTCTTCTTGTTTTGTTTGCTTTAAGTTTAAAAGTAAATTTATAGTTTGAAGTTGAACTCTACTTTGTCTAATCATAATCTATTTGTGACAAGTCTCCTTATTGGCAAGGCATGGTAGATGCCATAACCATTTGTGGTGCGGGGTTTAAAGCCCCTACTGATGCTGAGTTAAGTGGCCCCCTCTTGTTAGAAATGGTTGAGGATATGAAAGTTGAGCTAGAGGACCACCGATAGTCTTGGAGCCAAAAGGGTTGCACCATCATGACAGATGGTTGGACGGATAGGAGGAATAAAACACTCCTAAATTTTCTTGTTTCCTGCGGAGGTGATTGATCATGATTCATTCTAATTTGTACTTCTCTAAATGCATTGAATAAATTAAATTTTTGAATTGTTGAAACTCTATTTTCAGGATCCACCATGTTCTCGAAGTCTATTGATGCTTCCTCACATGTGAAAAATGCCACATACTTATGTGAGGCTATTGAGGAAGTCATACAAGAGGTGGGAGAAGAAAATGTGGTGCAGGTGGTGACAGATAATGCAGAAAGTTATGTTGCTGTAGGTAAACTTTGAACTTTTAAAGTCTTGATGGAGAGGCATCTATCATTATTTAAAATTTTCTTAACATATCAAAATTTCTAATTAATTTAAAATTGCTGTAGGTAAACTTTTGATGGAGAGGCACCCGAAATTTTTTTGGTCTCCATGTGCGGCCCATTGCCTTGACCTCATGTTGGAGGATATTGGTAAGCTTGAATGGGTGAAATCAATAGTTGAAAGGGCCCAAAATATCAGCAAGTTTATCTACAATCATGCATTGGTCCTTAGCATTATGAGGCAATACACGGGGCAAAAGGAGTTGGCTCGCCCTGGTATCATGAGGTTTGTCTCAAACTTCCTCACACTGAAATCCTTGATGAAATCAAAGGCGACTTTGAGGTGTATGTTTGTTGGTGAGGAGTGGACTTCCTCATCCTATGCTACGACCACTGCAGGGATAGATGTGGTAAATTGCATTTTTGATGAGCTAGGTTTTAGTACCCCCTGTGGAGAAATCGTGCAGGTAAATTTATTACAATTTAACATTTAGTATCTACTATTTAGTAATTTAATTTTAATTTATTAACAATTTAACTTTGCAATTTTTATTTATTTTTATTTAATTTGTGACTTAATTGTTTTTGTTTAACATTATGTGTAGGTCACTGAGCCCCTCGTAGTTCTCCTATGAGTTGTTGATGGGGAGAAGCCCTCTATGGGCTATATATATGAGGGTATGGATAGGGCCAAGGAGGCCATAGGTCCATATATGAAGGAGATGAGGATAAGTATGGCCCCATTTGGGAGATTATTGATAGGAGATGGCAGAGCTAGCTTCACAGGCCCATCCATGCAATAGCCTATTACCTCAATCCGGCATTTCGATTTCGTGATGACTTCAAGGCAGATGAGGAGGTTCTTAGCGGTTTGTATACCGTGGTTCAAAAGTTGTGTACTAATGGCACAGCCTCAAGTACAACGCTCCAGCTGGATAAATATAATAATTGAGAAGGGGCAATCTTCGCAAGCAGCATGTGCATAGAGGCTCGGACACAATTGCAGCCAGGTAGAAATATATGTAAACTTAAGATTCTTAAGTTTATGGCTTATGCATTTTAATTTTTGATTTTATAATCTAGCCTTAAAGTTGGAAATGAGTTTGATTTTTTTTTCTTTTCGTTATTTCAGATAGATGGTGGCAAATGTTTGGGCCCTCAAACCCAAACCTTCAAAAAATTGCCATCCGTATTTTGAGTCAGCCATGCAGTGCTTCTGGATGTGAGCGCAATTGGTCCATGTTCGAGCACATCCATTCGAAGAGGCGTAATAGATTGTCTGTGGAGAGGTTGAATGATCTTGTTTTTGTTCATTACAACCTCCGTCTTAGGACTAGACAGATTTTGGACACTAACTCCTCTTCGATCACTTTAGTGGAGATCGATCCAGAGTTTGAGTGGATCACTGAGTCTATCGATCCCGTCTTCACTGAGGAGGACCATGAGTGGGTTGACCAGGTAGACAGAGAGGTTGAGGCTGTGGCTATGGCTATGGCAGAGGAGGAGGATAGAGCACGATCCGACACAGGCACCTCACAGGCGGAGACTATGGCTACTCAGTCATCCAGGACCTACCTTAGACGCATTTGTAGGAGGCAGACAGACTACTCTGAGGTTGAGGATGAGCTAGAGCCTGAGTCATAGACTTGTTTTTGTTTATAGTTACATATATGTTTGGGAACATTTGATGTCATGGATTTTATATACATTTGACAACATTTATAGCTCTATATATCTATGTTTTCTATTACCTTCAGCTACAATTTACATTTCTATGCATGTGATGGATGTATGTTTATGTATGTGATCAAATTAGCTTCTATTTGATGATGGTATAGTGTCTTTAAGCTTTATTCAATAATGGGCGCATGAAACAAGTTTTAAATTGTTAAAAATCTCTAAATTTCAAGGTTTTTTTATTTTGCCGAGTCGTTGCCGAGTCATAGCCGAGTCACGAGTTGAGTCGGCCTTGCCGAGTCTGAGCCGAGTCCGAGTCTGGGAACTTTGAATTAAATATTATTTCCTTATCCTAAGGTTTAATATTTAATTATTTTATTATTTATTAATGACATATTGGGTGACTTAGGAAAAAGACATATTTATATCTAATATCAATGTTATTTTTTCCTAAGTTAGGCATTGAAATTGAAGAATGCATTATGTTATTATTGAAGACTTAGGCAAGTTCAAACTTGTTGAAATTATTGGTAAAAATGCAACTTGGGCGCCCACCTTGGAAAATGAAATGAAATGTCATTTGGATGCCATGTGCTTGTGAAATGAAATGCAAATTGGAGAGGTGAATTTGGGAGCATTTACATTTGAATTTCAGAGGGAAAAAACTATAAATATAGGTGCTTGGCCTCCCATTTGGATATCTTATGAAATTGCATTGTTATGTTGCCGGTTTGGCGATTGAAAATCTGAGCTTCGAAGTGTGGCTTCCTAGCTATGTCTCAGTTTCGTATTTGGGAGATAGTACCTAGCTGTGTTTCTTGTATTTCCAGTGCTGTTAGAGAGTGTTTTGCTGAGTGTGGAGTGTTTCATGTGGATTTTGGAGTGTTTTCTTGCTGCTGGTCGCGGAGTTGCTGAAACTTTATTTTGCTCATACCTCTTGACCAAGTGATTCTTTCGTTATGGGTATTGGCTCTATCAAAACGTGGCATGGAGGCGATATAGTCTGCAATTTTATAGCCACTGATTTGGAGAATTGGATTTTTAGTTGCAAATCGTACCTTTCAGCTGGGTCGTACCATTCCAGAGGTGCATTGGGATGCGTGCTTCTGTTTTGAGGCGACTGGATTGCAGGATTTGTGTTTATGTTTCATCGTCTAGGTTATATCTTTCATTTGCATTTGATTTGGTGTGTTTCCGACTTCATTTGAGTGAGTTATGATCATTTTGGTGTTGCCGGTTGAGACTAGTCATGCTTGTTTGACTTCAGATTTTTGGTACAGCAGTAGTAGCATGATTTGAGTTAATTTGTTAGTGGTTTCTTGTTGTAATCTGCACTGGATATTATCTCTAATCTTATCTTTCTGAATTGTAAGGTTAAGTAGTAGTACTACTAACCATTTCTGGTGTTTCTTGCTTACTGCATAAGTGGAAGAGGCTGGCTTAGCCGCCTATTTGCTCTGTAATTTAGTTATGAAGTTCTGTCCTCCCACTGAGTAAGTGGTTGAGTGATTTTATGTTTGTAATGGTCCTCCCGCTGAATAAGCGGTCGAGTTGAGTTTTTGATGTGATTCAGTCCTCATGTTGAAACATTGCGGTTGAGTGATTTGTGTCTTGGTGAGTTGTTCGCTTGGCTGGTTTACCGCCAAGTTTCTTGCTTACCTGCTGGATAAGAGGAAGGGGCTGGTTTGCCGCCCATTATCGTATTCAACTTTTAGTTGGTTTGTGCTGCTAATGATCCCCGGAACACCGTATGCTCTCACCCTCCCAGATTGGGCTCTTGGTGATCAGAAAGTGGAAGGGTTACTTTCAGCAGTATTAAGATTATATTTTCTAACCTTAACGGTTATGGTGTTTGTTTGTAATCCTTATTGCTTTAAAACAAAAAAAATTATCCGGGATATTACACACCCATGAACGAAAAAAATAGACTCAAAATCAAAACCCTGAAAATGCTCACATAAGTGCATTCTGTGTAAATGATTAGATAGGTTTAATGTACAAGATTTACAAGGGACCATGAAGGTGTACCCCCTAAAGTGGGGGTAATCTATTTTGTGTCAAAAAATGTGCATGTCAGGTGACTAACACACCAGTGAAGGTAAAATCAAAATTTCAAATGGAAGGTTCATAGACCAGTAGTTTAGTGGGTTCCTTGAAAGAATGATGTAGTGTTTTGTTGACAAGAAAATGCAGAACAATTAAAAGTTGCATGCCATACAATTCTAAATGCAAAATATATCAAGTCAAAAACAACAGCTTAATATATTGGTGCACACCAATAAAGGATGATGTCTAGGTTCAAATAAAAAGTTGCACACATGTAGAGGCATGCACCAAAAAATGGAATGGACCGAATGTTCGAAGTCAAAATTGTGCAATTGCTTATGGAGATGTGCACTACATAGTGTGAATATAGGTTTTTGAATGATGAAAGTTACATGGAGGTACATAGATGCAAACCTAAAGTGTGAAAATGAAATTGATGAGTTTGAAACTTTCAAGTGTGCATTCCATTTACAGCCGTACATGCATATAAGGGGGAAAAGGAAAAGAATTTTGACAAATCAAAGCCGCAAGTGACATGTATAAGTGCACCTATTATAGATGGCTAACTAGGCATGTATTAAAAGCATAACCTATGAATAGAGGTGCACCCATTCGTGAAAATATATGGATAAATGGATGTGTCAAATAGTGGAATGCTGATTATGGTTTAATTAGCAAGAGAAGTGAAAAATGAAAAAAAGGCAAATTCTATTTTTAACATAGGGGTGCTAAAAATAGCATTAACCTTTACCCTTTTCAAACTTAAGAGCATAGCAGTGATCAGCAGCAGAACATCAACTGTGGTCAGCAGGGTAGCAGGGTTCTCCATGATTTCAGGATGTTCATTTTATCCATTGATTTCTGAATAGTCTTCAATATCAGCAGTATCCCACAAGAGTGTTCTTTATCAAAGACACTTGATATTAGCCTACTTGTCATAAAAAATGCTTGATTATATAAAACATTTCATCAAATTCACCAAAAATGCGTGATTATAGTTGAAAAAATAATTATTCATAGTAATAGAAGCTGCAAATTCGCACTGATGTAAATGAGTAAAAGTAGCTGAAATTTTTATGAAGTGCTGAAGGTATAATTATCAACAGCAAGCAGTTGTAGTCCAATATTTATATTCCGTCACAGGGTTTGCCAAATTTAGTCCATGAAATCTGGAAAACTTAAAGAAAACCCTAAAAATTGTTACAGTTTTCCCTATATCTCATACAGAAAAAGGGCTCAGGGCTTTTGTATCGAAATATATTTAAAAAACTCATTTTCAATTAGGTTCTTTTTTGAATTTTTTCAGATTTGAGTCATTTACAGTCTAGTGTTTAGTGTTGAATCTTGATGTGGTGGCGGTTCACTGTTGCGGACATGGTGGCCTCTTGTTGTTGCAGACTGTTGGCCTATTTTTAGTGTCATTGCAAACTATAAGTTTGTCAATGCCTTGTGTTGAGCCTTGTTGCTGTGTTGAAGAGTAGTGTTGAGTGCTTTTGGCTGTTGCGTCTTGCTTCTGCAAGAGTTGAAGATAGTCAGGAGGAAGAGTCTTTGCCCTCCACAGTCTGAGCCTTGTAGAGTTCATCCTGCTGCTTACAAGTTGTGAGACAACTGGTTACTGAAATCGACAACTCTGCGATAGAGGCTTGTGGGGTGTGGAGGTAGGCATTTGCATAACATTTTCATTTGTTTGCAGGTTTTGTTTTTTAACAAAATTTAGTACATTAAAAAATGTATCAAATTTATCAACATTGTTTTAATTTGTTTTTATCTTTTTAGTTTTTTAGTATATTAAAATTTAATATGTTAAAAAAATTAATTAGTTTTTTATTATTAATATATTTAACAAAATTTGTAACTTATTAAGTATTTAGTTTTACAATAGTAAATTAAAAATTTGAAACTTATTTATGTTCAAATATTTTTTAAAATTTATTTAAATATAACATAATATTATTTATTTTAAATAATTAAATTAGTCAAATTTAATCTTGATTGTTTATTTCTATGTTACCCCGAGTTTCCAGGACGGGGACGGTGGGATGAGTTTTCGAGGTGGCAAATTTTTTTGCCAATTTTGGGGACAGCGGGGGGATGGCTATATAAAATATAGGGAATTTTAAATATATAGGGAAAACTTAAATGTTCATATGAAAAATAGATAAAGTATGTATATATACATTATATTCATATGAAAACATGGATAAAGCAGGTATGTACATTATAGAACCTTAACATACCACATTTGTGTTCAAAATTCATTGTCAATACTCAATTTGCATTCATAATCGAAAATTCATTGTTAATATGCCAGCACTTGTTTGCATGTAGTTCATTGTTTCTTTCTGGTTGGAGGATATTTTGATAGTCTTCTATTACTATTATGACCTACAACCCCTTATTTATGCACTATAGAGTTTTGGGTGTTTGTGAAATTCATTACGAAGCTGTTATTCATATTTCTGAGTGCTTTTGGCTATGATTCAGACCTGCTTACCTTTCATATTAGTGAAAAGTCCAATATTGTAGACCTGCAACCACTTTTTTATGCACTACTGAGTTCTAAGTGTTTGTGAAATTTATTACCAGGCTGCTGCTCATTATTTCTAAGTGCTTTTGGTAGTGATTCAGACATGTTAACCCGTCATGTTAGTGAAAATCTAGTTTTACAGACCTATAATAAGATTAAAAAATGTCTTTTTTGAGCATTTGAGTCTTTTTTTTTTTAAATGTGCTGGGAAAAGGGGGATGGCTGGCCGTCCCTGGGATGGTTAGGGGATGTCATAGACCTCCCCAACCATATTGAGGATGGGGGGACGTCCGCTTTGAGAATCACTGCCGTCTCCAAGTTTCCGGGACATTTCCCACAGATTTTGCAATTTTGGGGACGGCAGGGGGACGACCTCTGGCTGTCCCCAAAATGTCCCTGGTACGGGGACGAGATTTTAGCTCGGGGACGTGTCCCCGGGTAACATAGGTTTTTTTGTGAAGTTTATCTCTGCTGACCTTTTTTCTTTTTTAATCTTTGTTGAACACGAATACAAAACAAAAATCTTGCAACAGAGTTTACACTATTCATTAAATTCAAGATACAAAGTACAATCTAAAAACTACACACAAAATCCAATGACCAATCTAACTTGTTCAATGAATATGTTGTGGGATACAACTCCTACAAAGGGACCCTGATCAACACTGCATGCCCTGCCTGATCCTCATCAATCTGCATTGGTTCTTTACAGTGTACAGCCTACTGTACTGGTGGACACTTGATGTACTCAATACCTGATGATATCATATATAATCAATTCCACTCAGCAGCAAGTTAACTGCAAATATGTGAAAGCAGCCAATGGTCACCATGTGTATCAAATTATCAATAAGTGAAACTGATACAATTGTCACCAACTCATTGAGTTCCATGTGAAACTTTGCCTATCTTTGCCAAACTCATGCAGCCACTGAATTCGGCAGATCTGTTCCACTTGTTTCAGGTATGTAACCAGCTTACAATCTTGCTGATATGGATGAGATAAGATGCGGATGATATATTTATAACTCTGTTCAGTGCACTTATCACTAACTTTACCAAAAATAAGTCTCAACATTGAAACTTTTAAAGAGATGAATTGTGCCTGGAAAGTTCCTCTATAGAAACATAAAATTGCAACATATCATGATACATATCTTTCTTTGTTTACCACATTGCTCTCTATATGTTAGAATAATGCAAGAAATAATCAATTCAATGAGCCTTAATGATTAATAAATCTTTCTCCTTACAAAACATATTTCTTCCTTTAATTTTCATTGGTCTTTTTTTTACATCTGGAATTATTTGGAATGGTTCTAAAGTGGGATTTGACGCACCGTTTAATTTTTAGCCTGCTCAGTATGTGTTATCACCTTTGCTGTTTGGCAGGGTATGTGTATTCTGAATAAAGAAATCAGTCTGTCACATTCAGGGATATCAGATGTTTCGATAAGAGGGGACTCCAGGATTGTTGTCACTGCTGGTTGGGACCACAGGTGTGTGATTTTCTGAAGTTTTCTTTGAAGTCCTACTACTTGGCATATCTCCGGGTAAACATTATTGCTGTGCTTTGGTCACTGTATGTGCTAGTTTGGGATAAATTGAAGGAATATTTAAATTTTTTGATACTTTTTGTTTAAGGAAAAACTTGCTAATTTAATTTTCAAATCTAAAGTCAATACTGATTTTAGTGTCAAATATACTTTGATCTGTATTAGAAATTGGTAAATCTTATATATGACATGAATATAATTTTGTTGAATACCTTACTACACGTTATTATTTTGGTGAACTTTAGAATAACAAATGCATGTTTAAGGAATGCTGTGACAATATTTGCCAAGATATAAAGCTGTAATTTAACAAGAATTATGCTCAGACTATCTGGTCACTTTCTAAACCCATTTTTACGACTCTATTATGGGAGGCAAGCCTAAAATAAACAGTTGTTCCGCCTAAAGAGCAAGTACATACTAAACCATTCATAGGAATATAATCATCAAAACCCCTTCTGTAATTGAATCCTTGATGTCAATTACAAATAATCTCTTTTATGTATTGACAAGGAAATGTTAGATTATACCCCAAGGTTGAGCTATATCAATACTTAAATAAATTAATAACTATCATTGAAACCGATTTTCCATTCAAATGTTTTTTATCATGTCCTAGTCAGCAAATACGGAATCAAGTTCAAACAGTAAAGATCATTAGGACCAAATTTCTTTGTATTAGTATGCCCTTGAGCATCAGAATTTGAAGAAGACAAGATAGCTCGCAAATGAAATATAGCAGGAACTTGGACCAATTTGGGCATATTAGAAGATTTTTTCAATTAATTGGAAATGGCTGCAAAGAGATTAATTGTCATGGAACATCAAAAGCTGGGGAAAAACCTTTTCTATTTGAAACATTGACCTAAGTATTCAATGAATTTTGTTAGAAGAAGAATGAAGGAAAGAAATTATGTTAATGGCCACAGATGACCAAAAGTAGGTCAACAGTACTGAAGAGTATGACGGTTTATAATAGAAAATATTAGAAAGAGAAAGCTAGAAAGGCTAGTACATATAGCCAAGAAAAGGGAGCAAGAACTCCAAAGAGCAAATGCTGAGGAAAAGTAGATATCAAATATCACTGTTTGGACTAGAAATTGTGAAGTCATTGGTGCCATCATTGATCACAATAAAAAATTGTAAGAATGCTTTCTAGGAGTTTTCAATAATGTAAAATTTCACCCATTCAACTCATAAACATTAATCAAACAGTTGGATGCGGACAGAACTAAAACGTATTTCAACAATTATTTTTGCCAAATTTTTAAATACAATACCAATCTGATATGAAATACAACTTTCTTGTGGTTTCATACAAAAAATGAATGGTTCATTGGCAAAGCTAATTGCTACCAAAGTTAATATAAAGAGCCTCACAATAATGTGTCAGCATTATAGATAAATAAATACTTACAGTTCAGGCATCAAGATGAATGGAAGAAATTTTGAGGCTGCTGTTACTATTTGCGCCCGCATCAATCACACTGACTTTGGGCAATGATAACTTTCAATAACCTCCAGAAGTTGAGGTATCAGGGGTGGCAGGTATTTAAGTCCCAATAAGACTCCACAGTAGGAACGCCTATCATTAGCAAACTTGCATAGCCTTTTCATCTTTCCATTGTTCCTTTCCATGCATGGATTCCCAAATTAGCGGCTAACTAAATGTCAACATGGGTTGCATTCAACAGGGAGTTCTCCATATCATCATGTCTCACATCAAATATCTATGTAATGTCCCCACTTTGGAATAGAATTTAATAATAAATAATAATAATATTAAAATACCAAAGAATAAAAATAAATTTTAAATTAAAATATAATTAAATATTAATACACTTATTTAGTACTGATTAATTTTCCATTTATTTCTGTCAGCAATATAATATGAATTGAATCAGTTAAGCAATATAATATTAATTGAATTAATTAAGCAATGTAATATTAATTTGATTAATCAAACAATATGATATTGATGTATTTATTGATTAAGCAATATATCTATCTAAGATTAATTGAATTAATCATTAATAATATTTTAAAAGGCAATGTATTAGTATTAGTTAGCGAGGCTATGTTAACAATAAGGGGAAGACACATCCCTTCCCATGCAGCCCATCACACCAGCCACACACTTATTTAAGGGTCCAGCAAAGCATTATGAGAAGGGCACGGAGAATAGGAAAGGAAACACCACGATAGAAAAGGAGACACAAAAGTTCGATTGCCTTCGGAAGGCATTCACACAAGGTAACTCTCTGCCCATAAGGAAGGCAGCAGGTTTGAATCTGTATCTGTGCATATTCACAGTAATATAATACTACATCATGCTCATCTCACAGTATCTCTGTATTTGCACAGTGATATAATAATACTTAATTATATTCTCTGTACCACTGTCTATTTACAGCAATATAATAATGCTTAATTAAATTCACTGTACTTCGGTATATCCACAAGCATTATAATAATGACTTAAATCATATTCACCAGTAACAATACAAATTAATATAGGTACATCATTTATGGGTCTGAGCATAATTTAAATACAGAAACAGGGCTATAAGAACATTAGCAGAGATTAGTTATAATTCAGTAAAATGTCATAAGTAATGAATCTATGCATTCTCAATCTCACCATCCAATTATGGAGGGGAAATACAAGGAATCTTGGGCTTGTTGGAGAGGGATAGACTCGAGGCACCTTGTGTGATTCTCTTTGAGCCCCATATGAGGACAGGTGTAGGGAGAGAAAGGGTTGTTGAATCCTTCATATACACTTTGCAATATGTTAAGAATGGCGAATATATGTTTTATCATGACATAATGGAAATGTTGTCTAATTTGTTGTGTAGGTTCCAGACCAAGCTTTAGTTGACATTAGTGTCCTTCTATTGTTCTCTCTATGTACTAAAATTGTGATTCTAGGACAGAATAGAAGAGGGTCCCATTAGGGGACATTACCTAGTGAGATCCGTGAGGGGACATTACCTAGTGAGATCCGTGAGGGGGGCAGCCAACTGAGAGTATCCCTTCACAAACCTTCTGTAAAAACCACATAGACCAAAGAATCCCTTCAAGTGTGTTATGTTCTCA
Source organism: Cryptomeria japonica (assembly GCF_030272615.1). Classification (NCBI taxonomy): domain Eukaryota; kingdom Viridiplantae; phylum Streptophyta; class Pinopsida; order Cupressales; family Cupressaceae; genus Cryptomeria; species Cryptomeria japonica. Next base: position 476,460,928 of record NC_081407.1, on the reverse strand, counting down.
GGTGGTGGCCAATCAATGATAGCTCTAATCTTTTCAGGATCCACCTTGACACCTTCTGCACTGATGATGTGACCAAGATAGAGCAGCTCTCTCATTCCAAATTCACATTTGGACTCCTTAGCTAATAGGGATTCAGACTCCAGTATACTGAGCACTTCATCTAAGTGCTCCTTCCAAGAGTTGCCAAAGATGAGGATATCATCAAAAAATATGAGTACAAACTTCCTCAATTGCTTTTGAAAGATCTTGTTCATGCAAGATTGGAATGTGGCAGGAGCGTTAGTCAAGCCAAGGGGCATGACTAGGAATTCAAAATGCCCAAAGTGGCATCTAAATGCGGTCTTCTCAACATCTGATGCTCTCATCCTGACTTGATGGTAACCAGATCTGAGATCTGTCTTTGAGAAGAACACTGCACCATGTAGCTCGTCAATGAGCTCATCAATCCTCGGAATAGGGTACCGATTTTTGATGGTTTCCTGATTTAGTGCTCGGTAATCCATGCACATACGCATGGTCCCATCCTTTTTTTTCACCAATACAACAGCCAAAGCAAAAAGGCTCTTGCTTGGTCTAATGTAATCCATGTCCAGTATCTCCTTAATGGCCTTTTCAATCTCATCCTTCTACTTCTTGGGGTACCAGTAAGGAGTAGTCATGACAGGCTTAGCTCCTTCTTCAAGCTCAATGATATGCTCAGTGCCACACTTAGGAGGCCTATCGGGGGGTGGATTCCCAAAAACCTTACTCCTTTTGGTGATTAGAGCTTGGATGTTTGTGGGGTAGCTCCTTTTTTCGTAGAATGGACTTGATGGCATCACTAAGCACTCTGCTGCCCACTCCACTTGGTCATGGTGGATCAGCCTCTCCATCCTCTTCAATGATACAACTCTAAGACCACCATTGGACATTCCTCTTAATACTACCTTCTTCCCATCAGACATGAATTTCAGCTCCATGGTTTGCAGATTTAATGTGATATCACCAAGAGATCTCAGCCACTGAATCCCAAGGACTGCATCATCGGTCCCTCCAATGCTAACCACAAAGAAGTCATCTCTAATTTCATGATTTCCCAACTTCAAAGACATGTTGGAAATCATTCAGTTGCATGATATAGTGGAGCCATCAGCTACCATGACTTTGAAGCCTTCTACTTCCTCAACCACTAGCCCCCTCTTCGCAACAATTCTCTCATCAATGAAGTTATGAGTCGCCCCTGTGTCGATGAGAGCAATGACACGATGTTCTTCCAACACTCCCCGAACTCTAAAGGACTCATTCTTGTGAATGCTCGAGAGTTGAGCAACCACCTCTCTGTCTTCTGGCTCACTTTCAAGCCCTTTTGGAGCCTCTTCATACTCGCTGTTCTCATTTTCAGTCTGCTGTTCTGAAATTTCAGAATCTGATCCATTAGCTGAATAGGACTCCATTTGATGTAAATTGTCCTTCCCATGACATTTATGTCCTGGGGCCCAAGGTTCTCTGTAAGAGTAGCAAAGATTCTTCCTCCGGAGCTCTTGATGGAGCTCATCATCTATCCGAGAAGGAAACTTCTTGGTTTGATTTGAAAATTTCTTCTTGTCCTTTCGGAAAGGAAAAGGCTTGGACTGAAATTTACTCTTTGGGGCAGCCAACTCCATACTCCTAGACTTCTTGATGGCCTCCACCAAGGTAGGCAGATCGAATGCTTTGACCATACTTTTAAGGGCTCTTCAAGATCTTCTATGAATAGAACAACTAGCCTCTTCTCTGAAATGCTACTGACCATAACTAAGAGATTTTGGAACTCAGTTATGTAATTGTCCAAGGAGCCTTGTTGTTTGAGTTGAGCAAGCTCTTTGAACTTAACCTCCGGATCCTTTGAATCAAACCTCTCAATCAGCCGGTTTGTGAATTTGGCATAGGTGGTGATCAAGTTGTGACCAAGAGTGACCAACCCATGGTAACTCCATTCGTGAGCAACACCATCCAAGTGCAATGTAGCGAACTTGATGTCATCTTATTCGGGCATAGGCCTCAACGACAAATAATTGTCCAACTTTTGCACCCACGCTCTAGCTGTACTCTTACTGATTCCATCAAAATGTGCTAGAGTAACCTTCCCAAGAGCTTGCTGATAGTCTCTTGGAGTGGAGTATCGATTATCATTTCTTCCTTCCCTCTTCTTCTGATTCATAAACTAGTCAAGAGACAAGACATTTCGGATCTCTTGGGGAAGTGATGCATACTCCACGAAACTAGCCCAAATCTCATCAGCCACAGGGACTTCTACTTCAGGAGGCGGTGCTTCCCTTGGAAGGAAAACTGATTGCAAAGGTCTTGACACCAATCCAACAGGCATTCCACCATTGTTGCTACTATGGTTGTTGCCATTCCCATTAACACCAGGATTGTTGGAAGTGTTGACATTATTTCCATTGGTATTTTGATTCTGGTTTTGACTATGACCTCCTCCAACATTCTGATTAAAAGTGGCCAACAACTGGGACATCATGTCCATCATCGTATCAAACTTTTTTCTCAACTCTCTCCACAGCCACATTTGCATCATTCTGACCAAATATTCTCTCCCCCATTGAATCCACTGAATCTGCTGAATCAACTTCCTGGTTTCTGTTTCTCAAAACTTCTAAAAAAGTTTAATCTACTGGCACTGACGATATCTGAAACAGCTGCCTTCTCTGTTCCTGATTGTAGTATCTGATATCTCTGTCACTCATGGAACCCTTGTGTCACACAGGTTGGCAGGAAGAGTGGCTTTGATACCACTGTAATATCCCCAACAATTTTTTTTTTGATTTTTCAGCAAGATTACAAACCCAACCACACCTATTAGGGTTAGAGTAAGAAATCCAAACCAGTTAGAAGGAACCCTACACCTTTTGTTCACCAAGAGCCCAAGCTGGGAGGGTGAGAGCATACAGTAGCAGGGGATCGTTAGTTACAAACTATTGAAAGTAATGATTACAATAGTGGGTGGCAAGCCAGCCCCTTCCACTTTCCAGTGGGATAGAAACAAGAAAGCCTGGCTTGGTAAACCGGCCAAGGAGAAACAAGAACATAACCAAGCACGAATCACTCTACCGCATATCTCGGCGGGAGGATGAACACAAACAACAAAGCTCAACTCAACTGCTTATGCAGTGAGAGGACCATTACAAACAAAAAATCACTCGACCGCTTATGCAGCGGGAGGACATAATTACAAATATCAAATGTAGGCGGCAAGCCAGCCTCTTCCACTTTTCAGCGAGGTATGCTTTACAATCCAAAAATGTTTGATAGTATTACTATTCAACCTTACAATATAGAGAGAAATGATTAGAAAAGAACAATGTTGATCACAAATTATAGCTACCTCTAAAAACAACTCAAACATAAAGCAACTATTGCTGTTCTTTATTCTGAAAGCCAATAACACGCAGACCAGCCACTACCGAAAACACCAAAATGCTCATAACTAACTCAAATCTACTCGAAATTACACCAAATCAAAAGCAAATGACTAATATGACAAAATTGAACATTTTAGAACTTCAAACCTGCAACTTCAAAGTCTGAAACCAGCTACACGCATCCCAAGGCAGCTAGGGAAGGGGCATCCCAGCTGAAAAGTTCGACCAGCAATATAAAAAATCAGATCAGCAAACTATCTTCTGCGATTTGGAGTACTTCATCGCCTTGGGTAAAGAGAAAATCAAAGCCACTACCCATATTGAAACACTCAACAGGCAGGGAGGTACGAATGTAAGATTGTTTCAGCCACTATACACCCAGCATACACCAAAAACACAGCAGCAATAAAAAAACTGAAAATATAATAGAAAAATCCATCACTTTGAAGTTCAATCTACTCCTCTGAATGAGAAATAGGCTCTCTCACAGCTTGGTGCTATCTCTCAAGCACGAAACTCGTACAAGCTAGGAAGCATGCAACTTCGAAGCAAAGGTCTGGCACAATTTTGGCAGCACTTCATTAAGAAAATGTTCAAAGGTCACAAATGAGAGACCAAACTCTCATATTTATAGATTCTAAGACCCCAAATTCACCTCCAAATGGTGTCCAAATTACTTCCTCATTTGCATTTCATTTCCCACGCCCTCATGTGTTTGGCGTCCAACTCCTAGGCAAAAAGTTTGAACTTATTCCTTGGTGTATGACTTACAACTTAAAACATAATAAACTCATGAAATATGCCTCCATTTCTCACGCCATTGACTTAGGAAAAATATAATATTTTTGGGTGCAAAGTATTTTTCCATAAATCGTCCAAAAACACATTAAATATTAACTTTAGCATAAAGTAATAATATTTAATAAATCACTGAAAATCAAATACTGATTGTGCCAAATTGAACTCATGGGTTGAAATGCCAAAAACCAACAACTAGAATAAGTTGGGGCTGTGAACTGCGCTACTAAAAATAGAACTGCCTGAAATGGCACTTACTAAAACTAGTAAGTCCCGTAGACAACTCCAAACAACCTGCTTTTCAAACCATGAGAAGAACTCAGAAAACTCAAAATAATCTCAAAACCCTAACAACTGCCACCAACTTAACTAAAATATAGTAAGTTCAGAATTCCTCTCAAAACTGAATGCATGTTATATCAATGTGAAGCTCTTGAAAAACCCAGAAAGAATCCACGAATGAAGTTGCAGAAGCCCTACCAGATAAGCACCAATTAGATCATACAAAGCTCCACAAAAATAGGAAACCCTAATTCTTCATTCCGATCGGCCTACGGGTCTGTAGGATAGGCCAATGGACCACTGATTATTCCTCACTGAGAAGGGGACATTACATTAGGGACGCCAAGTGTATGCTATTGTACTCTAGTATTGAAGACTTACAAGGCACCGAAAGAAAGGGTACAATCAGTCCTAAATCCCTGATTAAGGACCTGTTGATGTGTTTTTTGTACACGACCAAACATAGAATAAAATACCCAGAGGTATCTTATCCTCTCTTGAATATTGCCCCCCAAATTCTGAAGATTTCGCAGAAGGGTCAATCGGAGCGACTCCAAGATTTTGTTATGTAGGTTCTCTACTCGTGGATAAGCACCAGTGGTCGTTGTGTTTGCTGTTTTACAAGGGGCCTTACGTATTTTCTAGGAAAGCTTGTTCTTGCAACTACTTTTCAATGAGGAAACTGAATTCTCCTAATACTAACCGATGTTTCAAAAAAAAGGCAAAAGATAAGGGTTTTAAGGAGGTGATACTAAACTAATCCTAGTAATGACTAAATGAGGACTGGTCTTGATAAAACTCTACCAATTTCAGTATTGCCAAAAGATTACAACTCTACTGGAATTGGTGCGATCTTCTAAGGGGATTCAATGATTTTCGAATCATCAATGGGATAGATACTATCACTAACATACATATCAATATCTCCAATAAGGATTGAACTCTTAAACAATCCTAATATCTCCAGTTGACCACACAAGGCGTGCTTACAATCAGTAAGGAGCTAGTGGTTTGGACTATAAGTTTTACCAAAGATCAAACACAACATTTGTCCTTCAATCTAATTCTAAAACTTAAGTACTCTCTCTACTAAGAGTGATTCAAGAAGATAAACAACCATGAAAATAGCCACAAGGATTGCAATAAAACACAATAACTTCAATATTTCATTGATCTCATAGCAAAATAAAACAACAATTGTTCAACTTTCTTTCTTCACTACTTCTTTCTCTGCTGCTAACAATCTTAGTCTTTTTTTTTTTTCTAACTCTAACCCTCTAAAATGAATTGAGTGAGGGCTTATATAGCACTCTCAAATACAGTGAATGACCTAGATCTAAAGAAGATCAAAGGCTGAGATCTTGACACCTAAAACCTAATTAGGGTTTGCCACAAAAACCACCCGAATCAGATAAGCATTACCATTCCATAGCCAATAGAAATTGGCACAAATAACGAGGAAACATAGCCCAATAGGAATTGAATTGCCACATCATTTCATAACAACTTTTCATCTAGAATTTTGTTCCCTTTTCTATGTTCTTTTCTGGCATATTCAATGAATCTGGACATAATCCCCTCGATCTTAGCAATGGGAATCTCATGCAGGTTCTTCATTCGTTCTTCCAAGTGAAGGACTTGATCAAAAGCTGCGAGAAGGGTCATCTCCCATCCCGGCTCTAGCTCTTTTGTTTTCTCGATCAGGAACATAGTTGCATACATCTGATCTTGCTGCTTTTCTGTGACCATGTTCTCCTCTTTGTAAAATATAATCTTGATCCTGTCTTCCAATTCTTGGACATCCACATTTGTTTCGATCTCTATCCTCCTGTCAAGGATTGTACATAATACATCAAACACCTTATCCTAAATAGGATGGAGGGTGCCCTCAACTCGGCTGCATCTACTATTGATGTCCTCGAATAGAACTTCCTTCATTTGGAGCAAAGTTGACCATTGCAGAAGGTTATGGGTTCCTCCATCCATTATCTTCTCTTGTGCTAAAATTTGCCTTGGCGTCCTTCTTATCACTTGTAAGACCGGGATGAAAATGTCTCTAGTGTGAGTGAATGCATCTACAATTATCAATAGATTATGAATGATCTCAAGGACTTGGATAGCCTCATGGACTGTCTTCATCATTCTTGTTACAAATTCAATGGCTACCTTGTAAGATTCATCAATCCAAGAACTTATGAGTTGGGCTAAGTTCTTCATCTTTTCTGCCTCATTTACTGATTCAAGAGGAAGTGTATGCAAAGGTGATATTGCTGGATCCTGTCGCCTTAATGGTTGATTAAGGTGGCCAAAATAATTCCTCCAAGCGCTAACCTCCCTTTCTAACCTCTTATTCTTTTCCATTTCTTCTTTGAGTTTGTCATTAAGTGCTCTCACTGAATCAGTTGCTTCTTCCATGGTCTGCTCGAAGGTAAGTGGACCAAGATCAAATGTTTCTAAATCATAATCCTCTGCCATAATCTCATCTTCATACTTGTCCACTACTGGTGTGGTTACCTGTAGCTTCTTGGATCTTGCATCATCTGTAATTACCTTTGACATCTTCGTAGCCTTCTTCTTTCCGATTTCTTCTTGGGAATTTCCTAAGAGACTTTCCAAATCGAATACTTGTTCTTCCTCCTCAACTACAATTACCCTCGTCAGTCTTTCTTTCAGCCAATCTGGAATGGAAGACTTTCTTTCCCTTACCTGTATTTCCTTAGGCAGAGGTTTATCGTCTCTGAAAGGAGATGTTGCTTCATCATCATTCTTTTCTTCTTGTTGTTTATTAGCACCAACCTGGAGAGGAAGAGGTTGATTTGATGAGTGCTGAGGTGTTCGTCCTTTGCCTTGTTTATCATTCTGCACCATGGATTCCATAGACTCATCAACTTCATACACAATCTCTTTTTGATCCTCTCCTTGACTTATCTCCTTTTCATGTCTAGAAGAAGTACTCGATGGACGATCAGGATTCACCTTTTGTTTCTTCTTGGAGGGTTCTCTCTTCTCAAGTCCTTCTTTTCTCTTCGACCCTTTGGAATGAGAAGTATTTTCACTCACACTTGCTTCTCCTTCTTCTGTTCTTGTTTCTAGGGTGAATGTCATGGCTATATTCTGCTCCTTCAATTTTTGATGTTGTACGTCCACCCATCTGCGAGTGCAATTTAAAATAGGGTCCATCAATGCTCCCAGGTCTGCAACTTCTTGCTCATTCCAATCTATCTTCACTTCTTTATCCTCCTTCTCATAGGATGATTGGAGATATCTACCACTATCCTGGGCTTGATCGGCTACTCTATAAGCTTTACATTTCCTAATAAGATCCAAGGGTAATCTAGAATGCATCTTTCTTTTCACCTCTACATCATCTTGAGCATTCATCCAAAAGTCCTCTACTTGAAAGTCATGTTTGTACTTCTTCCCACTTGTCTCTTCCATATGACCATGAGGATCGCAATTCTCTCTTGAGGCAAAGGATGTGAATGAATACAGAGATAATTTCTTTTCTGTATCTTCGGCTGCTTGAGAATTAGGACACACTTCAATTGAATTTCCCAATAAAATAGGTACAGGGATACCATTTCCATGCTTATGTCTTGATGCTTTAGCATAAGCTGCCAACTGTCTAGTTACTTCAAGTAATATTATTCTGTCTGTAGGATACCTTGGCAACATATAGGGAGGTGAAGAACATCCATGGACCTTGATGTAGGTGAATTTTGGAAATTGAATGAACCATGCACCGTTTCTTCACGAGCTCCTGTGCCTTCGGAGACAGTCGATGGTGAATCCCTCCTTGCAATGTCCTAGTGATATACATTGTGAAGGTGTCATTGACTAACTTGTAGTCATTTTTAGGCGGATGATGCAATTGAGCATAAGAATCACATGCTCTTATCTCTCCTGGTTCTCCCAATAACTCCTCTATGTGGTAGCCCTGCATACTCAAAACTTCTGACTAAAGAATATATAACATATAAACTCATGTGGAATGACTTTGTAGGGACTAGCCTCCTCAACTGCACATCTAGGTTGTTGCTAATTATTCTAGCCCAATTGAGCTTTCCTTTTCCTTGGACGATCACTTGAATAAAGAAGAACATCCACTTGTCGAAGAAGAAGGCCTGAGAGGCACCTATAACCCGATTGAGCATGGTTATCAAGTCCCTGAATTCCTCTTGGAAATCACTTCTATGTGGCGTATTAGGTATCTTGTTCAAGCGAGGCCTACTCTTGAATAACCAATTCTTATTGATGAAGTTCAGACAGGTATCAGGATCATCTTTGTAGATAGACCTAGCTCCATCCAAGCTCTTATAGATCATATCTTTCGGCTCTGGGAGATGAAAGGCTTCACTTATAGCTTCTTTTGAAAGATAGGCTAGGACAGTTCCATCCTCAGCTACAATTGTCCTTGAATGCGAATCATAGTGCCGGGCACATTCAATCATCAACTCATGACATTTGATGCGGGAGGGAAGCTTGCGGCCTTGATGATGCCACTCTCAATTATCTTCTTGGCTATGGGTGATGGCTTGCTGATGTAGGGTGCTTCTCGAAACTTCTTCACATTGAAGTTCCCTAAGTTGGTGTCTCCAATATTGCTCCATTTGGACATGATCCTGGTCTCCAAATCATCGTTCTTTTGATCTTCTTTGATGAGAGCCTTCCGGGTAGCGGATCCACTCACCTTGGGGATCACCATTTGCTACCTATAAAAAGAGGCTTAAGTTAGGTTTAAGTGTAGAATCTTAGCTAGGTGATTTGAGATTCCTTAAAAGACAAAACTTTAAAATTAAGAACTTCCAAACTAGGCATCACCTAGAAATTAAACTAGATATAGAAGACCTAACCTTAAGAAAATTTAAAATGGAAACTTAGATCAGATCTTCAATACCTTGCCTAAAAAATCAGATTAAACACCTTACCTTCGATTTTCACTTATTAATTTGAAAAGATGGATAAAAAAAGTGAAGATTTCTGCTGGATGAAAGGTCTTTGATCTGCACTTCAGATTCGCCCTTGATGATTTAGCCTTTAATCAGCCTTTAATCAGGCTTCATGGATCAGAAATTCGCCTTCCTTTTTGCAATCTGCTCTATTATTTCTGCTCCTAAAATTCACTTTAGGAAAGACACAAATGAATGAATGATTAAAACTTCACAAACCTCCTTCCCTTTATATGGCGACTTCCTAATTTCCTCAAGAGCCCGACCTCTTGGTTTATAAAAAAAAAAAAAATCTCATCCTTGAGGTGGCCGACCTAGCAAATAAGGGTTTAAAAAAACTAATTGGGCGGCCAAGGGTGAAATTTTAAATTTAAGGCCTAAAAGATCAATTTTAACACATTTTACAAGTTTTAATTAAGGGAGATTTGCATTGTTTACCCAAATGATGCTTAATTAGCAACTCATAAAAAGTGTATCTAGAATGTGGCTTTATTTGTGAATTTCTTGAGAGGGTATAGGCAAGCCTAGGAGATATTGATGCTTTTTAATGTTTGCCATTTTCTCCATTTTTCATTATTATTCCACCATCTTGATCCTTCTTATAATGTTTTTGCCATCATGAGTTTTGCCTTTAATTATGGTGAAAAAAAAGGATCTCTAAGGACTTTGCCTTGGACCCTTTGGAAGGGTCAGGAGCGATTTCCATGATTAGGTCTCAACTGTCTCACTCCTTCACTCTGAATTGCTCTTCAAGGTAAGCATATGCTAGTCTTAGCTCTTCCAAAGCCTAGGGATTCATTTTTTATCATCCATCATGAGTTTATTAGGTGCTTTTTGAGAATTTCGCTATGGACCCTTTGGAAGGGTCAGGAGCGAAATTCACCCCTTAGATCAAAATTCTTACTTCTTGAACTCATGACCTACTCAATTATATGCTTGTGGCAATCTTTAAGTCCAATCCACCTTGATCGCTGTCTTGGCTTAACACAAACTGGGAGGAAAAATGATATATTGTGAATTTTGCTCTGGACCCTTTGGAAGGATCAAGAGCAAAATTCAAGTTTTATACTTGATCCTTTATCTCCCTCACTTCAATTCATCTTGCAAGGTGAAAATACATCACTCCTTGTCCAATCATGTCATAGGGATCAAAGTTTTGGCTTCACCCAAGGAGAAAATAGTTGATTCGAAGAATTTCGCTCTGGACCCTTTGGAAGGGTCAGGAGCGAAATTCATTCCTTGCTTGTTTTCTCTTGTTTAGCTCCATCCTTCTCACTTTGTTCTTCCTTGACTTTCTCATTTGAATCCATCTCTCAACCTGACAACATTTGCTTGACCCCCAAAAGGCCTGAAAGGGGAAATTCGCTAGAAATCATGGCCAGGGACAGGACCTATTTAGGATTTCGCTCTGGACCCTTTGGAAGGGTCAGGAGCGAAATCCTTGTTTTAGCTCAAAATCTTCATTTCTAGTGGCCAAAATCCATTCAAGGGCAATCCTAGGGGCATCTCCCAACTTCTCTCACCTTGGTCTAGGCTTGTCTTGACACAAATTTTAGAAGATAGAATAGGTTTTAGGATTTTCGCTTTGGACCCTTTGGAAGGGTCAGGAGCAAAATCCTTTCTCTTGAGTTCATTTCTTCATTCTTCCACTTCAACTCACTTCAAAGGTCAAGGAAACGTTACTCCATTCTTCTCTAAGCCATAAAAACCAAAAGTTTGACTTGTTTTGAAAGTAAAATAGGTGATCTTGGGAATTTCGCTCTGGACCCTTTCGAAGGGTCAAGAGCGAAATCCTAGTTCTTGCTCAATTCCTTCAAATTTGTTGATTACTAGCAAGTCAAAGACATGCCTAAAAACATCTCCAATCTTAATTCGTCCTAACCCACACTTGACTTGGCACAAAATTGATAGAAAAGAGTGGTTATGGGGATTTTAGCTCTGGACCCTTTGGAAGGGTCAGGAGCGAAATCCTCATTCTAGGCTTGACTCTTCATCTTTTCAACTCCAATGTTCTTTGCAAGGCAAAAATACATCACTCTTCGCCCAAGGAACAAGGTTTGTAGCCTAAGCAGGGAAGCAAATGAGGTTTATAAAGAATTTCGCTTTGGACCCAATGGAAGGGTCAGGAGCGAAATTCATCCTTTAGGCAAAATCTTCATCTTTCAATGCTTTCAACCACTTCTCAAGGCAAGAACATATCAATCCACCTTCCAACATGCCTTAGAAACCAACACTTGGCCAAAACAAGAAAGGAAATGAGAGCTATGGGGATTTTCGCTCTGGACCCTTTGGAAGGGTCAGGAGCGAAATCCTCATTCTTGGTTGATTTTCCACTTCATTTATCCAATTCTCTCTCAGACTTGATCAATTTCAAGGTCCTTTCATCATATCCAAGGCAATCCATCATCAAACTAGCTCAAGACAAGGCCAACCTAGGGCTTAAGGCAAAAAGAAGGTCAAATGGAGGATTTCACTCTGGACCCTTTGGAAGGGTCAGGAGTGAAATTCTCCTTCCAGGTTGATTTCCATCATTTTATTGCCTCAAACCTTCTCTCCAAGGAAAATATGCATCCAAGTCCTCCAAACCATTCCTTAGAAGCTCCAAACTTGGTCAAGCTAAAGAGTAAAGTAGAGGAAATATAAATTTCGCTCTGGACCCTTTGGAAGGGTTAGGAGCGAAATTTTTCTTCTTCGCTCACTTTCACTTTTTTCCTCCCTTCTTTGGATCGGATATAACTCATTAGGCTTCTCCAGATCATCCTCCAATCCAAGTTAGCATTCACTTCAAAGTTTTGTGAAGAAAAAAGGGGTCTTGTATGAATTTCGCTTTGGACCCTTTGGAAGGGTCAGGAGCGAATTCTTGTCTTGGCCAAAAATCCTTCACTCTTTCACATTCTATCATCTCAAAAGGCAAAGATACATCATTTGTTGGCGGCAATATTGTACACGGAAATAAAACTAGTTAATTAAGTTGTAATTGTGTTGGTTAGTTGGCAGCCGAGGGGTGGCAGTTGCGGTGCGACGGTTGGCGCTCGCACCCCCTCGGCATCTTTATATACTTCGGAATGTAACTTGTAAAGGGAGACAACACTTATGAATGGAATAACATCTGATATATTGCATCTGATATCTATGGCGTTATTATTCTACATTATGTGTTTTATCTGTGTGCTTTAAGTTATTCACTCAAAAGGGCAAACATTTGGCGCCGTTGCCTAGACGTACTCGGGAACGAAAGACGCGGATGGCGCACAGACGCGATGGGCCTACTCGTCGGTGAGATGAACCCAAAGGCCGACGACGCGCCCACAGAACAATCAGCGAAGGGGAAATTGGACCCTGTAATAATCCCGGCACAGTGTTGAGATAAATTATGGCTGACAGGAAAAATAATAAAGTTTTTTTTTTTGCGTACATGGCGTGTGCTTGTTATGTACGGAAGTGATTTATGCCCAATATATTAAATAAAGATAGAAAAAAAAAAGTAGAAACAGACGAGTGGGAGGCCGCGCAGAGGGCCTTGATTCCGGAGCAGCAAGTAGAATGAAGGCGTAGGCTAAGGCAGCTTGCCGAGGGACGACCGACTGAGGGGTTGGTCGAAGAGAACCCAGGAGGTGTCACGGAGGTTGCGGAGGCAGAGATAGATGGAGAGAAGTACACTCTCTACACTGTCGTAGGGTTGCCCGAGGGGAACCTAGGAGTCACGGAGGGTGCCGAAGGCGACCTCTACAGTTCGCCTGAATACCACCACCGTAGGGTAAGAAGTCGCCAAGAGTTGGTGGAACAAACAAGGCGAAATCTAAACTTGATCGACGCTACTAGAGACCTACTAAAGAATTTGTCCATTTCGGAGGACAACCGGAGGGAGACGACCGAAGGTGACGGTACGGCCGACGGTGCCGAGGGAGCACAAGGGTACCGTATGAGAGGCAATTTGTTTGGTTCGGGGTCAACAACCTTCTCCGGAGGACCCACGAGTGGAGGGTCAGGGGCAGGAGGCGGAGGCGGACTAGGTACAAGCACACAAGGCACCAGAGGAGCGAGACCGAGCGGTGGGATGGCCAGTAAACAGAATTTGCCGAAGTTCAACGGCGAGGGGAAGGAAGATCCCGTCCGCCATTGTCGAACGTGTGAAACCATATGGTCAGCGAACGGTGTTACTGACCAAAACGAATGGGTAACGTAGTTCCCAGCCACGTTATGTGGAGTTGCCATAGATTGGTACTCCGATGTGGACAAGCAAAAAGTGGCCACGTGGGCCAACCTACAGAAGGAATTCACGGAGGAGTTTCGGTTGCTCTGTGATGACAATGAAATTGTAATGGAGATATACAGTACCAAACAAGGTACCAAGGAGACAGTACGGGCATGCAGCAGGAGGCTGAAGGAATTGCTTGGTAAAATGGAAAGCCAACCAGCAGAGGGATTGAAGAAACGATGGTTCGTTGAAGGATTGAAATCCTCCCTACGAAAAAAGATGAAAATTGTACCCCCGACGTCATATGCCGATGCCTATAATAGGGCGATGGACCTAGAGAGCGAATACAAAACGTCAAAGAAGAAGAAAAGTAATAAATATTCATCTGACGATGATGAAGACTCTGACGGGGAAAGCAGCAGCAGTGGCGAATCAAGTAAAAAGGTGCATGCTCTCCAAAAGGACATGGAACGAATGTTGAAAGAATTCAAAGCCATGAAGGGGAGTACAAGTAAGACTGAAGAAAATGACGTGTGGTGTACCGACCGTAGGAGTGACGGACACACCAAGGGGTCTTGCCCCAAGAAGGCTTTCTGCGACATTTGTTAGATTGCGGGACATTTGACAAAGGAATGTCCCTACAATATGAAAACCAGGAGCCAACAAGTTCTCTTCACGCAAGAGCAGCCGACTGTCGGAACTTCGCAAACCAACACAATGGCATCATCTGGAGGTTACCGGGACAACAGACGCGGTGGTGGAAGGAATAGCAACAATAACAATAACGGAAGCCGTATCCAGTATGATGCCAAGGGCCGACCAATTATCCAATGTAGGGCCTGTAATCAGTGGGGGCACTTCGCCCGTGATTGCACGAAGGAAGCCACCCCTCAGCACCTCTGTCGATGGTGTGGGCCAGGTGACCATGAGGACGCAAATTGCCCACAGGCAGGGGTTAATCTCCTCAACATTGAGAAGGCTGAGAAGACTAATGAGAAAGAAGTACTGGCAATCACCCGCGCCCAAACGAAAAAGGCCACTTATCTCGACCCTCGTACGGAGAAGGAGAGATTATGGGAGGCAAAGGCCAATATTGAACGTGAGATGACGGCTGAACGACGGGACAATGAGGTGGCGAGTACATCATCCCGTACGGAAGCAGAAAATAACATCATTGGGCAAGTACTGTAGATGGAAGTACCTATAAGGGTAAAGGACCTTCTAGAAACAATGCCACAGTTAAGAACCGCCATTTTTAATTCCATACAAACCACTGCGCAGGCACCTTTGCATGCCACACGAGCGGAAGTTCCGGTCAGCCCCTCGGCTGACCCAATGTTGTTGGCCTTAAATAGTGGTCGGCATCCTGCTGTAGTAGAGATGGGAATTCTCGGGGCTATCCTCAAAGACACCATCGTGGACGGAGGTTCGGGGGTGAATGTACTGCCAGAGGATACGTGGAAGAAGTTGGGGAAGCCAAAACTATGGCCACCCACGTTCAACTTGGTAGGTGCAGACCAACACGGCATCAAGCCACTCGGCACCCTGATGGCCTAGCCAGTCACCATCAGCACGCAACCTTTCATACTAGATTTTGTGGTAATCCCACTCAAGAAGAAGGGGTACGACGCCATCTTAGGCAGAGGGTGGCTGGTTACAACAAAGGTGAACCACGACTGGAAAAAGAACACCCTTTCTATGGAGAAAGGGGGGCGGAAGTACACCATTGATCTGAGGACCTAGGTTGTTGACGAGGAATTGACATCATCTTCGGAATCGGAGGGTGAAGGAAAAGGCTACCCGAGGGACAAAGGACGAGGCTACAGGGAGCCCAACGACAAAGGGATTCTCAAACTAGGAGAATGCTTCGAGGATGAGACAGGGTCATTGAACGGGCTCTTCCATTGGCAGATGGAGGATTATGAAATGCTCTAGAGCTATAGGCTCGAAGTAGAGGAACCAGAGCAAGTAACAAAGGAGGTGAACCTGCTAGAATACATAGAATATTGGAAGGGAGACGCCCCAAACCTCGGTGACGTAGATAATCCGAAGAACAATTGTGTCGACAACGATTGGAACCCTGTGTGGAAGGCCGCAGCCTTCAAAATCTTTATTTTTCTTCTTCTTCTTATGTACGGGAAGGAGACCGTGGTCCCTGCAGAATTTGTGGTTCCAAGTCTTCGGATGGACATTGAAAATAGATTGGCCACCAACGGGCCCAAATTGAAACCCTACCACGCGAAGCGCGCAGGGGACCTAAGAGGCCGGACGGACACCTGAGAGCTCGGAGGGGGACCCGAGAGGATGGAAGAGGACTAGAGAGGCCGAGCAGGCGACTCAAGAGGCACAGGACCACAGCAGGAGACTCTCGGGCGAGGAAAACTGAGAAGGATGAAGGGCGATCCCAGCGGCATGGGACTCGAGCCGAATTAGATTATATTTAAAAAAAAAAACAAAAACCGTACGGCCGTACGGGTTCGTATGGCAGTTGACTGTACGACTGCAAAAAAGAAGAAGAAGAAGGTGGAACCATCATACGGTGGGACCACCCGTAGTGGAATCACCGAAGGTGGAACCACTGTACAGTGGTCACACCGACGGTGGGGCCACCGAAGGTGGAACCACCGTGCGGTGGTCACACCGACGATGGGGCCACCGGTGGTGGATGCCACCGTGCGGTGGACACCTGCACGCCGCACTTAAAACAAACCCTCGCACCTCGCAGCCCACGCAAGGAAAAAGAAGGAGAAGGAAACCCCGCAGCACGCCAAAAAAAAAAAAAAAGACAGAAAAAAAAAAAAAAAAGGAGAGACGCGCATAGCAACGCACAAACAAACACAGCCGAACGGTGGAGGGGTGTTGACCGCACGGGAAGGTGGCCGTACGATTGGAGGTGTCAGTGCTGTTGTTGATCGTACGGGGAGGTTGTATTGCCGGGGTGCCATTGGGGACATTACAGTGGAAAAAAAAAAACGACGACGACCAGATTGAAAAATTATTCGATGACATCTGGAGCCAGGACACTGAAAATCTTAGAGTGTAGAAGAAGGGTTTTGACATCATAAAATATCACAGAAATGATGTGCGCCATGGACTTTCGTGTGGTTCTGAAGGTTGTAATGATGTGCCCCCGGACCCCGCAAGGGGCGCTGCCCCTTGACTCCGATGGGGTGCCGCCCCAGACCCTGCGGGGCGCTGCCCCTCGACCCCGCTGGGGGTGTTGCACCCAGACCCCCAGTTTATTTTTGAGCTACAGGATACCATGGGAAGTGTTGTGGTTGTCCGTACTGTGAGAAAGAAGCTTGCAGCTAAGCATTGGCAAGGAAGCCATAAGCCGTAGAGGGAGACGGATTTGGAAGTTGGGAACAAACAGAGTTTGAGGGAAGGCATTGCAGATCCGCGCAGTTGTATGACACTAGGGAGTTATTCAGTTCAGTTTTTAGCCTTTGGGGAGTGTGATGGAGGATTTGAGGTGTCTCCTAGCCTTTGTGCTAGCGGGTTGTGGCCACCTCCAGGCAGGAATGGTACACTTTGAGGAACTTGGAGTATGTCTCGGCTGGACGCGAGGTTGCCTTGGTGGATGCAGAGAGGGCTCGGGAGGAGCTGACCACCAGGTTGGAGGCAGTACTAGCGTGAGACGTAGCTCAGCGTACCTAGGAGTTGGATGCCGAGAGGGCAATGCCGGTGGCTATTGAGGACAAATTGGCTAGGGAGACAGTATCATTTGAGTAGCAGTTGGTGGAGGCTGAGACTGAAAAGCATGTTTGCAGACAAGTTTGGTTTAGGCACAGGAGGACTTGGATGTCAAAGAAAGCACTAATGGTGAAATCCGCACTTGAGCATAGGATGGTAGCAGAAAAGGGTTTTTAAGCGAGGACGCAGCAGGTGTATAAGTTTCAGGCTCGACTGGCGTCAACAGTTCTGTTTAATGTCATCTCTATTTTGTGTTAAGTCATCTGGAGACGACTTCTTTTCTTTTGGGGGGGATGATGTTGGCGGCAATATTGTACACGGAAATAAAACTAGTTAATTAAGTTGTAATTGTGTTGGTTAGTTGGCAGCCGAGGGGTGGCAGTTGCGGTGCGACGGTTGGCGCTCGCACCCCCTCGGCATCTTTATATACTTCGGAATGTAACTTGTAAAGGGAGACAACACTTATGAATGGAATAACATCTGATATATTGCATCTAATATCTATGGCATTATTATTCTACATTACGTGTTTTATCTGTGTGCATTAAGTTATTCACCCGAGAGGGCAAACATCATTTACTCCCGCCATGTCCAAGGAACAAGACTTTTAGTGCAAACAAAGAGGAAAAAGGTCTCTTCTAAGAATTTCGCTCTGGACCCTTTGGAAGGGTCAAGAGCGAAATTCTAGTTTTGCTTGATTTCCTACCTCTTTCATCCAATCCATCTTCAAAATTTGGTCAAATTTGCTCTCCTCTCACCACATCCAAGTCCATTTGCCATCCACTTGGCTCCAAAGTCTTCATTTTCAATGCCTTAGGCCAAAATTGAGGGTCAAATGAGGATTTCGCTCTGGACCCTTTGGAAGGGTCAGAAGCGAAATCCTAGTTTTAGGCTAGTCTTTCGACTCTTTTCTCCTTTCTACGTCTTGGACACACTTTGTTAGGCTTCCTTCCATCATGATCATGCAAATTTGCTCTTCAAGTCGACATATAACTTAAGGTTTTTTGAAAAATAGGGTTTAACATGAATTTCGCTCTGGACCCTTTGGAAGGGTCAGGAGCGAAATTCATCCTTTGGCCATGATCCTAACTTCATTTTTCTCATTTCCTCATTCAAACAAGTGTTTTTACCTTCCTTCAAGCCTAGGAATGGGCTAGCTCAGAGTTTGAGTCAGTATGGAGTGTCTTGTGGAGGAATTCGCTTTGGACCCTTTGGTAGGGTCAAGAGCGAAATCCTAGTCTTGGCATGATTTCCTCCAAGATTGACTTGACTTTACCTCCAAACTCATCCCTTGATGCATAACTTATCCATTTCCTTGCCAATTCGCTCAACAATTCTTAAAATCTCCTCCTGAATCCTTGCTTTGCCACTAGCTTTGTTTAATCGACTCCGATTCAACAAAAGACAAGATTTTGACTCGAAAACCAACAACCCTGACCTATCTTGACTTACGACTTTTATCCCTTTTGCACAATTTATCCATTTTCCATCTCCTGAAAGGCAAGATCCTTCTAAGATAACACTAGGGTTCAAGGTAGACAACATATGACTTCACCAAGCTCAGGTCAAATTTAGCTCTAAAAGAAACCCTGGATGAGCTCTTTGAAGGAAACCCTAATCTATCTAGCCCAGGTGACCACTAACTCACTCAAAACACCTAGCAAGCAGAGAAAAAACCTAGCTAAGGGAAAGCAAAACCCAAGAAAAAAGAGGGGGTCCTCATCCTGATGGGGCGATGTGTGAAATGGTCACAACAGGACCGCAGCACTATATCTCTATATACCCATGAGTTAGCTGCCTATTTTCATGAAAAAGTAAGTGCTATGGGCTCTCCAATTAATGGGGTACAAGATGCAAAGGTTAGACAATATTTGTGATAATGCATCCAATGAGAGGATTGGATTTGTAAACTTTTGGACAATAACATTAAATCAGTTCCAAAGAATGGAAGAGGGTTGGTATGTGAAGGCAAGGAATGTCCAGTTGATGGCTCATTAAGCCAAGCTTCATCTTCAACAAGATTTTGATTCACATGGCTCCATAGATGATGGGAAGCAAGAGTTATCTAGCATCCAAAATTCTGAGTTTTCAGCTGATGTTGACAATTTTATTGAGGTGTCTCTTGATTTTATGGGTGACATGTTTAGTGGATCAACCACTCATGGTTTGACTTTGGGTATCAAGGGAGACAGCTACAATACAACTATGGATTTAGCACCTATTTCATATGCTTATGCAGCTTTTTATTGGTTGGGTTGTGACATAATTTTCATGGATTCATGGTTTACACATGGCTGTACTACGTGGTTATACATTGTATTTCCAGATTTATCTGGGTCTACCTCAGTTTATGGGTTGGATTGGAGTGTGTGGAGACACATTTACTAAATAGGTACGGTTTATGAGATGGGTTTCTTTCTTATACATGGGTATACATACATCATTGACTTCACTTTAGTTGCTGATCTAGTTTATAACAGCAGCCTTGAGGTGATAAATTTGACAGCTCATAGAGGGGAGTTTTCAGTATGTCTCACACCTTTGGACAGCAGGCTATGAAAGCATCTATGAAGGCAAACTTGGAAGGTACAAAATAAAGGTGGGTCTCATGTTGATGATTAACTATCTCCCATTTTTGCATGGTTTCATTCATCTTGTTATGCAAGAGCACGTGATAAGAATTAAAGAACCCTATTGCATGCAAGGTTGGGCATTGTGCCTTTGTTTCATAATAATATCATTCCTTGATCACACTTGGAAGGCATATTTGGTTAGGGAAGAAGACAACATGGAGCTTGAGTTTACCCATGGAAGGAAACAAATTGTGTTGAAGGCTACCAATAATGATAACCCAAAAATTGTGGCAGCCAAGTGTATGCAAGCATACCTTGATGATGATAATACCAATTGGAGGTATGGGGATAAATCAGATTATTCCCTTTATGACAGCAGCAACATATCTCCTTATACTCATGACATGGCAACCTTGGTACATGGTGCTAGCAGCGATATAATATTTTCATGTGATGATACTTCATTCTTGGCAATGGGACTTAATAAAGTTATACATT
Organism: Cryptomeria japonica; assembly: GCF_030272615.1. Taxonomy (NCBI): domain Eukaryota; kingdom Viridiplantae; phylum Streptophyta; class Pinopsida; order Cupressales; family Cupressaceae; genus Cryptomeria; species Cryptomeria japonica. The sequence continues at coordinate 476,440,539 of NC_081407.1, read as the reverse complement.
CAGAAAATTCACTGGTAGCAAAGGAATTGCATCATCACTTGGTGACTTTAGTGGGTACATCTTTAAAACTAGCCCTTGATGTAGCCAATATGCTTGATGACTCCAAAGGTATGGATACAAGGGAACAATTCAGTCCTCATTCTCTGACTTATAACAGCAGTGATACATCCTTCCCTTTTCATGACATTGGTGTTTCTAATCATTGGGAAATGAGTCATGATAATTCTATAATGGTGGGTACTCATGAAGCATGCTTTGGTCATGATAAGTCACATGGCATATCTCATTTTAGGACTGGGTTTAGACAATTTGGAGCAGCTGATATTACTCAGTCCCAAATGATGAATGATGATTGGCTAGAAAGGGCAAGGCAAGCCAAGTTATTGGCTCAACAAGCTAAGATCAATCTTCAACATGTTCGTGATGTTCACCATTCATTTGATGATGAGAGACATGAATTGCTTAATTCAGAATTTCCAGTTGAGGTATTTGATCATTCTCTCGATGATGATAGCGATTTGGTTGATGACTTTCTTAGTGGGCCAGCCGCTTTGAGTTTGTCACCTATTTCACTTAATATGGCAGCGATATCTATGTTGATTGGTGACTTCATATTCTTCGATTCCTTATGGACTAGTGGCTGTTCTAGTTGGAATCATATGGCATATCCAGACTTTTCATTGTCTACATCAGTTTCCTAGCTGTATGGGAGTGTTTGGAGGTATACCTTTGGGATAGAGATGGAGTGGAGTGATTTTTGTTGATTGGCATTGGTTTGTTGACATGTTTGATATCACATATATTGCTGATCAGAGTTATAACAGCGAAGTTGGGTGGCCATTTACGTTGGTTCATTGGCATGTGGGGGTTCGCTTTCACATTGTTTTGATACTCTACATGCTTGTATGGTTACTTCATGGTGATCATTTGACATTCCCCTACCTCATCTTCTACAACAGATTTTTCATTTTGATGTGGGATCCAGGTATTGATTTGCTTGGTACATTATTTCACATGGATTCCAATATGTTGCTTCATGGTTTGTGGTGCTTGAGCATTTTAATCAGACTGGAGCAGTGGGTTGTTTGGTATTTGCTTGAGGGCAAGCAATCCTGGGAAGGGAGGACTGTAATGCCCCTTCCTTAGGCCTCTTAGACTTGAGCGGAGGTTGGCCTACTATTAGGGTCTCATAGGTCAATAGGGTGGTTTGGGGACCCAACCGGGGGTTGTGGAACTCAGTGGGGAGCTTTTTGGGCCTTTCAGATTGGAGTTCTGGGGTTGAATCCATGGTTAAGATTGAAATATTAAAGTTGGCCTTATGTGAATAGTAAAAAGTGAATAGTAATAGAGAAACATAAGATGAATAGTAAAAAGTGCCCGGCATCCTAGTAACTTAAGTTGTTTATAAAAAGGGGGCCAAGTTCGCAATGAGGAATTAGACCCTCAATGATATTTTACGATTTTTAAGGCCAAATGGTAACCCCAAAATAGATAAAAAGGCATTTTGTCTATTATTTGGATTCATTCTTATTCTTCCAATTGTCAGATCAGCAGCTTGCTTGAAGGTTTTGGCAGTTTGGAGCTTCCAAGAACGCAAACTTCTAGAAGAATTCAGAGATTTGGACGAAAACCCATCTCTCCTGGGGACACGTTACATCAATATCCAGCTTTATTGTGTAGTTGGCAGCCTTCTTTGGGGGTTTGAGTGCAAAATTATCCGTGTGAGGGAAGATTTTCTTCAATTAATTGCAGGGGACACCTTTTTGAGGTTAATATCACTCATTTCCAGCTTATTCTCAGCCAACCGCTCCATATTGGGAAGAAGGGCATCAAACCCTGGGTTGTAATTGGAGTTTGAGGCTAATATTAGAGCTGATTTTTATATTCTATCTGTTGGAAATTTGTATGACCTTTATGCTCAGTTAAAGGTATGTACATCGGTCTTTTAAAGTAAAAGAAAGTTATCTTAATTGCCTTCTTAATGTGCTATGCATTATTCTATCTTGTATCAGCTATTTTTTTCACTTAGCATTCAAAACATTATTCAAAAACTCTCAAAAACCGAAACAGAACAAAGAAATCAGTAAAACCCCTACTTAACATATGCTGGCCAAAGACCTTATCAGCAAAACAAACAGTTGGTTTGGATCAGATTTGGTTAGAATTGGGTTAGGGATCTTTCACCAAGTCAGATTGACCCATCATCTTTGTAGTTTTCTAAATATTCGGTTGTCTGAATTTATGAAGCCTTCCACATTTTATCTATCTTAGCAAACTTTTATCTAGTTTTGGTTGGTTTCAGATGATGCCTCTGTGATATTGGAGAACTTTATTGTTGAATAAGACGTGTCATGCAGTAGTCATAACGTATGTGTCATGCAGCAGTCATAATGCTTCACGCAACTGAGTTTTACTAAGAAGGATATGAATTAATTTGGCATCGTGCTCATTTATATAAGGTCGGGTTATAATGTGCGGAGTATTTTGATTGAAGTTTTAATGCATGGAGCATTTAATAATAAAAATGCATTGAATGAATTACGTGGCAGGGAAAAACAGTTTAAACGGAGGTTGAGTTTTATTTTGGAAAGGTCCAGCACGATCTCAAAATATAGTCGTTTTTTGAAAACGTGATGGGTGTACTTGCATGTAACAAGTGTAGAAGCGATTATAAAAACAAAGCATTGAGTGCTAAAAAAATGGTATGCAAATTTTTGGGCACTGCGAAGTGTATTCCCCACACAAATTTTATGTATTCATGCTTGAGCTTATTTTAGAGAGAGCCACAGTTGGAGATATATCTCTGTTGAGTGTCATTGTATCCGTTAATGCTGGAAAGTCAAAATTGTATGATACATCTTAGACTTGTGCATAGACATTGAAAATTGATTCTGCTACAATATACCCTAGTGTGGGCTGCATGTTGAAGGGTTACTAGCTGCTGCGGTGTCTCATCACTAAACAAACATTAATGTACTTCCAGTAACTATGAAACAATATTGAGTTTGGTGGTGTGGCAGGTTGTTTTGGGAAGGGAGAGAAGGCTTGTGAGAATGAGTTGTTGAAAGGCCAGCAAATAGATTATTTTGTGTATTGCCTCAATGATGCCTTGCTACAAATTAAAGGAGATTGAATATTAAGTCCTTGGAAAATTTTTGGGAGGTTAAAATGATCATCGAACTTGCTGGTCAGTGTATTGTGATTTGTGATTAAAGTGTAATTTTGAGTTGATGCTCAAACTGAGGTTGGTGCCTCAACTAATTGATGTTGGTGCTTCAAGGAGAGTTGGTGCTCTCAGTGAGTTGGTGCTCACTTTTGTAATTTGGGTTGGTGCCCATTTGTTAATGAAGGCTTTGTGTACTGTGGTTTTTCACCCGAAAGGGTTTTCCATGAGAAAATTGGTGTTTGTCTATTGATGTTTACTCTCTCTATGTTTTATGAAGTTTCATGTTTTTAGAGGATTTTAAAATACTGATTCACCCCCACACCCCTTTCAGTATTTTTTGTGTGCTCTTCAAATTTTTGATAGCTCAAGTGTTGGTTATGATGACTTTTACTTTGCCAAGCAAAGGGATCATCTTGCACAACAAAAATAATAATGCATAGCAACAAAAATATCTTGTATGCCATACTTACAAAAGAAGGGTATCAGTTTGCATGGCAAAGGCATTACCTTGTGTAGCAAGAAGACGCCTTGCACCACAAAGGGAACACTTTATGCAGCCATAGAGATACCTTATGCAACTAAGGTCACTTGCCCAACAAAGAGTTAGGTGGTGTGCAGCACCCGACATTGAGGTTGCTTGAGGACAAGCAATCTTGGGGAGGGCGGACTATAATGTCCCCTCCTTGTTCAGAGCAATCATTAGGAGGTTGGCCTATACCTAGCTCCCATAGGCCAACAAAGTGGGTAAAGAGCCCATTCATGGGTAGAGACAGACACATCAGGGCTTTATGACCCTGTTTGAGCAGTTTTGGGCGATATCTTAAAGTTTAGGAGGAATCCCTATTTTTAGGGATGGACTGCGAGTTACCTGGGAGGCATCAGGAGATCCCCAGAACCATTCTGGCAACTTTTGTCACATTTCCTATTTTTTAGGAAGGGGTCCCAAATTTAGGAGCCATTGCCAGTTAGCTCCCAGTGACATGGCATCATCATAGAACAAGTGGATTCAGTCAGATCACAATTTGAAGTCCCGAGGTAATTTTTATGAATAAAATGGGAAATATTACTTATTTCCTAAGTTTTGGATTTAATTAAATAAATAGTTAAAGTGATTAATTTAATCACTTGACTTTATAATAAGGAATAAGTTGTTGAGAGGTCACAACTCCCTAGGCCAATAAAGTAATAAGTTACTATTAATAACTTTGGCCCCATTTTAATGAATAATAGACCCCTCATTGTGAATCGAACTCTAGGGGGGGGGGATAATGTTTTTAAAACATTGGAATAAAAGTATATTTTGTTATTATTTCAAAAATGGCTCTCGGAGGGAAAAGGCCAAACCATTTGAGAGGGAAAAGAAGAAGGAATAAAAAGAGAGAAGAGGGTTGGATGGGTTCATTATTGGTTTTTGATTATTTCTGATATCTGAGATTGTGAGCTCTGTTCAAGAGTGTTGCAGCAGCAGAAACCCTCAAGAACGTCCATTCTTGGGAGTTGGGAAGGTTGGACGTAGCCCTAGCCTCACATTTTGAAGGGAATTCATCAATTCCATCAGCAAATTCAATATTTCTAGGGTTTGATCTGACAGAGAAGTCCATTGTTGAGCTGGAAAGGTGATAATCTTTGGTTCAGAATTCAGTTTGGAGCCTGTAGCAGCATTTAATGGTTGTTCTCAGCCTAACCGGACCTGTACACATCACTCCAGCAGCCATACAGGGTCTGTTCTGAGTGCTGGGTAGTGAAACTTAGCAGATTGGGTCAAGAAAGGACCACATCAGCACCAATACAATGCAGATCTGGGCATTGGAAAAGGGGCTCTGAATATTCCAAGCTTGCTGGGAAAAATCCACCTCAATGTGGGCTGTACAAACCCCAATATCAGACCATACAGCACCTACAGCAGCTTCGTTTTGCCTGATACGGACCATAAGACCACTGGGTTGTATAATTCTGATTTACTGAATAAATTTCAGGGGTTTGAAGTTAATGTTTGTTAGTAATATTTTGTCTAGAAGTTTGTTAGTTTTTTTCAATTCATTGTTGCAAGCAGTTATCAGTCACAAGCATTCAAAAATAAAAACAAAAAACAAAAAAATCAGAAAACAAGAAAACTCCAAAAAAAACAGAAAATACCCAAAACCACAATTTTTCCAAAAAAAATAAAAAATCAGAATTTTAAAACAGCAGCTGGGGCGGGTCTTTACAGGATTAGTGTGAGGATCACTTGACATAGGGTGATAACCTGATTTTTTACAATCTTTGTCCTCCATTGTATTTCTACTTCTATATCCATAGCCATGGATTGTGATTTTTGAGTCCTATTTGTTCATGCTAATGTTCTTCTGCAACATCCTTATATAATTCCATTCTTTCCATTTCAGCTATTAACTATTATTGTTGAAAGAAAATGGCTTCTTCTTCCTTAATGCTAGGGGGAGTTCATTCTACATTATTAGCAACCAATAAAGGCCTCCCATATACTAAACGATGGTACATGTCACATCATCATTTCCAATAAATTTATATGACTTACTTTTCCACTTTCATTTGCAGTGACACATTCTAGAAAAGTACTTTTTGGATTTTCATCATTGTTATGAAAATCTTCACTAGCTGAAAGTTGATGGCCATCCTTGAGCATCATAAGCCGTTTTTCAATCCCCCATATTTTAATGATATGGTGGAGGCTGATTTAGAAAAAGGGGGGGATATATTGGTGGTAAGAGGATAAAATGATTAAAATTCTATAGAACCCATACTAAATTATTATAGAAAAATATCATAAAATTTTAAGAGAAAAAGACAAAATTGCATAATATACTTTGATTGGTTTTACCAATAGAAACTGCTTTGAAAAATGGATCACGACTGCCTCTGAATGTCTAAAACAGGAGTACTTCGAGTTAAATGAAAATCTATCACCTGCTCTACGCCCATAGTGTCTCCATGAAGATCTGATCTCTCATGATAAGCTCTTTCTATAAGACTGTAACACCTGCTCTACGCCCATAGTGTCTCCATGAAGATCTGATCTCTCACGATAAGCTCTTTCTATAAGACTGTAATGTTTCATATTTGTCAACCACTCTATGACCTTATCCTCTCCATAAATATCTGTCATTGCTAATGAATAATGACTTGGATCCCTAACAACAATGACAAAATGACAGGCATAAAGTCAAACTATGAATATGTGGTTAACTTTAATTATGTGATCCTCAAATATCTGTCAAGCCATATAAAGTTTTGTCAGTGGGTGTGCTGTATACACCCTTCCACTAGAGAGATCTGGATCTAATCTATATATGAAGCAACTCTGAGTATGGATCTCTCTTACTAAGTATGGTTATTTCCTTGCTGCATATGAAAGAGATAACCAAGCAAGAGAAATATTTTAATTCTACACATAAGAGCCAAAAGTCTCTCCATTCTCCCTTATTATTTGATGTAAATAAATAAATCTTTCTGAAACAATGAATAATTGCAGAGATACAAATATGAAATCTAGAGAATGCTTTTGGGTTCCTTTCATTCTCTTAGTTATGACATTACCTAGATGCTAGTGGTGTGTTGATACATGATAGCCTCGGTAAGATAAATGATTGAATGAGAGATAAATGAAGTCTCTCATTCAATCATCTATCTCATCGATAGACTATGATAAGACTTCAGTTATCATTCCTTTGTCTAATGATTATTATAATTACTCTTCGATATGTTATTATCGGTTTTATCTTATACCAATAATCGTATGCATGATAACTCAAAACTTATGTAGATATTCACATATATACGATCTTGCTGTGATTGTATTCCTCGATTTATATATAAATATATAACCTTGCATATAAATCCCGATTAACAATCGGGTTCTTAACCAATGCCTAAATACTGATTAACATCGATTACAAATCGTAATGCACAGAATACCGATTGGTATCGGGTTTATTGTTAATTGCATACACACCGATTGGTATCGTATAATTTGTTAATTGCATACACACCGATTGGTATCGGTTAACACGATTATGGTTTGAAGAGGCACAATCAAGTAATATCTTGATCGGTCATGTCTAATAGACATGACCGGTCAAGGTCTTGCTTGATCTCCTTTATTTGCATATATATATATATATATCAATCGGTGAAATGTGGGAAGAACATCGAAATGAATAAATGCTCTTTCTCCATCTGCTACATACCATATAATAATCAGACTTATTATATAGTGAATCGACTATTACATGAAAGATACAATAACATTATATATCTTGCTCATTGAATAGAAAATTGAAAACATTTACATGGTATTAGAGAAAAGTTAAAATCGAACCTGCGGCTCTTCAATTTTGTGTTAAATTCAAGTCAAGAATATATCCAACATCACATTTCTCCAAATGGCAAGCACTATCAGATTCGAAGATAGACTTGGAGGAAGCGATGATTTCTCAGCATGGAAGTTCAGAATTAAGATGATTCTAAGAGAAAATAAAGTTGAATCATTTGTAAAAGCTGAAACCATAGAACCTGAGACTGAACCTGACAAAGCGACATGGATAGAGGGAAATGAAAAGGCCATCAAAATCATAGTTGATGGGGTGAGGAATAATATTATGCCTATCATAAGGAAACATGAAACGGCCTACAACATATTCAAAGCACTTGAAGATGCATTTGAGATATCCAATGCAAGTAGAACCTTGGCTTTAAAGAGAGAAATAAATCATATAGCTATGATCAAAGGGGATTCAATCAATGCCTACTTCATGCGGATATCAGCCCTAAGGGATGAGCTAGCAACCCTTGGATATGAGATCCAAAGCAAAGAATTAACACTCATTGCTCTAGATGGGCTGCCTAGTATATGGGAAACATTCGTCCAAGGCATCATTGCAAGGGCTAAATTTCCAAAGTTTGAAAGGTTAAGGGCAGACTGTCTCCAAGAAGAATCAAGGTTAAATAAGAAAGGGATCAAACAAAAGAATATAGATGAAGATCTCCAAGTCCTAAATACAAACTCCAATAAGAAAAGCAAGAAGAAACAATTTAGGAAAAGGAAAGGTCGTCAAGGCAAGAATATCTCCCAAAAGGATCTCTCTCATATCCAATGTTACAGATGTGACAAATTCGGACACTATGTTGCCAAATGTTCGGAAAGAGCCAAACAACAAGCCACATTTGCCAAAGCAGGAAAATCTAAAGGGGAAGATGACTCTGAGAAGTATGTACTCTACTGAGCACTTACAAACCAAGCATCAAACAAGGTTAACTCCTGGGTGATCGACAGTGGCTCATCCAGACACATTACAAGGTCTAGAGAAGTGCTAGACTCCATGATAGAGGAGAATGATGAGGAAGTGACTATCGGAGATGACTCCACACATCCAATCAGAGGAGTTGGAACTTGCACCATCAAACTGAAGTCAGGCGTGTCATTGCAACTTAAAGGAGTAGTATATGTCCCAGGCATCAAGAGAAATCTAGTCTCTATATCAGCACTAGAGGATAATGGGTACAGAGTGACCTTCATGGACAACAGAGTGTTGGCTTGGCGAAAGAATTCATCTATCAAGAAAGATAAAACCATTGGTCAAAGACACGGCTACTTGTATGAGTTGTGCACAGAGCCCAACCTAGCCCTAATCCATGAAACTACAGATGCTAATGAAGTTTGGCATAGAAGACTAGGTCACCTGAATTTTAGAGCTTTATCATCAATGGGAAACCTTGTCACAGGTCTACCTAAGTTAAAGCAATATCATTCAGGGGCATGCAAGGGATGTGCCCTAGGTAAAAATACTAAGGGTGTTTTTCAAAATAGTACTAGGAAAACAAGCAAAGTTTTAGAGTTAGTTCATTCTGATGTATGTGGACCTATGTCCGTACCTTCTTTAGGGGGATTTTTGTATTATGTAATATTTGTTGATGACTACTCTAGGAAAACTTGGATCTACTTTCTGAAATGTAAAGAATCAGAAGAGATCCTTAATAGGTCTAAGGAATTTAAAACACTAACAAAAAACTACTCAGGAAATAAAATTAAAACCTTAAGAACTGACAATGGGGGGGGAATACACCTCAGATTTGTTTAAAGATTTTTGCAAAAATGTTGGGATTAAGAGGGAGCTTACTATACCTTATAATCCTCAACAAAATGGGGTAGCTGAGAGGAAAAATAGGACAATTGTAGAAGCTGCCAAAGCCATGATTCTTGATCAGAATCTAAATACCAATCTTTGGGCAGAAGCAACCAGCACTGCTGTATATATACAAAATAGATGTCCTCACTCCCATCTTGAAGATAAAACCCCTAAGGAAGTCTTTACTAAAACAAAGCCAGATATCAACCACCTTAGGATATTTGGGTGCCCTGTCTATATTCAAGTACCTAAAGAGAAAAGATTAAAATTAGAGGCTTCTATAAAAAGGGGAATACTTGTAGGATATAGTGAAACCTCCAAGGCCTACAGAATCTATATACCTGGTCAGAGGAATATTGAACTGAGTAGGGATGTAATCTTTGAAGAAGACTTAGCCTTCAAAAGAGCCCAAAGCTCAATAGAACCTGAAGTCTATATCCCTACCCCTAGCATAGATGAAGACCCTGCTCCTGAGCTTCAGAGGGAGAGTCTTGAGGAAAATGAAAGTGAAACTCAAAACCCACCTAGAGAAAATTTCAAGAAAAGACCACTATGGGCCACCAAAACTGTAGAAGAAGCTCAGAAGTATGCTGCCCCTTCAGGAACCTTCAGAGAAAGCAAAAGGCCTAACAAACTTACCAACTATGTTGCTCTCATGAATGATCTTTCAAAAGCTGAACCTACTAATGTATTAGATGCACTTAAACATCAAGTATGGAAGAATGCCATGTCTGAGGAATACCAGTCCATTATGAAAAATGATGTTTGGGAGATTGTTCCTAGGCCAGCTGGAAAATCTGTTGTCACCTCCAAATGGCTCTTCAAAATCAAACATGCTGCAGATGGCAGCATTGAGAAACACAAGGCTAGATTTGTAGCCAGAGGGTTCTCACAAAAGGAAGGAATTGACTATGAAGAAACCTTTGCACCTGTAGCCAGATATACCTCAGTAAGAATAGTCTTAGCCATTGCAACAACAAAAGGATGGAAAGTACATCAGATGGATGTAAAACAACATTTCTTAATGGAGAGATTGCACAAGAAGTATACCTAGAGCAACCTGAAGGGTTTGAGATTCATGATGTAGAATCTCATGTATGTAAACTCAAGAAAGCTCTTTATGGGCTTAAACAGGCTCTCAGGGCCTAGTATGAAAGAATTGACAGTTATCTCTCAGGGCTAGGCTTCTCAAAGAATGATGCAGATCCAAATCTCTACTATAACCAAGACAAAGGTGATATGCTGATATTGATTTTATATGTTGATGATTTGTTAATCACAGGAAAAGATCACCTCATAGATCAGTGTAAGAAAGACCTTGCTAAAGAATTTGACATGAAAGACTACTAAACCAGGGTAAATATACCTTGGACATTTTGAAGAGATTTGGAATGCTAAACTGTAGACCATGACCTCTCCAATGGAAACAAACCTTCATAAACTTAAGGAAGCAGAATCACAACCCTCAGATCCTACTCTATACAGGCAAATGATTGGGTCCCTGATGTATCTTGTAAATACGAGACCAGATATTTGTTATGCAGTTAATGCTTTGAGTCAGTTTATGTGTGAACCAAAGGAGATACACCTGGTAGTAGTAAAACATATCATGAGATATCTACAAGGTACCCTAAAACTTGGTCTCAAATATGAGAGAGTTGAACTAGATTTACACGGATTCACAGATTCAGATTGGGCTGGAAGTGTAACTGACAGGAAAAGCACCTCAGGATGTTGTTTCAATTTAGGTTCAACCATGATATCCTGGATTAGCAGAAAATAGTCATCAGTAGCACAGAGTTCCACTGAGGCCGAATACATTGCAGCCTCCATGGCTTCTCAAGAGGCAGTATGGCTTAGGAAGCTGCTTGTGGGGTTATTCGGTGAACCAATGAAGCCTACAGTTACTCATTGCGACAACCAAAGTTGTATAAAACTTTCAGTGAATCCGGTGTTTCATGACAGATCCAAACATATTGAGATTCCATATCATTATGTACGAGACATGATAGATAGGAATGTGATCCAGTTGGAATACATTTGTACAGGAGATCAGACAGTAGATATTCTTACCAAACCACTTTCAAGGGTGAAAGTTGAGCACTTCAAAAAAGGTCTTGGTATGATTGAAATTTAATTTGCTTTGTACTCCTATACTTATTAAGATGTTTTATGTGTAAACTTCTTTGTCATGTTAGGACTTTTATGGGTTTAACCCCCGGTGTTCATGTCTAAGAGGTGACGATCTCTCAGATAATGAACACTTGTATGTAGACATTATAAGGTGAAAATCTTATGATGTTCAAACTAGTTATCATGTTGGATCTTTGGTATGCCATGGATGTGCCATGATTGTGTTGTGGTAAAACATTTGGATAAAATGTTAGTGCACATACCACAACTTGGATAAGTTGAGAATTTAACTATTCTCATGTGTTTATTCTTAAGTATTGCGTGTTTAGGCAATACTGATATCACGTGCTTAGGTGATATCTTGTCATCACAAGTTGATGTGATGAACTTTTGTATCACGCGTTAAGGTGATACTTCATGTCACGTGCTTAGGTGATGTGATTTCCTATATCACATGATTGATGACACTTTATGTCACATGTCTAGGTGATATGATTCCTTAGAGAGTAAGATTATAAGACCATCATGAGAAATGTGATGCTAGATATGTTGTCTTTCATTTATCTTCCCTAGCTAAGAGGGAGTGTTGATAAATGATAGCCTCGGTAAGATAAATGATTGAATGAGAGACAAATGAAGTCTCTCATTCAATCATCTATCTCATCGATAGACTATGATAAGACTTCAGTTATCATTCCTTTGTCTAATGATCATTATAATTACTATTCGATATGTTATTTTCGGCTTTATCTTATACCAATAATCGTATGCATGATAACTCAAAACTTATGTAGATATTCACATATATATGATCTTGCTGTGATTGTATTCCTCGATATATATATATAACCTTGCATATAAATCCTGATTAACAATCGGGTTCTTAACCAATGCCTAAATACCGATTAACATCAGTTACAAATCGTAATGCACAAAATACCGATTGGTATCGGGTTTATTGTTAATTGCATACACACCGATTGGTATCGGTTAATTTGTTAATTGCATACACACTGATTGGTATTGGTTAACACGATTATGGTTTGAAGAGGCACGATCAAGTAATATCTTGATCGGTCATGTCTAATAGACATGACCAGTCAAGGTATTGCTTGATCTCCTTTATTTGCATATATATCTATATATATATCAATCGGTGAAATGTGGGAAGAACATCGAAATTAATAAATGCTCTTTCTCCATCTGCTACATACTATATAATAATCAGACTTATTATATAGTGAATCGACTATTACATGAAAGATACAATAACATTATATATCTTGCTCATTGAATAGAAAATTGAAAACATTTACAGGTGGCATTTAGTTAGAACATCTAAAATAGCAATGTCAATTTACTAAGAGACAACAATTAAACATCCTAATAGCAATTTGTTATGATAGATTTGCCCTTTTTCTATCTTTGGTTTAGCTGGTTCTCCTTTGGCAGCCATCTGTAATATCCCACTATTTTTTTTTTTTTTAGACCAATAACAATTCATCCACAACAATTAACCCGTTAAGGTTAGAGGAATAAACCAAAACAACTGAAAGGGAACCCTTCCACCTTTTGTTCACCGAGAGCCCAGACTGGGAGGGTGAGAGCATACGGTGTTCCGAGGATTGTCAGCAGCAATAATCAAACTGAAAATTACAATGCATGGGCGGCAAGCCAGCCCCTTCTGCTTATCCAGCAGGATAGAAACCAAACTCTTGGCGGTAAACCGACCAAGGAGAAACCACAAGGAATTGAAGTACAATCACTCTACCGTGTATTTCAGCGGGAGGACATTACATTAAACAATCACTCCACCGCATATTTCAGCGGGAGGACCATAGCATTAACTTATCACCCGACCACTTATTCAGTGGGAGGACTGAAAATTACAAGTTTGCTGAATACTAGGCGGCAAGCCAGCCACTTCCACTTATTCAGTGGGATGAGAGTTACAAAGATAGAATTGGTTAGTAGTACTACTACCTAACCTTACAATAATAGAGATGAAAGAAGGAGAGTAATGCAGATTTCTACAATAAGGATATAAATTTCTGTTACAACCAGTCTGCAGGCTGAAAGTACAAACCAGCAGCCTATAGAAATACCAAAATACTCATAACTCCCTCATTTTACATCCAAATCAACTCAAACCAGTCCCAAATCCACCGTACATCATAAGCAATGACAACCAATCAAAACCACACCCCAAACAAACCCTTATTTATTTTGCACGCATCCCAATGCAACACAGAAAACCCACGCCTAGCCTAAGAATTTCGATTTGGCATAATAAATTCAAAACTCAAACAAATGTGCTATAAACTTACAAAGTTTATCGCCAGTGCTGGGAAGGAAGATAGAGCTGATACCCATAACCGTTAGTCGCTTCAGCAGAGAGGTGTGATCGAAAATATGCTTCAGCCACAGGCAAAACCAGCGAGTCTCCAGAATCACTTCAACACCAAAAATGTCTATGGTAAACTCTGAGAATGTAGGATAATACAATGCACAACTAGGTACTGTATTTCAATTACGAAACCGGGTAGCACTAGGGAGATGCACTCCGAAGCCTCAAGTTTTGTTGCCAAACCGGTAGCATAACATTACAAATTTTCAAGATACCAAAATGAGAGCCACAAGTCACTTATTTATAACTTTTTGCCAACCAAATTCAAATTCAAATGCACTCCAAATACGCCCAAACCAAATGCCATTCCATTTCATCCACATTTAGCATTGCATTTCATTTCATTTCCTTGCACAAGTTCGCCCTTTTTAATAAATATAAGTGTCATAAAATAAAGTGTAAATTGGGCGCCCAACTATGACTTCCAAATAAAAAATATTACTAAGGCAATATACTTAGAAAATCACCCATTTGCCTTGAGTTATAATTTACTTATTAACACCATGAGGACCCCCTTGAAGTCATATGCAATTTTCGCCCAAATAGACTTAGGATAAAATTAATATTTTCTCCCTTCCTAAGTCGTCCATCCATAAAATAATCAAATATTAATACCTCATGCCTAAGGTATAATATATTAAAATGCCTTCTCCTCAAATATTGATTATTGCCAAATTGAGCCGGAGACTGAAGTGCTGGAAATCACCAAAACTAAACTGAGTTGGGGCTCTGAACTGAACTGCCAAAAATAGTCATCTAAGCTGAGCTGCAGAATCCTTGCCAAGAATAGCACCAAAAAATGCTGGAAGACCAACTGCTCAAACTGACCTGTCGGAAATAGCCATCTGAACAGGATAGCTGACATCTTGCTAAAAATAGAACTGCTAAAAATAGTACTTACTAAAAATAGTATACTGCTAAAAATAGTAAGTGTTTCCAAAGTGATTTTAACCACATTCTGAGCAGCCGTCGCACTTACTAAAAATAGTAAGTCAGGAAAAAGTCACTCGATGCAGATGCATGTCGAACCATCTTGAAGCTCTCTGAAAACCCAGAAGGAATCCGGAATCCAAACTGTCAAACTCCCACATATATGCCTTGAAAACACAAAAGAATCCTCCTAGAAAATAGGAAACCCTAATTCTCCTTTCCAAATAGCCTACGAGTCTCCGAAATAGGCCGATGGACCACTGAATGCACATCACTGAGAAGGGGACATTACAATCCGCCCTTCCCAAAATTGCTTGTCCTCAAGCAATGCCATCACAACTCCCGAAAATTTTAAACTGATCTGCACCAAAGCAAGTACGATCCCAGGGTCCCATGCATGTCTCAAGAAGAACCCACTATGTCGATGTTGCACCACTCTGATCTCATCAAGGAAAACATCACGCTCAAACTGCACTAACCTCCCTTGGAACTCCAAAATGTTACCATTCATGATAGTCAAACTAGAAAACCTTGAAGGACTGAAATCAATATCATGTAGCATCTCATGCCCATAAAGCTCTGAGTAATCAATATCAATAATGCCACTGTCTATCACAAGCCTTGGCAATAGGAAATAAACCCTATTGAACTCACAATCAAACTCCACAACATATCTTCCCAAGGTGTCAAGCAGAGCCATGACTGTAAATGTGACTTCTCCAAATCTCCCTGCAAAGATGAAAACAATCCTTTGCAAGAGCTCAACAACCTCATCCCCATAACTCCGCATGAATCTACTAGGCCTCAATTGAATTATTCTGATACAACCACATAGACTTCTGAAATCTCTTATAGTTCCCACTCCAACCACCTCAGAATGATGAACCATAGAAAGCAAAGGCTCGCTGTCCCCATCATAAGTAGAAGAGAGGGCATAAGGATAACCGCTAGTTAAAGCTTGAACACTTCCCATATACAGATACTGATAGCCCCAACTCACCATACCTCTCATCTGAGACCATAAACCAATTCTGCCAAGAGACTGTGAAGTCTGAAAAAGAGTACACCAACAGCCCACCAAGTCTAAAATGATTGTCTTAAGATCCGATTTTAGAAAAATCAGCTTCCAAGAAGATGAACAGCTGCTGCAACATAAGAAATCATCATCCAAAACAACACATATGCTCACATTCCGGGCTGGAAATATCCTCTCTAGTGACTCCAACTCCACATAGAACCATCCTTTGCTCATAATATCTTCCCAATCCACTAGTTGATGAGCAAAAGGAACCATCAAGTGGCTGGTAAAGAACGAAACAACACCATTAAGACTGAAAATTTGTTCCTTATCCCTCCAAAGGTCCTTTCCACATGTAACAAGCTCGATCAGACTAGGTTGACGATCTCGAGCTTGGATTCCCAACTGAAGGTAATTTTCAATACATTGAAAAGAAAACTCAACACATCCCCAAGTACTAGTGAGGACCAAGTGCATACTTAAGAAATTGGTGTCTTCTCTAGTGAACCCTTGAAGCTTAACCATGAAAGCTTTAACAACATTGGAGTATGGAGCAAATGTTGTCCTCAAATCCAACTCCCAAAATGGACTAGTATGAGCCTTATTATTATTCAACCCAAGAAATGGGTTATCAAGCATGCAATCACCATGTTCTGGTCCTTTCTCCCCTACTTCATGAGTAACAAATCTGAAATCTTCACTCCTTGCTGCTGTGATGAAACCTTGGATGACTTCTAAACTGTGTTTAGACAACATCTTGATGCCAAAGATGTTGAAACCATCCATCACAAAGAGAGGGTTTTCAAGAACTTGGAAGCCATCCCTTTCTTCTTGCTGACTTCCATCTTGCTGATCCGAATCTGCACATGCAACCTTTGTTTTTCTTGTGAAGTTCTCAAGATCAAACTCCGCTTGAAGGCTATCAAGTTCACCAATAACTTGCTCGATTTCTTCAGCTCTTTGTGCATTCTCTTGCTCCTTGAGAAGTTTGAAATCAGCAAACTGATCTTCTAACTCCATTAGAGCCAATTGAGTATTTCCTAACATGTCCTTTGTTGACTCAAGCTCAAGAGTAAGCTCTTCAACTTTCCTCTCTTCCCCTTGGAATGCACTAGTGGTCTCCCTTGCAAGTTCAAAGGCGTAATCTCGATCTTTAATCAAGTGTATGTAATCTGACTTCAATATTTCCAAAGAGTCTTTGATAAGTTGCAGATTAGGGAGAGTAACTTCATCCTTAACCCCTTTCTGTCTCTCATCCATTTGAGCCTTCCAATAGAGTTCTTCAATCAAACTATGTGTGTGATCAAATTGGGATAGAGCTTGCATTTCTTTTTCAACAGACACCTTGAATTGACCATCCCACTCATAAGAATGCAGAGATGGTGTACTGCTGATAGGCAACAAGAAAAAATCAGAACTTTGTTTCTTGCAAACACGGCCCCCATAGCTGCTCCAAGACTCTCGTCTAACTCTACCAACTAGTTGCAATTGCTCAATATGATGAAGAGGATCAGATTCTGCTAAATCTTCAACTTTTTGCTTACTACCAACTTCATCAATAGGTGAATCAAATTTGCATTTTA
Organism: Cryptomeria japonica; assembly: GCF_030272615.1. Classification (NCBI taxonomy): domain Eukaryota; kingdom Viridiplantae; phylum Streptophyta; class Pinopsida; order Cupressales; family Cupressaceae; genus Cryptomeria; species Cryptomeria japonica. The sequence goes on along the minus strand of NC_081407.1, from coordinate 476,423,159 downwards.
AAACCTCTTTAAACTTTCCAGCATCAAAACCCATATGGTCCTCTAACTTTACAACACAATCTGCTTTTTGAGCTTCATCAGGATCAAAGGGAAATTCATCCCACACAGGTTCCTTGTCATCGCTAGGTGCCATCATACCCGGATCCCAAGTGCTAAAGGGTTGATTACTGTGTTTAGTTAAAAAGTGCTCACCATAGCTCCACGTATCATCCAACTTAGATCTTGAATCTTCTCTTAATTTCCACACATTGCTATTCTCACCAAGAGCAATGCTAGAACCAAGTAATGTTCCATCTTCCCACTCAAACAGTGCATTGTCATATGTTTTCACTTTACCCATCTCAAACAATGGGTTATCAATAATCTGAAAAGTATTTCCTTTGTCCAACTTAGACCAACAATCCTGCTGTCCTAAATCTGAAAATTCCAATTTAGGACATTGCTCAAAGACTTTCAGAATTTGGTCAAGCTCATTCTTCAAACTATGAGTCTCAACACCATTGTTCTGAAATGCAATTTCTGATTGGTCCTCTAAATCTGCCCCTTGAATGTCATCATTTTGGCATATTGTAAACTCACAAAATAGGACAGCCTCTTGTTCATTAGGAACTTCATCATTAGCTGCAATATTTTCAGCTTCATAACATGAATCTCCATCCAACAATCTGTTAACCTTTTCCTCTTGTTCAACATCTTCAATTTTCATATGCTCTTCCTCTAGAAGCACATGAGTGCATTCAACACTGTCTCTAGCTCCATAAGAAACATTAAGAGATTCATCATGCACAACCTCAAATATTGTTTTTTCTTCTTCTTGAATGACAACCTCATCAATGGTAGGTGCATGCATCAACAAAGAGTCTTCATGAAGCACTATCTCAAAGTTAGGTGTCAAAACACCAACTCCATCATTTGTCTTTTTATTAAAAATATTGTTTTCAGACTCTTCCTTATGTGTGGAATTTGCAAGAACCTTTACAAACCCTATTTTAATATCTGGATCTTTCATCAAATTAATCAATCCTTGCATTAACTCACAAATAGACTTATCTATAGTAGACATTCTTCCAACTCTGATATGCAACCAACAAACCACGACCCAATAGGATGGAAGGAAGAACTTATGATCTGATCAACCGAACACACAGGCTGGTAGGAAAACCAGCTCTGATACCACTGTAATATCCCACTAATTTTTATTTTTTTTAGACCAATAACAATTCATCCACAACAATTAACCCGTTAACGTTAGAGGAATAAACCAAAACAACTGAAAGGGAACCCTTCCACCTTTTGTTCACTGAGAGCCTAGACTGGGAGGGTGAGAGCATACGGTGTTCCGGGAATTGTCAGCAGCAATAATCAAACTGAAAATTACAATGCATGGGCGGCAAGCTAGCCCCTTCTGCTTATCCAGCAGGATAGAAACCAAACTCTTGGCAGTAAACCGACCAAGGAGAAACCACAAGGAATTGAAGTACAATCACTCTACCGCGTATTTCAGCAGGAGGACATTACATTAAACAATCACTCCACCGCATATTTCAGCGGGAGGACCATAGCATTAACTTATCACCCGACCACTTATTTAGTGGGAGGACTGAAAATTACAAATTTGCTGAATACTAGGCGGCAAGCCAGCCTCTTCCACTTATTCAGTGGGATGAGAGTTACAAAGGTAGAACTGGTTAGTATTACTACTACCTAACCTTACAATAATAGAGATGAAAGAAGGAGAGTAATGCAGATTTCTACAATAAGGATATAAATTTCTGTTACAACTACTCTGCAGGCTGAAAGTACAAACCAGTAGCCTATAGAAATACGAAAATACTCATAACTCCCTCATTTTACATCCAAATCAACTCAAACCAGTCCCAAATCCACCGTACATCATAAGCAATGACAACCAATCAAAACCACACCCCAAACAAACCCTTATTTATTTTGCACGCATCCCAATGCAACATAGAAAACCCACGCCTAGCCTAAGAATTTCGATTTGGCATAATAAACTCAAAACTCAAACAAACGTGCTATAAACTTACAAAGTTTATCGCCAGTGCTGGGAAGGAAGATAGAGCTGATACCCATAACCGTCAATCGCTTCAGCAGAGAGGTGTGATCGAAAATATGCTTCAGCCACAGGCAAAACCAGCGAGTCTCCAGAATCACTTCAACACCAAAAATGTCTATGGTAAACTTTGAGAATGTAGGATAATACAATGCACAGCTAGGTACTGTATTTCAAGTACGAAACCGGGTAGCACTAGGGAGACGCACTCCGAAGCCTCAAGTTCTGTCGCCAAACCGGCAGCATAACATTACAAATTTTCAAGATACCAAAATGAGAGCCCAAGTCACTTATTTATAACTTTTTGCCAACCAAATTCAAATTCAAATGCACTCCAAATACGCCCAAACCAAATGCCATTCCATTTCATCCACATTTAGCATTGCATTTCATTTCATTTCCTTGCACAAGTTCGCCCTTTTTAATAAATATAAGTGTCATAAAATAAAGTGTAAATTGGGCGCCCAACTATGACTTCCAAATAAAAAATATTACGAAGGCAATATACTTAGAAAATTGCCCATTTGCCTTGAGTTATAATTTACTTATTAACACCATGACGACCCCCTTGAAGTCATATGCAATTTTCGCCCAAATAGACTTAGGATAAAATTAATATTTTCTCCCTTCCTAAGTTGTCCATCCATAAAATAATCAAATATTAATACCTCATGCCTAAGGTATAATATATTAAAATGCCTTCTCCTCAAATATTGATTATTGCCAAATTGAGCCGGAGACTGAAGTGTTGGAAATCACCAAAACTGAACTAAGTTGGGGCTCTGAACTGAACTGCCAAAAATAGTCATCTGAGCTGAGCTGCAGAATCCTTGCCAAGAATAGCACCAAAAAATGCTAGAAGACCAACTGCTCAAACTGACCTATCGGAAATAGCCATCTGAACAGGCTAGCTGACATCTTGCTAAAAATAGAACTGCTAAAAATAGTACTTACTAAAAATAGCATACTGCTAAAAATAGTAAGTGTTTCCAAAGTGATTTTAACCACATTCTGAGCAGCCGTCGCACTTACTAAAAATAGTAAGTCAGGAAAAAGTCACTCGATGCAGATGCATGTCGAACCATCTTGAAGCTCTCTGAAAACCCAGAAGGAATCCGGAATCCAAACTGTCAAACTCCCACATATAGCCTTGAAAACACAAAAGAATCCTCCTAGAAAATAGGAAACCCTAATTCTCCTTTCCAAATAGCCTACGAGTCTCCGAAATAGGCCAATGGACCACTGAATGCACATCACTAAGAAGGGGACATTACACCATCCAACAAATTGTCTAACTCCTCACCCAATACCCACTTTGGATTGTAGTGAACAAATAAATCTCTTTTAGAGCATAGCACACTCATGTGAATGATGCACATCGAATTGTCCAAGAACTAAGATTCACTTGTGCATAGATCAAGTTTGGACAACTCACATGTTGGTTATGACTATTTTTGCCATGCACAACAAAGGGATCACCTTACACAAGGAAGAGAATATGTCACATAGAAACAAAAATGCCTTGCAAACATACTTACACAACAAAGGTATCAGTTTTCGTAGCAAGGGAATTAGCTTGCACAGCCAAAGAGATGTTTTATGCAACAAAGAAGATGACTTTCACGACAAAGGAGTTAGGTAGCTGTTGATGTGTTTTGATGCACTTCATATTTCATACACAATAAAATATCAGGTATCTTATTCTCTCTTGAACAAAATCCTCTCAAATGCTGAACTAAGTGATCATGTGATATTCTAGTAATTTTTTTTTTGAATTTTTAACAATAAGCGACAAGCAATCACCACAACGTGTTAAGGTTAGAGAAATAAACTGAACTACTGAAAGGGAACCCTTCCACCTTTTGTTCACTGAGAGCCCAGTCTGGGAGGGTGAGAGCATACGGTGTTTTGGGGATCGTTAGCAACAATAATCAAACTGAAATTACAATGCCTGGGTGGCAAGCCAGCGCCTTCTGCTTATCCAGCAGGATAGAAACCAAACTCTTGGTGGTAAACCGACCAAGGGAAAATGACAAGAAACTGAAATTCAATCACTCTACCGCATGTTTCAGCGGGAGGACATTACATTAAGCTATCACTCTACCGCATATTTCAGCGGGAGGACCATTGTATTGAACTTATCACTCGACCACTTATTCAGTGGGAGGACTGAGTACAAAAACTGAATTACAAAACTTAGAAGGCGGCAAGCCAGCCTCTTCCACTTATGCAGTGGGGATTACAAATAAGAGCAGAAAGAAGGGATGATCAGTACTACTGAAACAACCTTACAAAATAGAGATTAGATGAGAAGAGTAATTGCAGATTTTTACAACAAGACTATCATTTTTCTGTTACAACTAATCTGCAGGCTGAAAGTACAATTCAACAGCCTATGGAAACATCAAAATACTCATAACTTCCTCATTTTTCACCAGAATCAACTCAAATCAATCCCAATCTCCCAATATAACACTAACAACAACATCCAATCCAAACTACAACCCCAAACAACCCTTATTTAATTTGCACGCATCCCAATGCAATATCAGAAACCCACGCCATACCTAGGGATTTTGATTTTGTCTAGAACAATCAATACTCAATTAAACTTGCTAAAAAATTACACAACGTATCGCCATGGCTAGGAAGGAAGGATGAGCTGGTACCCAAAATGATGGAGTCGCCTGGTTAAGAGATGTGAACAAAATATACTTTCAGCAGTCCCGCGACCAACAACAAAAAACACTCAAATCCAACATAGAACACTCCATAATCTGCACTCATTCACCAATCAGCAATGGGAACACAAGGACACAGATAGGTACTATCTTGCAAGTACAAAACTAAGACTCGGCTAGGAAGCCAACTTCGAAGCTAAGATTTTCAATAGCCAAACCGGCAGCATAACGATGCAATTTTCAAAGATGTGGAAATGGGAGCCCAAGTCTCATATTTATAAATTCACACACCTCAACCCCAAATGCAATTTCCTTCAATTTCAACGCCTTTCATTTTGCATTTCACTCCACTACATGTGGACCGCAAATGTGGCACCATTTCCCACAAGTCAAACCTCATGCCTAAGGTAAGGACCCACGTTACACTTGGCAAATATTAGAGATAAGTCATAAAAAATAATATCTTTCTCAATGTTACACTTGGCAAATATTAGAGATAAGTCATAAAAAATAATATCTTTTTCAATATTTCGACATCTCTTTAATAAACATGAAATTCGCCAAGAACTTTGGAAAAATAGGCATTAATCCCAATTTTAATAAATCAGTCGCAAATAATAAGATTAATTAAATATTAAACCTTAGGATAAGGAAATAATATTTAATTATGTCGCAAATGACTCCCGTACTGATTATTATCACAATCAGGATGAAACTGAGCCCGAACGACTATAGAATTGCTGCAGAATCAGAAACCCTGTCTACTGCCAAAAATAGAATTGTGCCACACAGCCACTTACTAAAAATAGTAAGTCAAGAACTAATGCTCAGAAAAGCATGATCATCGTGTCCAGAGGTAAAACATGGAGAGCTCAATAGGACAGTAACTCCAGAATGGTCATTCCCTGACTTACTAAAAATAGTAAGTCCTCGTTTCATCAATGCTGGACCCTCATTCTTCATTCCACCTAGCCTACGGGTCTCAGGAATAGGCTAATGGACCAATGGAAGGTCATCAGTGAGAAGGGGACATTACAGATCACTTGAGGTGACTCCAAGGTTTTGAATGCCAGGTCTTGATGTGTGGATAAGCTCAATGGCTGATGTGATTGCTAGTAATCCAAGGGGACTTACGTAGTTGTTCTTGGAGATGAATCTTTCAACCACAAGGATTGCCCTATAAGTCTATTTATGTTTTTCGAATGATATGCAATGAACCTCTTTACTACTACTAATGATTGATTGATTAAAAAAAAAGCAAAAAAATTGAAGGTTGAAGAATGCTAATCTAATCCTTGTTACCTAAATTTCGCTTCTAGCTCAATTAGGTAGAGCTGGGATAGCATTTGCACTTAAAGATTAAAAGTACATATCTGATTATGCTAAGTGCTCATACAAGTAACATATGTTATCAAATGAATAATAGATTCAATGCAAGTGTTTTCAAGAAAAAATAGTTCACAAATTTGCGTAGAAGATTGCTTTCTTTATTCATGAATATCAAAAGCATAGTGTCCCACATAAGCCGTGGGAGTAACTCATCTAATACATTATGAAAAGAACTATACATTTACGGAAGAAAGCATATAAAAAGAGTAGAGATCTGTCATTGCCTGAATGACGAACCCCCAAGGTTGAGTTGTCACTCGTCTTCATGCTCCTTCCGCTCGGCTGCTCCAAAAGTGTCTGCAAGAGATGAAAAAAGTGGTGTTAGATCTCAGGATGCCTAATTAGTTCATATGTAACTTCAGAAAATGAATAATTATTCTCATAGGGCATCAAACAAGCTATGAAGAACAGTGCATGATCAAAGAATATGCATAAAATCATCGACAATATCCATGAAAATCAGAATTTCATTTTTATCTAACATGTTTGTTCATTGTGCAAGTATAGGTATGTTTTTCCTTATTGAAATACTTTACAAGTTCGCACTGATATGTTAGATATCACATGATGTGGAGTAAAATGAGGCTCCCTCAAGGGTTGAGCTCAGCATGCTTCCTTGTCACTATTGTTTTATCAAGGAAGAACTCACCATTCATAACTGATAATGGATGAGTTCACTGCTATAAATAACAAGCTTTTGCTCAATAGAACTATACTGACATAAAGTAAACCAATAGTGATACTCACAAATGACAGTGGTATTCCAGCATGACAATCATGAGCATGGAAAATGCATGAATGCCATCCAATGATAGGAATTGTGTTCAAATCTTCAAAGAGTTTATTGAAAGAAACATTTCTATCTTGAAGGCATAAAGGTTTTTGCAATCACGAGACAAAAAAATGACAAAGGACTATCTGTCACAGGGCAACATAAAGGTTGTAATACCCTCTCACAGTCATAGGTTTGTCATTGAATAAGCGATCAGGAGGATGCAGTGTCAGAGCTGCAAAAGATAAAAGACAATAAAGATAATGATGGAAGTGGGCCATTGTCCAAGGAAAAATGCATAGTAGCCATATAAGAGCAGCCAAAAGATATAGAACAGACCTGGTCCAAATAGATACTAGCAGAGATGTCCATGAGATTCTTTAATGATCCACATAAAGAGCAAAAGGAGCACACCAAACTGAAGATGATGTGTTCTTAATATCATTAATGGGTAACATGTCAATTATTAAGAACAACAAAAGTAATGAGTCACATGAAAGATACAGATTTCTGTTAAAAAATAAGTGATGCAAAGATCAAAACTCTAGGGTTTTTGCAACATTTTGAGCTCTTATTAGGAGCAGACCTAGGAGATAATTAACAGGCATGATAATGGACAATGATCATGATGTGTTTTGAGATGAATTACTGCCATTTAAAGGAATAGTCACATTGTTTTTCACAGTATAATGAGGATAACTTTGGTGGATAAGAACATCTATGACATGGCATATGAAACTAAGGCAGATAAGCCTTTACTCAGGGCAAAGAACAGAGAGCAAGTTTGCAATAAGGATTTGGAATAAGAAGTTACTATCAATGAGTAAAGAGCCAAACCTCATAAAGGATAGTGACCATGTGATCATGAAGGGCAGTCCCGTTCAATTCATGAAGAATATAGTCACAAGTGTATTATTACAATCAAATGTTAAAAGTATAACTTAAAGCTTACAGGAAGACCAAGGACCAACAAAGCATGAAAGACAATAAATGGCACCCATCCATAGCAATGGCAATCATATTGTTTGCTGAGAAGATACCAAAGATGATGGTCATATTGTAGTGAGACAATAGTATAATAAAGGCAATATACAGTGAGAATCTTGTAGAGAGAAGCACATCAATAGTCAAATACTAAAGCATAATGCAGTCACAATGATCATAGTAAGAAAACGACAGCCTGCAAGAAAGCATAGGCCGTACATCTTTGCCTTCAAAAAATCAAAAAGGTGAAAGATAAGGTGAAACCCTTGACTGGAGTCAACTGTTAATGATAGACAAAAATTTGCATAAATCCATTAGAAGCGGCCAACATTATAAAGATTTGCCTCTACATTTTCTTTTTGAAACAATTTTTTTTTAGAAGAATCTAGAAGAATACTCAAGGCAAAGCTCTAATCAAGCATTGAAACTCAGAGAAACAAGGAAAAAGTTTGGTTTTCCTCATATAATGGAGCACGATACACTCATAATAGTTAAAACCTTACCATGGCAGCCTCTATTTGTGATTGGGTCTTTGTCCAGTCCAGAAATTTCCTCAAAAAGCCCCCATGGTGGCACTCAGCACATAGAAAATCTTCAAAAAACCCTGCGAACTTCCAAGTATGGCAGCGCTCAATAGAGAGAAGGCATTGAATGCCAAAGAAGTGAAATGAAGGCTTTAGGGTTTCTTTCTCCCTAATATGCTTGAGAGGACTTAGGCATTGTTTTTGCCTTTCTTTTCATTTGTTTTCTGTCCTCACTATTAGGATCAATCACTTGTTTACTTTGCATAAATAATATCAATGTAATAGCATTTATTAAGTGATTTATATTTTATCACTTAATAAATAATATCAATGTAATTAATATTTATTAAGTGATAAATTTTAAATCACTTAATAAATAATACTTAGGGAGCAAATGATAAACATGATTTTTCTTATAAATGAAATAAGATAAATATTTGTTAAAGTGATTTAATAAATATTTATTAGATATTCTTCTTATTTACATTTATTGAGAGATATTATTTACATTTATTGATGCCTTGACTTAAATATAAACGAAATGAGTAAGATATTTATTAAAGTGATAATTAATAAATCACTTTATTAGATATTTTTCTTATTCACATTTATTGAGAAGTCAGAGATATTATTGCATTTATGAAGGAACATGCCTTGTTTGAATCAATTTAGGGACCATTTAATGCACAATTAAGAGCCTTTATGGTAAGGATTGATGAGGCTTGACTTTTTTCTCAAGCACATGCCTTTTTAAACTTGTTTAGGGGCCTAAAATAGGCTTTTTGAGTATGCACGACCAAGAGGAGGTGGAGTCTTATTTTCATACACTGCTTTGGGAAAGTATAAATATCTCCAAGTTTTCATTATTGGAGTTAGTTCTTACTAGTTCACTTCTTGCAACCTGTAATTTTCAGAGTTCTTTTTGCTGAAAGTGAAGGGTTTGTAATTCAGTTTTTCAGAGTTTGACAACATTGTAACACCTTTTTGACTGCAATAGAGCATTTTGCCTTCTCTGATTTCTTGATATTGTGTGCTTATTGTTGATGCAGTTTCATGAGATGTCTCGTCCTTGTGATTGTGCTTCCATTAGCACCTTTATGTAGGAATTTCCACTTATTTGCAGGTTATAGGTTGTGCCAATTATAAGAATAATCTCAAGTTGTGAGAAAGCATTTTTCTCCTACTAAGATTCTTATATTTTAGCCTTCTTATGAATTATTGATGTAGAGATTATGAGTTTTTGAGTTGTGCAAGAGTACCTTTTGTTATTTGGTTATTTTGTGTGTTATTCATTTGTCCAAATTTCAGATTATCATTTTGTTGTATCACCTTAGGAGGTATAGTTTCATTTCATCTTTTCTTCCTTCCCTTTTCCTCTGCCAAGGTTAGTTTAGGTGAAAAATCCATAAGAACTAGCTTACTTTGGAGGCTCACTCCAAGTTTCAGGCAACCCACAAGCCTATGAGTGTTCCCATGTTTCTCCTTAAGACTAATTTCTGCAAATTAGCATAGGGTGCATTTTTTAGAGATAACAATCCTAAGAATGCAAGATGTAATGGAGGACTTGGTGACACTCTACTCATCTTTTCTTTGACATACAATGTAATGTCCCCTTTTGTGTTTGCCCTAAATCTTGCCCAAGCACCTGCCAAAGTCTATTGACTTTACATTGATTAATTATGAAATCAGATATTTTGTTTGGATTGATTGACTTGCTTGTCTCTTTCGATGCTTGATCTGGAATGACTACCCAATCTGCTTTATATCTTATGACTGACCTGCTCTTTATGGGTAGCGATGCTAATTGAATCCTTTCCCTTCTATGATTATTAGTCTGTTGATTACTGATTGCAGATCTGTATGTCTGATCTAATCTCTTGCTTTTCATTCCATTGATCATTCAATATAGACATCTCCATTCATGATTTAATTTCTCTAAGGCTAAGAATTTAACCCCACTCGCTGGTTGATGATTCTATTGATCTGCTTATTCTATAACCCAATATAATTTATCAAGGAAACCCGGGGATGCATCCCTGATTTGAAAACCCCCGTCCCAATCCTGGGGACGTTCCCTCCCATCCCCAAATTGCCAGAATTTGGAGGGGACGTCCTCGAAATGGGGGGACGTTTGCCCTAGCTGTGGGGGACGTCCATACATTCCAGGGACAACTGGGACGACCCCAATATGTCCCGAGGACGACCAGGCGTCCCCCACAACTACGGCTAGTAAAAAATATTAAAAAAAAAAAAATGTCATATGTTTAATGTTAATATAATAAATTAATAATATGAATATCAAATTATTAATATAATAATATGAAATATAAGCTAATGTTAAATTATTAATTCAAATTGTTATTATTAAATAATAAATATTAAATGTTAATGGTTTTGAATTTTAATATCTATGTTTTATTGTTTCATATCAAACATTTAAATTTAATAAATAATAAATTATAAATAGAAAATAATGTCACATGTAAATTAATAAATGAGTATTCTGATACACTTTTTTACTATGTTATTTCTTTAGAGTTTAATATCTATTATAATATGCATATTGACAATGTGAATGAATTGAAATTCTGAATTATGAGTGCATATTGAGTATTGAGTCTATTGACAATGTTGTATGTTCAAAGTTTAAATTCTAAAATGTTTTCATAGTATCATACACGTGCTATATCCATATTTTCATATGAATATAATGTATATATTCATGCTTTATCCATGTTTTCATATGAACATTTAGAATTTTCCTACATATTTTAAATTTTTCCTATATTTTATATAGCTGTCCTCTTTGCTGTCCCCCCGTCCCCAAATTTGGCAAAAAAAATTGCCATCCTGGAAACTCGGGGTAACATAGTAATTTATTATAAATGATCCAATTCCCCATGGCTAATTGATGCCTGTAACTTAATAACAATGCTGATCTGGTCTGATCGTTGGTCATATCACTGGAGGCTTTTGATTCCTTTCCTTTATATCACTCAATGTGGGGGAGAGGTCACACTTCTTCATCATGTATGCCCTTTGGCAAGAGACACACCCTATCACCCTTAGCACCCTTTGAAAGAGTGCGAGTCTTTATTATTTCTGCCCTTTGAAACGGACAAAACCTTTCACAGTCAAATCTGCACTTATTTAAATCAGATCTGCACTTCTGATTTCCAAATTATCCCCCTCAAATGAGGTTCTCTTCCTTTCATATCTCATGTTTGAGGGAGTCACAACCTTTCATTTCACATCTTTTGACCATTGATGTCATGTCCCCTCCTTGATCATTATATATATAAAAAACCTAAAAATTATAATCATTATTTATTAATTAATATAATATTTATCAACGAGTGATTATTTGAAATTATTATTATTTTTAATTAATATTCATTTTTTAATAATAATATCCTTGAAATATTTAAATTAATATTATATTACATAGATTACAAACAAATATTACAATCGGCCATTATGTAATATTCATCAATGGTTCAAAAAGACAAGACCATTGAGTATTGCTAATTACTGATGAACATTAGCGGACATCAACCAATTAGTTTCTACTCCGATATTGGAGTGCTAATGTACAACTACTATACAGCAATCACCATTGCCTAAACGTGATGATTAGCTAATGGAAGATAGCCACAGAATAAAGTAACGCAACAGTAGTAACATGGGAGTTGGGAATTGATTCGTTGTGATATTGAAAACAGTTCCACTCTATAAGCAACAACTATATTAAGAAAAATGCATATAAAGAGAGCATCGATTCAATATAAAAAATGGTCTAAAACAATTAAGACAACTAAATGGCAGTCGTTAATAGCTATGAGAATAGCGATTAGTATGAGCAACAATTACTTGCAAAAGGAACGATTAAGGCATTAACCATTGTTTATGAGAAGAAACGATTAAGGAAGAGGTATATCGCTTCACATCCAAAGGATGTAGTCTTTCGGGTTTATAAGATAAATATGGAGGATCAATCCAATTCTCAAGAAAATCATCAATTACTTTCTAATTCTTTTACAACCTTATTGGATCAAGGGAAGAATAAGGGAGACAAGATGACTAATCCAGAACTGTCATAAAGTTTACCGATAGCAACATCCTTGTTATTGGTGGTATCCTTGGAATGTGTTTAATAAGTATGTGTAATATATGAAGCCCGATAATGTCTTTATACAGAATTTGAATAATAATATTAACTTAGACTGAAATATTTACTATGGCAATACATAATTTTATGACAGTGGCAGACCAGATCTGACATGTGTCAGTTCTGTCTGCCATTGCCAAGCGCTAAATATATTAATAATTAAAATTGTTTTAAGCAGTGGTAGTATTATAATTTATATATTAGGTTATTAGCAAAACATATCTTCAGAAAATATCAGTATCAATCAGCATCAATTATCGATCAAGGAGGAGAGATTAATAGTCTGCAAATTGTCCAGATCAGATGAGAACTGTTTTTAAGCTCCAGACAGTAACATCTTGGTCCGTGGCGGTATGCACAGGGATGTGCTTAATATATACAACCTGATAATATTCTTTATGTAGGATTTAATAATAATATTTAATGGTAATACTAATGTAGATTATAATTAGTAAAGCATTCATACTAATTCCACATACAGTGGCAGACCAGATCTGACGCATGTCAGATCTGTCTGCCATTACAGCTATTAGAAAGACTAATGCTTAGTGGTTTAGGATATGGGAATATTAATATTTTATAGTAAATGTAATCTAATTTATTCATTTATATAAAGGACAAATAATATTTTATAAGAACTACGGTGCGGTAAAACATACAGAATAAAACTATCTGAAAATAAATAAATAAATATATATATATTAATTTGAATTAATAAATAAATCTGAGATTATAAATCAGATTGAATTATCAATTCAATATCAAGAAAAAGATTGTCTTCACCAACTGGATTCATGTTAAGATAGTTTTGTCCCTTAATCAATTTAGTTAAGTCATAAGTATGTCGAGATAGCTTAATTATGGTTAACAACAGGCCTAAACCAAGAAGGGGACATTACAATTGATTAACATAATTAAAATTTAATTATATTCAATTATACTTGTATATTTTAATTTTAAATTTTATTATTATTATTCACCATTAACTTGTATTTCAAAGTGGGGACATTACAGTCTGCCCCACTCAAGATCGGTTGTCCTCAAGAAATGATCAATTTAACTAAATTTTCCTAATGCAAGGATTCCTAACTAACCCCTGAAGATTTGTAATCTTAAGACAAGTTTTCTCTCATCATTTGTAATTGTAAGAACTGTGTTTGGTTGTTCCCTTAAGACAAACAAAGGTGAAATCCTCATTCATTGAGAAGAGGATTAGAAGCATGAGACACATGCAATAGCTTAATTGCAATATTCTTTCCTAAATAAACTCATTCTCCTAGGTCAACAAAAAATAGAATTCACAATGAAAGAAATCAGTAATCATAAATATTCATGTAGTAGATATGCCCAACACAGAGTATACACATAAAACACGGAGCATATAGATGAAGACACGAGGTATACACAAAGTAGACACATGGACAGATACAAGCATACACATGTAGATATAGTTTACTTAGTCCACAAGAAGCAAGAGCATCCAACCAGAACCAGATCCATCCCTTGGGCCAACCAATGTATCATTTTACTCACGAGAGGCAGTAGCGTCCAACTAGGACCAAAACCATCTCTCGGAGTAACCAATCCACAAGAGGTAGGAGCATCCAACCAGGACCAGAACCATCCCTTGGACCAATTCACTTTATCCACAAGAGGCAGAAGCGTCCAACCAGGACCAAAACCATCCCTTGGGCCAATTCACTTTATCCACAAGAGGCAAGGGCGTCCAACCAAGACAAGAACCATCTCTTGGGCCAATTTCACTTTATCCACAAGAGGCAGGAGCGTCCAACCAAGACCAGAACCATCTCTTGGGCCAATTCACTTTATCCACAATAGGCGGGAGCGTCCAACTAGGACCAGAACCATCCCTTGAGCCAATTCACTTTATTCACAAGAGGCAGGAGCGACCAACCAGGACTAGAACCACCTCTTCAGCCAATTTCACGTTATCTACAAGAGGCAAAATCGTCCAACCAGGATTAGAACCATCTCTTGGGCCAATTCACTTTATCCACAAGAGGCAGGAGCGTCCAACTAGGACCACTACGACCAAAACTATCTCTTTGACCAATTTCACTTTATCCACAAGAGGCAGGAGCGTCCAACCAGGACCGCAACCATCTCTTGGGCCAATTTCACTTTATCCACAAGAGGCAGGAGCATCCAACTAGGACCAAACCCATCTCTTGGGACAATTCACTATATCCAAGAGGCAGGAGCGTCCAACCAGGACCAGGACCATCTCTTGGGCCAATTCACTTTATCCTCAAGATAAGTAATCAATCTCTTAATACAAATCTGCATAAGATCACTCTTTATAATTCTCTCTTTTCTTGCTAGTGTTTTGATATATTGTTTTATTCTTCACACCCTTTCCTCCACCACAATTCACAATTCTTTTTATAGACTCATCAAAGAGGCAACTTGATGAAGAGACAACCTTTCAAAAGTTATGTCTTTTAAGATAATCATAATTTCTTTATTAATAATAGACCGCACTCTTTACTAATTGCTACTCTCATTATCTTAATAAATCTGATGTCTTCATTCAATTTGATTTTCTCTTGTAATTGCTGCTACCTTTCTATTTATTATGAAAGAACTTGCTATCTTTTAAAAGGTAATTGTCACTGTTTTATTGTTTATCACTATCCAATGTGTTGTCTTCTAATCAATCAATGCTTTATGCTGATTGCCTCAAAGGTCTTTAATAAAATCGCTGCCCTTGTTATTATTTATCTTCTCATAAACTGATCATCGCCCATTCTTTTCTTTGTGCTTGATAATTGTTGTGTATATACTGAGAAAGTCAACCAGACTTAGTGAAGTAATCATTGCTTATCTTCTTCGCTGCAAACAATCAAGCAAATCTGTTCTTTGTTCCCTCGGGCTGGCAGGAACGTGTTCTGATACCACTTGCAATGTCCCCCTTTTGCGATTGCCCTAAATCTTGCCCAAGCTCCTGTCAAAGTCTAATGACTTTACCTTGATTAATTATGAAATCAGATATTCTGTTTGGATTGATTGACTTGCTTGTCTCTTTCGATGCTTGATCTGGAATGATTACTTGATCTACTTTATATCTTATGACTGACCTGCTCTTTATAAGCAGCGATGGTAATTGAATTATATCCCTTCTATGATTATCAGTCTGCTGATTACTGATTGTGGATCTGTATGTCTGATCTGATCTCTTGCTTTTCATTCCATTGATCATTCTATATAGACATCTCCATTGATGATTTAATTGCTCTATGGCTGAGAATTTAACCCCACTTGCTGGTTGATGATTCTGTTGATCTGCTTATTCTACAACCCAATAAAATTTATTATAAATGATCCAATTCCCCATGGCTAATTGATGCCTGTATCTTAATAACAGCGCCGATCTGGTCTGATCGTTGGTCATATCACTGGAGGCTTTTGATCCTTTCCTTTATATCACTCAATGTGGGGGAGAGGTCACACCTCTTCATCATGTATGCCCTTTGGAAAGAGACACACCCTTAGCATCCTTTGAAAGAGTGCAACTCTTTATTATTTCTGCCCTTTGAAAGGGACACAACCTTTCACTTCAAATCTGCACTTCTGATTTCCAAATTTTTCCCCTCAAATGAGGTTCTCTTCTCCCTTTTTTATCTCATATTTGAGGGAGTCACAACCTTTCATTTCATATATTTTGACCATTCATTAACTCAATTAAATTTTAATTATATTTAATTATACCTGTATATTTTAACTCTAAATTTTATTATTAATATTCACCATTAACTTGCATTTCAAAGCGGGGACATTACATACAATGAACAACTCCACAAATCTAGTGCAATCTTCTAAGGTAAGCTAAGATGTTCAAATCACCACCAACAATCATGGACACCATCAATGTGATGCATGTCAATGGGTGAGTAGCAATTGAAGTTGAGCTTGAATAAGGAGTTCAGTTGACTACGCATTGCAATTTGCAATCAGCAAGTTACAAGTAGTATGAACATATGAGTTTCACTATTCATCATCCACAATGATCTTTCATTTATCTAAAACTCTTAAGCAAATTTATTCTAGCTGTTTTTTTTTCTTGAAAGGATGATGAAACATGCAAATACTCCAAACACAATAAGTCACCAACACTTCAATGATTTTATTATCTCTGGCAGCATCAAAACAACAATTCTTGAAAATCTCTCTTCCAATGATCTCTTCAAATGAAATGAGTTGAGCTTATTTAGAGCTCTCAATACAAATGAATGACCAAGATTAATCTAAAATCAATGGCACAAATTATACCACCTAAACCCTAATTAGGGTTTGTTACAACAAAATACATTGCAATATATTAAATATCAGCCAATAGGAAAGTAACAACTTTTTGGCACAAACTACGAGGAAGAATCCTCCAATGAAAAAAATCAATGCCACGTGGGATCATATGAAACTTTCATCTAGAAGTTTGTTCCCCTTATCTCTTTCCCTAGAAGCAAATTCAATGAATCTTGACAAGATGCAAGAAAGCTCGTCCACTAGAACATCAGGCATAACTTTCAATTGATCTTCCATAAAGTCCAACTCAGCCAAGGCATTAACAAAAATCTTCTCCCACTCAGGCCCTGTTGTGACGTTTTCACACATCGCCCCATTGCAAATGGGGACCCATGTTTTTTGCTTTTTAGGGTTTGTTTTTTGGGTCTTTTAGGGTTTTGTTAGTTAGCCTTTGCATTTTGAGTGCTGTCGGGGAGATCAATAGGATAGCAGGTCCTGCTGGAGTGAAGTCCTGATCCTGAAATTTGGCTAAGTCTGGAATGTCCTGATCCTGAAATTTGTCTAAGTCTGGAAACTGAAAAACCTCCAAAATCTAGATTTTGCTATATAACTCCTGGAGGTCTGAAACCACTCGCAAACATCCTGAAAGTATATATGGAATATAACTTAAAGTATAAGATTCTTATACTTAAATGTTATATTCCATGAAAATTATCCTGATGGAGAGTTCAAAAAGTCAAATTTCGCTCCTGTCCTTCACTGAGGATCCAGAGCGAAAAGCGCTCCTGTCCCTCTCCAAGGGTCCAAGGCGAATCGCTCATGTCCCTCACCAAGGGTCCAGAGCGAAAAAAGCTTAGTGGAATCATTCCTGACCTTGTTTGGACAAATTGAGACATCAAAGGCATGAAGGAGGACGTAATCAACCCATTGAAGATAGTTTTGAAAGTTAACAAGGCATGAATGAGCTCATAAAGGCCAGGGCGCTCCTGTCCCTCTCCAAGGGACCAGAGCGATTTTCCCTCAAGACAAGTTTTTGGCAAAAGGAAGGCAAGTTTCGCGTTTGAGGTGGGTGAAGGAAGACGCAATCGATCCGTTGAAGATCATTTTCGAAGCTAGCAAAACACAATTGAGCTTATAAATGCAAAATCGCTCCTGTCCCTCTCCCAGGGACCAGGGCGAAAAACACATTAGCTAACCTTCCTCTCCAAATTTGGACGAATCCAAGTCAAGACGCAAGGTCAAAATGATGTTTAAAAGGTTTCACGGAGGAATGAAGTAACAAAGGCCATCAAGTTGATGAAAAATGGCTAGGGCGCTCCTGTCCCTCTCCAAGGGACCAAAGCGAAATGTTCAACATGCCTAATAGCCTAACGATTGAAATACCATTTCTCATTTTCACGACTTAAGCATGTTTTGTGCCTTAAAGGTAATTCAAGGACGATGAGATCAAGAATATGCACAAACAACTAAATGGTGCTCCTGTCCTTCACTCAAGGACCAGGGCGAAAGTCTTTGGAAGGCACATTTTTGTCTTGGAAAGCAAGTTGGACATGCATAGAACGAACAACGAGGGTCATTGCTTACCTCCAAACTTGATTTGGCGATCTAAAGGACAAAGACCAAGGACAAAAGATGAAATCGCTCCTGTCCCTCACCAAGGGACCAGGGCGAAAATGGTTCTAAGGAGCATTCATTCCAAAGATTGAATTGATCAAACTCAAAGTTACGAATGAAAATCCCATTTTGGGCGTCCAGGATGAAGTGTTGAACGTGAAAAACAAGAAATTGTAGGGCTAAGATGAAAGGGCGCTCCTGTCCCTCTCCAAGGGACCAGAGCGATCTTGTTGATGTCCATTATCTTGCCATGCCTAGGCGCCAATATCCTTCAAATTGCATTAAATGCCAATTTCGATGAAACCTTGAGATATTTAAAAAAATTAAATTGACATTTAATAAGTGCGCCTAACATTTAATAATTAAGTTTGAGCCTAAAAATCAAATTTTTTAATTATAAAGGCATTTAAAATTAATTATTATTAATTTAAAAATAAAATTGGGGCGCTTGGGGTATTATTTAATGTTTTTTATAAAGTCGGCCTTCTTTTATTAATTTTGTTTATTTTTGGTTCTATTTTACCAAGTCGGCCTATGGATAATGAAATGGTGAGCGCCTATATAAGAGAGGTGTGTTGAGCGATTTTAATCCATCATTCACTCATCATTTCAAATGCGATTTAGAGGAGCAAGGAAGGAGGTGCGAAATCTAGCTTGTGTGGAGCGAATTTCTACCAAGTGTGGAGACTAAGGAAGGCGAAATTCATCTTGAAGGCCATTGGAGAGGCGTATTTCTTGCTAGATTGGAGGATAATTTCCAGATTTTTGAAGACATTTGAAGGCGAATTTCCAGATCTTGAAGAGGCTAGTGGAAGATGGAGTTCTTTTCCAAGCTAAAGGGGGCGCATTTTGCTAAAAGGAGTCCTGATCTACATTTTCCCTAGCGAATTCTCCTATTTTTGCATCATTTTTTAGATTTAATTCCCAAGTGGAGGTATGGCGTAATCACCTTGGCACCATTTTTGAAGATTTAAATTTTGCTTTGAAAATCCTAAATTAGGAAATGATAACTCAAGTTTTATCATGAAGTTTCCTAATTAAAATCTTGAATCTTCCTTTTAAAGTTTAATTTTTAGATTTCAAGATATATTACTAATTTTGAAATGTTGTGTAGGTATCAAGATGGCAACTCCAAGCTCGAAAGATCTACAAGTTGGAAGACTCTCCTCAAGGAAAATCAAGCCAGATCAAGGACGATCAAGCAAGGACAAGGACGGTCTCCTCCAAGACGATCAAGCATCGACAAGGACGGCCTTCTTTGGACTAACGTCATCAAGGGCGACCTCTTCCAATCCAGTATTCCAAGGCGAGGTACATCAATCATCCTGCACATCAAGGACACAAGAAGTTAGAACAAGGGTTCGTTGAAGAAGCAGATAGTACCAGATGAATTAATTAAAGCTAGCTTCTCAACAACATCAAGTTGAATATTTACCAAGTTACAAGTGTCGGACGAGGTGGCATCCTAGTCATCGCTCATCCAGTCAGTGTGGTCCACCTCAGCATTTCCAGATTCAATGTACCTAACTCATGGAAGGTGGCACAAACTCCGATGTACCTACCCCAGCTATCCATTGGTGGAATTTTCTAGAG
The DNA here is from genome assembly GCF_030272615.1 of Cryptomeria japonica. NCBI lineage: Eukaryota > Viridiplantae > Streptophyta > Pinopsida > Cupressales > Cupressaceae > Cryptomeria > Cryptomeria japonica. Next base: position 476,403,097 of record NC_081407.1, on the reverse strand, counting down.
AGGACATGTGTCCAAGCAATACAATTTTATCATTGGTCAAGCATTAAATGTTATGTAATGGTTGTAACAAACCCTAATTAGGGTTTTCATTGTAAAATCTTGGCCATCGATCTCGAATTGATCTAAGCCATCGAATTGTATTGAGGGCACTATATAAGCCCTGGCATTTCATTTTGTAAAGGCAATTAGAAGGAATTAGAATAAATAGTTAGAATAGTTAGAATATAGTTAAAATAATAGCAATTAGAGTAGAGTAGAGAGAGAAGGCAAAGATTGTTGCCAAGATGTTGTTGTAAGAGACTTGTAACTTCATTGAAGAAATGGTGAAATTTATGGGTCGATTCAACAATTTGCATGGTCTCTATACTTCTCATGTTTGATTTCATGTTATTAGATGAGTGGAAGAAATGTGCTTGATTGATGGTGAAATTCGTACATCCATGCTACTAGCAGTTTGTTGATTGCAGACTTGCCTTGCGTAGTCAACTGGAATTATTCAGCTTAAGCTTAACTTCAATTGTCGCTTCTTCATTGATATGCATCAGCTTGATGGTGTCTATGCCTGCAGTGATGATTTGAACATCATAAAGCTTTCCTTCGAAGATCGCACTAGCCTTGTGGAGATGATCCTGCGATGTCAAAACAAGACCTAGTTAGAATTTCATCAAAGATCATTCATTGCTCCTACATTCTTAGTATTAGGATTAGATCCTCTCTTCGCCCTCGTCTTTTTTCCTTTTTTCAAATCTAAGCTAGTAAGAGCCTGTGTTCCAGCAATATTCAAAGTAGATCAGACGTTCAATCATCGAATGTAAGTCCCCTTGTGATTCCAGCAAATCACATCATACCACAGAGAGCTTATCCACACGTAGAGACCCTACATACAAGAACCTTGAAGTCATCCCGATTGATCCTTTTTCGCGACATCTTCAGCAATCAAAGGCTTTATTCAAGAGAGGATAAGGTACCCTTGGGTATTTTATTCTGTGTAAGATTGTGTACAAAATACACGTCAACAGGCCCAAAGTCCCGAGTCTTACCAGCTAGTGTCATGAATGACTGACTATCTTCCAGCTGCCTCTCGGAAACTGATCCGGCTGCCCAAAGAAGATGTACTGTACTCTTTCTATCAATTGGTCAATTACTATGTGAACTTCTTCCTTCATCTCCTTTCCAAGTATCGTTTCATCTGCTGCCACAATCTTATCATGTATCACGCTAGTCGCATTTTCAATTTGGGTGCAACCATTGCTGATATCTTCAAACATAACCTTCCTCCATTTGAGTAGGTTATAACACTTGTGGAAGTCATATGATTGCCCTTCCTTCAGCACTTCAACATTCACCAAGGTTTGTCGGGGTATGTTCATCCACACTTGTAGTCTCAGGATGGTGAAATTTTTAGTGTAAGTGAAAACATCATAAGCAGCCATGAGAATCTGAGTTCTGTCGAGAACAACTGAAACTCTATCAAATATATTTACTAGCTCTTCCACGAACGCATTTGCCTTGGTGAAGGAACTATCTATCCAATTCTTCAACAGGTGAGAGGAGGCCTTCATTTCTTCTAAATTATCAACTAAATCCGACAGGAGCAATGATGGAGGAATCAATGAAGGATCAATCTATAGGGTTCCTGATCTGTTGGACATTGTTCTTCAAAGTATTCAGTTCCCTTTCCATCTTCCTCTTCTCTTCTTGCACAAGCTTCAATCTAGCCTGAAGCGTTTTCACTGACTTGCTTAGGTCCTCTATCTCTTGCTCAGCAGTGGCAGGACCCAACTCAGTTGTTGTCAATTCATAATCATCAGCTGTGATTTCATCTTCTGGCTTGTCCACTCTCAAGGTAGCTATTTGTATGATCCTAGAGCTTGTACTATCTCATGGAATTTTAGAGAGCTTGGTAGCTTTCTTCTTCTCAACTGCCTCGCCAACTCTATTCAAGAAGCCATCCAAATCATCTATCGGTGCTTTTCCGCCACTATTAATTCCTTAGCCATTCTTTCCTTAAGCCATGCTAGGATAGTAGATCGTTCTTTCTCTTCTTGCACCTCCTTGAGTTGTTGATTTACCCAGGGTGGAGAAGAAGTCTCATCATCATCGTCCATTATCTCCACATACTCATCTTCTACTGCTTTGTTACTTGCTTGTTCTTGTACCATTGGAGTATCCCGTACTTGATGCTGCTTTCCTTTATCTATCTTGTCAGCTCAATTTTTTTGTATTGTTGATTCCATGGATTCATTCATACCTTGGTCAATACTTCTCTTGGGCGGTTGGCCCTCGTTGGTAGCTTCCTGATTAATTGCAACTTCATGTATGGATGAGGTGCTAGTGGAAAGATGACTTGAACTCGGTTTGTGTCTCTTCTGTCTTGATCTTTCTTTATGACTTCCTTTCCTTTTAGAACCTTTGGACTGAGTTGAGTGAGTGGCATTCTCGTTCATGCTCATGCTCTCCGTTTCCTCAGATGAATCTGGATCTCCCATCATATCAAATGTTAACTGTGCATTTTGGTTCTTCAACTCATTGGTTTGAATATCTACCCATCTTCGTGTGTAGGCCATGATAGGATTCATTAGGTCTCCCAACTCAGTGATCTCAATATCGCTCTAGTTGACTTCTATCTATTTGTCCTTTTCTTGCTCATAAGCGCATTGGCGTTTTCCATCATCCTGTGATTGATCGGGAATGGGGAATACTTTACAACTCTTGACAATATCTATTGGCAGCTTGGAGAACATCTTCCTTCTAATCTCAAAGTCATCCTTGGCGTTCATCCAAAAAACTTCTATATGCAGCCTGTGCTTGTGCTTGCTGCCATTGATCCTCCTCATGTTGCCATATGGATCTAAGTTGTCTCTGGAAGAATACTCAACAAGGGGATAGAATTTCATCTCCTCTTCCAACTTCTCAGTTGCTTGTAGAGATGGACACACTTGCATTGATTGTCTAGGTGAAATGGGAAAGGAGATCCCGATATTATGCCTGTTCTTCTGAACCTTGTCATAGGCGACTAACTATCTCAAGAGTTCCAAGAATACCATCTTGTCGGTAGGATACCTCAGAAGCTTGTACGGTGGAGATGAGCATCCCTAGACTCTAATGTAGGTGAACTTGGTGTATTGAATGAACCAAGCATTGTACTTCTTCACTAATTCCTTCGCTTGTAGGGATAGCCTTTGATGGATACCACCTTGCAATGTTCTCGTTATGTGCATGGAGAAGGCATCATTCACCCTCCTGAAGTGTGCCTTGTTGTGGAAATGCAGCTGGGTGTAGCATTCACACGCCCTTATCTCTCCTACTCCATTTCCAACTGGGTCTCTATATGTCAGTCCCTTGTATTCATAAGCTCTTGTGAATGACTAGATGATGTAGGAACTCCTGTAGAACTGTTTAGTGTTCTCTAGTCACCTCAACTTTAAATCGATGTTATTGCTTATGATTCTTGCCCAATTGATCTTCTCTTCATCTATTGTCGCTGCCTCCATGTAGTAAAATTTAAAACATCAAATTTTCAAACTGAGAGGCTTGAGAACTTCCCATGATCTAGTTGAGCAAGGTGATCAAGTCACAATACTCCTTGAAGTCAATCCGGTGAAGCTTGTTGGGTATCTTGGAGATGTTGGGCCTGGCCTTAAACATCCAGTACTTGTTGATGATGCCTAAGCATTTGTTGAGATCGTCATCGAAGATTGCTTGTGCTCCTTTATTCTTGTATACCATGCCCTTATGATCAAGTATGTTGAATGCCTCGCTGATGGCTGTTTCAGATAGGAAGGCTAGGACCTTGCAGTCAGGTGCCACTATGGTTCTTGTGCTGGCATCATAGTGCTTGGCGCATTCAACTATTAGTTCGTTGCATTGGATAGCCGGTGCAAAACTTGCTGGTTACACAATTCTGCTCTCAATCATCTTCTTTGATACTCTGGAGGGCTTGCTTGTATAAAGGGAACTTGAAACTTCCTCATGTCAATCCGGCCTAAGTTGGTGTCTCCAAGATTTGCCCATAGGGATGTGATCCTTGACTCAGGTAGCACTCCCTTTGTGTCTTCCTTGATGAGGGCTTGCCTTGGAAACACTCTTGCTCTCGGGGCTGCCATGCTCTACCTGTGAGAATTACTTAAGTTAGGGTTTTGATAAGACATTAATGCATACAAGATTGAAAGTCATCAATTAGGATCGCAATTTTTCTTTAAAATCTCAAAAATCTCTAAAACCTCAATAAACTGCTAAACCCTAGGTTACAACTCTGAAATCCTAGCCTTTCAAAAATCAGATTTTGCTTAAAAGATGATCACAAAATTGCATTGAATTTCCATTAGAACACAAGAACTAGCAAATCAAAGGTTTGAAAACAAAATGTTGAAAGGAATTTTATAACTGAAATCCTCAACACCCTGATTTGTGACTGTGTCAGCACAAAATCAGACCTGGTTCTGATTAAAAAAATGATCACAAAATGTTAAACTCAGACTTGTTGATGAATGCTGATGAATGCCTACAATGCTGATATTAAAATCTGCCTTTCAATTTTGCAAAATTTGCTTCAATAATGGCTATATGTCGCTGTGGCAACCCTAGAATCCTCTGACTTAGAGGGAGATTTGCTGATTAAAGCCACAGAAATCGTTTCCTTTTCAATAGTGCAGGCCTGATAATCGCTAATGTTTGAATATTTCGCTGCTCAAATGATGAAGATAGCCGCTCAAATGCTTTGGTGGTGCAATTTTTCATTATATGTTCCATATTTCAAAAAACTTATTTTTAGTTTAAAAGATGATCAGTTTTTCTAAACTTTATTGCATGACAGTATATTACATCTTTTTAACCATATCATGGTAGTTAGTACTTATTGTTTGTAGTATTTAATAATAATCACTTAGTTGCAGGAAACATCAAAGGACACCTTTTATCTTTTTTAAAATAGAAAAGTAAAACTCTGGAAATACCAATGTGTATTGAAAACTTCCATGACTTTTGCAGAAAAATTTCAGATACAGTGTAGTGTCTCCTTGCTATTTGCAGTGCGTTTTCAGAGTTTTTAAAAATCTTTTTGTGCACAAAAATGGAAAGTTACTTCTAATTTCGATCTAGATATCAATTTTATTCTGATTTTTTTTTGTCTATATATGTTCTGCAACATGTTGTTTCCGGGGTTATTAGGAAAATTTATGTTTCTAGTTTCCCTTTCCATTTCTTGGTTGCCCATGTAATACTGAAATTAAATTTAAAACTTTTCCCTATAGAATTATTTTTTCGTTTTCTGCTATCATTTCCATGTTACTGCTAAATCCATGATTTTATTTAAATTCATGTTATGTGTTTTGTTTTTAAAATGTAACAAACCTTGTAGACTGAGGCCCTTACTAGGAATATATTCTCACCTTTTTTTGGTTCCACGTGATTCAAAAGATTATATATGATCATGCATTAAGCTCTTCTTTAGAAAATTATGTACTTGTTTCTTTTTTTTTAGATTTTATATTGACATTGCCACCAGCACTCACAGTTATTAGAAGGATATCCCCTAGAAAGGCAATATGGTCCCCACAAAACTTTTAAATTTGGAAACCTATTCAAGCATTTTGGGGATTAAATGTCTCCATTTTTCCTTGAAGAAACTACATTTACACATGAGTTGCTTGCGTAATCAAATATCGTTAATGATATATTTGATATATTCTTGTGTTTGCTTTTATATTGGTATTTTTGTTTTCCAAGCATGATATGCATCTTATTTATGTTTTCCTGGTAAAAAGTTACTGTTAAATTTCCTTTCATGTGGTTTTGTCTCTTATGTTAGCTTTTTCCTTGTAAAACTAGGGTTCGTGTGTATGATTATCGAAGAAAGAAGCCACTTGCTATATTAAAATATCACTCAGCTACGGTAACATTTTTATCTCTTTCTATTCTGTTCTGTAGAAATTTGGAATGCAAAATCATTATTGAGTTTGGATCATAGTCTTTGTTATGATATTATATTGTAAAGAAAATTCTTATCTTAATTTTGATGCTTATCAAAAGAGTATAACTTCAAAGCATTTTTTTTTAATATATGTTGGAGATGTCTTATGGAATTTGTAGATAGAAAATAAAGTATAATTTAAACATACTTATTTTTTTAAATACCTAACTGTGTTGTCATATGTGCACATACTTGCACAAGAGTATATCAGATTGTCCATTTCTTCTTTCAATTTGCATTCCATAAATGCAATTCATTGGAAAAATAATCCATAAGATAGAGATAATCAGTTTAGTGGAGGGATTTTTAGACTTCTTGATATATTTTGCTCAATGCAACTTGATAAGTTTTAATAGGCATAAAGATAGAGTTGAATCGGCTTGAATTTTCCTCTGTATTTGAAAGTTCAATATTGCTTTAGTTTATCAGTCTATGAAATTGTTTGGTTTGCTAGCATAAAGACACCTTAATATATCACTACTTGTTTGTAATGCCCCCATTTTCAGTTTCTCTAGCACTGTAATTGGCTCTAACGGAGGGGTTATTTGATGTTGCCAATGAGCTCAGTTAGTCGTAAGAACACTTATACCACTTTCCAAAGTGATTGTTGGCTTCTGGTGTGTTTTTCAAGATTCTAAGTCATCCGGTCTGGTTCAATTCTCATTCTTCATCATTGGTATCAGTCCAATGCAATCAGATTTTGATTCCAACACTTTTCGACAATTTCCACAACTTGGGTGTATTAATGGCTTTATTTAAATTATTCATTAAGGTTATTTAAATTTTATTAAAATATTTTAAAAGAACCTTAGTGTTATAGCTCGTTGGAAAGAGTATGAAAAGTTTTAAATCATGGATGCATAAAACTGGGACCTTTTGTATCAAAATTATTATTTTTTTTAATAAAAAGGTCTTTTGGAGCTAAAATGGAGTTTTAATTAAAAAGTTGAATTTTAAATTGTGCTTTTTGGAAAGTTTGATGGGAAAAAGTATTTAAGTCAATTGAAGGCTGCATTTGTATTTTGCAATTTATTTGATTTCTCTTTGGTGAAACCCTTGGTATTCTTGGGATTGAAATTGGTTTGTTTCAGCCTTCTTGAGGACGAAAACCCTCTGGAGAAGATTGACCATAGTTGTGAAGGATCCTCTCTGGTTTATATGGCGTAGCTCATTCAGAGTTACAGGTTGCACAGAAAATTTGAAGTTTGCAGGATTAAGTGTTGATTTTATCATTGTTCAGGTTTCCCCACTTTATAGGTTTGAACTTATATCAGATTACAGGCAGATATATATTTAGAATTGTGTGTGCAAGTTCAAAGGATTGAAATTTGTGTAGTGTGTGACGGTTAATGGTTAATATAAAATATTATTATCTTCTGTTGGGCCTACTAACCCAGCCGTACTTCCTATTTGCTTGAGGACTATTCTACATAGAGCTGTGTAGTTCCAAAGGGCTGTTGCATATTTAAATAAAAGCTTTGTAAGCCTTGATACCATCTGTTGTAAGTTTGTAACCCTGTTGAGGACTTATTGGTCAACGAAGCATTTTAAAATTGGGAATGGGCTTATTTCAGAGTACCAAGGAAGCTATTGATTGATAAAAGATTTGATGAGTATTTAACTCGGAATCATGAGAAATAAGATAGCAGAAGCCTGGAAGGACTTTAAATTCAATTAGGATTTTTATTCTACCCCTTTTGACCTATCTTTTAGATGAGATGGTCAACAGTTTGGCAGCTTTTTGAGGAATTTTTAAAAGCTTTAGGACTCTTGAATGAATGAATCGTCACCGAGAAAATAAAAGAAGAATCATGGCAATTAAAGGAGTCAATAACCATAAACTCTGTTGCACCAAGATTGAAAGCAGACGTATCCTTATAGAAAAGACTTGGAAACTATAAAATAAGGTGTAGAAGGTGATAAAGGATAAAGAAATCAAGTAATTTACAGTTTGTCAGGTTTTGAAGGAAAGAGTCATGGAAAATTGGGTAGTCCTCCAATTGATTGCTACATTACTAACTGAATAGGTGTACAAAAAGAAGGGATGGGTGTATGAACTTGTTTGGTCGGCATTAAAAATGGTGTATGCTGGGTGAGATTACGTCTTCCTCCATTTGCTTGGCGCTTGTATCTTTCCATCGCTGGAGTGCTGTCCCTGTTGCTAGATGAGATAGCCAGATTTGTAAGTAGAGCTGGGTCTGAAACAGCAATAGTAGGGTGTGCCATTGATATATAAGATTTTCAGACTTGGCTTAAGAGTAACATAAAAACAAGTCCTAGCTGGGGCGATCTGGTAGTAGCTACAGACAAGAGAATGTGTGTATGGGAGTATAAAGATTATGATTCAAACCTGTATCAACTGTTAAGGTCAGCAAGTGTCTTTGACAGTATATGATGTTTCCTTCATTCAGTTTGCATTGTGTGTGAGCATGTAGTATATTTTAGTTGTATGCTGAAGCTCTGATAATATAAATAAATATAAGGCAAATATTGGACTGTTATCTTGCAACATTGCAACACAGAAATTCTCTTCAAGAGTTGAGGTCATACTTTGCCCTACATTCTCAGCTGTGTAACTGAACTTATATTTGCAATTATTGAATAAAACATTGTTTGCTGTCTTACCCCAACTAGAACAGTCTCTTATCTTAAATTTAAGAATTGGGATGAATGTTAAATGAAAAGTATTGCAAAAACAGAGAATCAACATTGAAAAAGCCTCTCTCCCCTAACTGCGTGCAACTGTTGATGCATTTACCATAGCTGCACATAAACTGGCAAGGAAATCAGAAAATCAATTCTTACTCCAACATGTGAAATGTTTGACATAATGCCTGAACAGTAAATTATTGGAAAGTAGAAAGGTGCAAAAAATTTGTTTGTAAACTGGGGTGGCCTCTTACATTGCTCTATTAACTGTTTTTAATATTATGCATGCATTTTTGTAAATAATGTCATTATTGGAGATACCGGGTTATCTACATTGTAATATTCCTAATATGGGATTGGTGAGATAAATGCATGTTCATATAGCTAAAATTGATCCACTAATTACACGATTGAAGTTTATGTGCTTGAAACAAATAGAAACCTATACCTATTAATGCCCTCTAGGTTTTACATGCCTATGAATATTCTTTTACACGGTAGCTTAAATATCCTTGGTATTTGCTGCACAGTAGTTAGTCACAACTTGTGATTACAATTTAAGTGACCAAGTCTTACCAGCTAAGTTAAACCTGGACCTCCAATGCTTGCCATGTGTGATAAGAAACAAGATAAAAATTTATAGGATTAAAGCCTGTTTGTGGTTGTAATGGAATCCAACATATAAACATAGCTACGCAACAACTGATTTTCTATGGCCCATTCAACTACATTGGTTATGATGATCCATCATGTTTGGTATTGCCAAACAATTTAACAAATAAGCCTAGAAAATCAATTTGATGCCATATGATGACAAATTCAGTATCCATGTAAAGAAATGTGCAAATTCCAATCAACATTTCTTTTCCATCACTGCTACAAATAGGCTCAATGATTGAGACATCATAACTTCATACTCACAACAAAAAACTGAATACACGTCTTGTTGACGTGTATTTTGTACACAATCATACATAGAATAAAATACCCAAAGGCATCTTATCCTCTCTTGAATAAAGTCTCTAACTGCTGAAGATATCGCAAGAAGGATCAGTTAGGGTGACTCCAATGTTCTTGTAAGTAGGGTCTCTACGTGTGGATAAGCACCAGTGGTCGTTGTGATTGCTGTGTCATCAAGGGGCCTTACGTTTCCGAAGAATTTTCTAAACTAAACAAGCTCTCAAAAAATATCAAAGGGCAGGGTTTGCAAGAGATCTAATCTAGTCTAACCCTAAGAATGACTCCATGTAGACGAGACTTGGCAAGATTCTACCAACTTCAATATTGCCATAAATTAACAACTCAATTGAAATTGATGCGATCTTCTAAGGTAACAAATGATTTTTCAATACATCAAGTATCAAGGACACCACCACGAAGGTACATATTCAAGATACAACAATGATTGAAGGTTTAAGCGATTTAAATATCTCCAGTCGACCACGCAAGGCGTTCCTACAATCAGCAAGAAGCTAGTGGTTTGGAAAGCGAATCCTACCAAAGATCAAGTCCAACACTTTGTCCTTCGAATTAACACACTACTTTGATTGAGAATGATTCAAGAAAATGAACAACCATGAAGATAACCACGAGAATTACAATAAAACACCATAACTTCAATATTTTATTGATCTCAAAGCCATCATGTACAACAATTGTTTGTAATTCCTCCCTCAAAGCTCAATCTTGCTACAAAAACAACTTGCTTCTAATCTCTCTAATTTCTCCTTAATCTCTAATTTTTTTTTAGTTCTAGTTCTAGTTACAAAAATGAAAGAAATGAGGGTATATATAGCATCCTCAATTACAATGAACGGTCCAGATCGAAAGAAGATCAATGGCCAAGATTATGACACCTAAACCCTAATTAGGGTTTATTACAACCATTACATAACATTTAATGCTTGACCAATGATGAATTTGGATTGCTTGGACACATGTCCTTTCTAGAAATTTCCACCAATGGATAGCTAGGGTAGGTACATCGGAGTTTGTGCCACCTTCTATGAATTAGGTACATTGAACCTGGACATTGTTGAGGTGGACCAATCCGACTGGAGGAGTGATGACTAGGATTCCACCTCGTCTGACACTTGTAGCTTGGTAGATATTCAATTTGATGTCGTTGAGAAGCTATCTTTAATTAGCTCTTGTTCTAACTCCTTCTGTCCTTGATTTGCAGGATGATTGATGTACCTCGCCTTGGAAGGCTGGATTGGAAGAGGTTGCCTTGTCAACGCTAGACTGGAGGAGGTTGCCCTTATCTTTGCTTGATCGTCCTTGATGAGACCGTCCTTGATCTGGCTTGATTTTCCTTGAGGGGAGAGTCTTCCGACTTATGGATCTTTCGAGCTTGGGAGTCGCCATCTTGGTACCTACACAACATTTCACAATAAGTAACTAGATTTCGCAAGGTATAACTATAGATTAGAGATTAAATTTAGGAAACTTCATGATAAGTCTTTGAGTTATCATTTCCTAAATATGATCGAGCTACGATCAAAATTCAAAATTCAAGACAAGGGATCACATTGCCATACCCCTCTTGAGAGCTAACTCTAAAATGCAAAATTAAGAAATTCGCCTAGGCAAAAATCGGAGTTTGGAAGATTTCAACGTGATTCCCTTCAAACGAACGTCCTCCTTAGCAACTTCGCCACCTTTGGGTCCTTCGATGTCTTGATGGCAAGCTCGCTTCACTTGAAACTAAGTTCGCACTCCCCTTTGATGATGTTTCGCACCTCCTTTATGAAATTCGCACTTCTCCTAGTACTCTCCAAATCGCATGCAAAGGAATGTTGAATGATGATTTGAAAATGAAATAATTTACCTCCCCCTTTATAGGCACTCACCCTCTCATTCACCTCTAGGCCGACTTTGCAAAATAAGGCAATTTAAAACAATTTTTAAATAAAAACCAAGGGCCGACTTTGTAAAATATAAGATTTGAAATTTAAGCGCTCACCCCACTTTAATTTTTATTTAAAATAATAATTAATTCATTTAATGCCCTTGCAATTAATTAATTCGATTTTTTAAAGGCAAAAAATAATTAATTAAATGTCCATGCGCAAATTTTACATGCTAACTTTAATTGAATATTCAAATTTTATTGATTTTAGCATTTAATAAAATTCAAAAATGTTATCAGCGCCAAATTTTGGGAGATGGAAAAATACAAACCATATCGCTCTGGTCCTTGGGAGAGGGACAAGAGCGAATTAGCATTTTAGCCTTGATTCTTTTGTCTTTTACGTTCAAAACTACCTTCTCCACGTGCAAACTAGCACCTTCGTTGGGTTTCTCGAGCTTGATTGATTCAACTTTGTGGATAAATGCCTCTTAAGGTCAATATCGCCCTGGTCCCTTGGTGAGGGACAGGAGCGAACTTTGTGTTTCTCCTTGATCCTTGTTTCTTCGATCACCAATCTTCATCACGAGGCAAGTAACAACGTTATCCCTTCATAGCACGCATAATTTACTTGTCTTTTACAAGGCACATTTGATGTTGGAATGATTTTCGCCCTGGTCCCTTGGTGAGGAACAGGAGCGATCCTTGTGTTCTAGCCAAAATTCGTCATCTCTTAACCTTAGCTTCTCGTTCATGACCTTTCAAATGACATATTCGATCTTGTGTACCTTTGCTTGACGTGATCTTGTGGGGCGAATGATTGATTTAATTAATATCGCCCTGGTCCTTGACTGAAGGACAGGAGCGATCCTTGGTGTCCTGGGCTCATCCTTGTTTCTATCAACTCGCAAACGCCTTCACAGTGTAAAACAATGTCCTTTGGTCCTTCTTGAACATTTGAAATGTGATTAACATTCAAAACTTGAACCCCCATAGAGATTTCGCTTTGGTCCCTGACTGAGGGACAGGAGCGAATTTGGGCATATCGTGTAAATCCTTCATCATATTGACTTGCAATTGTCTTTGAGGCGCAAAATGATGTTCTTTACTCCCTTTCGAACACTTGAAATGTGAGTGGCAACTTAAATTTGGACACATTTGAACATTTCGCTCCGGGCCCTTGGAGAGGGACATGAGCGAACTTGGGCATTTCCATCACCTTTGCAGTCTTTGATACTTCATTCTTCGTCGAGACACCTCAAACGTCATTGCCACCTTGTACTTTGACTTGGAGTGACTTTATATTTGTAAGGAAGGCAATATAACCAATATTTCGCCCTGGTCCCTGGCTGAGGGACAGGAGTGAACTTACACTTGTAGGCTCAATCGTGCTTTGCTAACTTCCAAATTTATCTTCAACGGATTCGTTGTGCCCCCTTTCACTTATCCTTGGCATGGCATTCGTTTTATCTTGTTGCGAATTTGATCTAAGGAAGAAATCGCTCTGGTCCCTGACTGAGGGACAGGAGCGCCTAGGCAAATATGGGCCTCGCTTCGGTGTCTTGCAATCTTCAATTTGTCTTCAATGGGTCCGTTACACCTTCTTTGCTTTCCTCAAACCTAATCTTCACTTGATCTTTGCCCCAATTTTGCCCTATAAGGAATTTCGCTCTGGTCCCTGGGAGAGGGACGGGAGCTATCATCAAATTTCGCCCTGGTCCCTGGCTGAGGGACAGGAGCGATTTTGCTTCTAAGTCTAATTTTCCTTATGATGACATTTCCAAGTTATATTCAACTGACAGGATGTACTTCCTTGGTTCTCCTCAAATCGCGAAATTGTTGAAATCTTGCAAGGACCCTTATGTTGGATTTTAAGCTTCGGTCCTTCAGTGAGGGACAGAAGCGATTTTTGCTCCTGGCACATTTCCATGTTCGCGAAATTCTTCAAATTATATTCAACGGAAAGAACATGCCTCCCTTTATCTCTTCCAATCCGAAAATCATCTTGATCCTGCAAGGACAATAAAATTTTGAGAAACAAGCTCTGGTCCTTCAGTGAGGGACAGGAGCGATTTGTCTTCCACAGGCCAAAATATCACGATTTCAAGGGTTTAATCACTTCACAAGGCAAAGTTAGGTCATTTCCAATACCCGGGATCAATCATCAAAATTCCAAAATTTGGTCAAAATCATTCAATCATACAAGATTCCATAACTCATCATCAACACTTAGGCAAAAATTGGACTCTGCATCAAAATTCCGACTGAACCTAGACCAACTCACTTGACCACCTGACGAATTCACCTTATTCAAAATTGCATCCTACGGGAGGAAGCTCAAAAAGCTCTCAAGATTGACTGGACTCTGGCTTAAAATGATCAAAACGGAAACCCTAAGGCTTGACCTTAATCCAGACGACTGACTCACTAACCCAAAACCCTAACAGCAGAGAGAGAAACAGGCAAAACCGAGCAAAAAGAGGGGGTCCCCATTTTAATGGGGCGATGTGTGAAATGGTCACAACACGTCTACACGATGTATTTGCAACTCAAGCCCAATACAAAAACTATCAATATATTCCAAACCAAAGTGAATATGCCAGTGCATCCTTATAATACATCTTTTTAATCCATACAACCAAATCTTATACTAATGAGTTGAGATTGAGAAGCCCACAGCAAATACTGAGAGGGAGGGGGAGGTGAATCAGTATTTGAAATTTTTAACACTTCTAATAACTCATGTAGCCACTTGAAACAAAGATATAGAAATACAAGCAAGGCACAGAAACTAGAACACAAAATTTTCTCGTGGAAAACCCTTTCGGATAAAGAAACCATGGCATCAAATAGCTGTCATTAAAAAGAAATGGGCACCAACCCAGATTACAAACACTGAGCACCAACTCTGAAGAACTGAAGCACCAACTCCAGTATACTGAGAGGTCAAACACCAACTTCAATATATTTGTTATATTTCTGATCTTCAATTCTTAGTGTTTCCTTCTGACTCATTTAAAAACTACAGCAAATTCCACCTCAAACATACTGCTCAGAACAATATTTTACTTCAGACAGAGCAACTCCAAAGAATTAAACTCAAACTTTGAATCTTATGATGACAACATTCACAGCTGGAAAAAATCCACACACAATATCTGATGAAGATAATCGTGCTGGTTACAGAACGAATTTAATCACAAATCCAAACTCTGAACTCTTTAGTTGAAATCTGCAGGCATGTTACACAAAAGAAACTCAGAAAAACATATGCATATATCACTGTTAATCAAAGCTCAAATCTATTCTACTGCCTGTTCACTGCTCTGTCAAAGACATAACTTTCAGATACCACACTAAGACAAAAATCAAAAATGCCTCCATATATCTCCTAAAACCTTGCAACCGAACTAAAAAATCTTCTGTCAACACAGATTTCTCTCCCCCCTTTAAAAAAAAAAAAACTCAAAAAGAACCCAACTCTTTGAGAGGATAACCTTCCAGAACTTCTGCACAGCCACTGACACACAAAAAATGCACACGGAATTTTTCACGACTTCACTTCCTCGTTTCTTCACGCACAACTTCGTGCCAAAAAAAATTCTATTCAAATCGAAAAGCTTCTCTTTTTAACTAAACAAAAGGCTATCAAAAGTGCTTGAAACGGCTCTACACACCCAGAAAAAAAATCAATAAAGATTTTCGGTTTGAAACTTAAAAGTCGCTGCTACCTTACCATGATATCTAAAATTGACTCCATGATTTTCTTGAAAAAAGAATATCTGCTCGTGCATGCTTCTTCTATCTGACATACACATCGTGGAAGTTTTGACATTAATCATCCAGTCACCATAACAGTCACCCAGCTTGCTGTCAATTAAGAAATATTCGAATCACTACACTTCAGATTTTGTGTATGCGTAAGTAAATCAAACCATACCTCTGACACTATAAATTCGATGCAACCAAATTGGCACAGCACTAACATCGAATAAAATAAAAAACGCAAGGCCACCCTATTTAAGAAATCTGAAGACCACAACATAATATTCCCAAATAAAATGGTAACCTTAGAATAAAAGAGCTTGCCCACAAAATGCCAAAAAGAGATTCGAATCCACTAAAACTTGACCCTTTTGACTATCCAACACTGACATAGCATGTAGAATATTCAGCTCATGACATGGCATAAAAATCTGATTTGTCACAGCTGGAGGACAAGTAAGCAGCTGACAAGAACCAAGCAAGCTCTCACACTGCTGATGCAGACACACAAGCTGGTCAAGCTCCCCAAGCAGGTCAAGCTGGTCAAGCTCCAATAGAGACATCAATGACAAAATGTCCAACAGAGATTTCTCTCTTTAGGTTTCATCAATAATTTTTGTAGTATTCGTTAGGTGTTTTAGCATTTTGTTTTTAAATTTGTGGTTTGGTTTCTTATTTTCTTGATCAAAACGTATAGACCATAATACTTCAAAATTTGAGGTTTTCTAGGAATGTGATTGCTATGCTTCAAGAGTATTCCACAAGAAGCATGGCAAGGGGATAAGAAAAAATGCCAAATATTAAGAGATTGTGGGTTATGTCAAATAAAAGAATTCCCAAAATATGAAAAATTAATAGTATAAGTTCTAACATCTTAGATGTGATTATCTTGGGCTCTTGATCTTTTCTTGGCACTGCATGGTCTTAGAATTGTTACTCTCTTTGATCTCTGTTGTCTTAGTTGTATTTTAAGATAAATGTTGTATACACTAAGAAATGTACTCTAATATATCAACCTCTGAAAGGGGAAAATGTAGAAGGCCTCTCTTAGTGTACACATGTAAGGGACAATATGCAGGAAAATAAATAGGAAATAGGACATAAGCAAAGGAGATAGGGTAAAGAGATACTCACTTGGTCAACTTAAATGTGGATTAGCTTCCACCCTGGCTTGAGCAGCTGAAAACTGGTGTTTCTAGGGGAAGTCAAGATGAATAGTAGAAACACTAGTAGTCCATTGTAGGGTTTTGCTAAGACATGGTACATGTTACTGATGGACTGATTCTTGAGTACATTCAAGACCTTCGCTTGCAACTTGTTTTGGTTAAGTCTCCTTACTTTATAACATTTTGAATCCTTACCTATTACAAGTGTGTTGCAGATTGTGTCTTGTTTTCCTCGCAAAGTACTTTGAGAAGTCTATTCTTATGCATTGAATTTACAAGAACATTAGTTCAGCAGACATAACCAGCTATAATTAGTATGTTGGCTAAAGGAAGCAAAATTGAACTTCACCAACCATGGACAGTAGTGTGGCTAGGTGACATTCATTTTCATTTGGGTTCTTGAAAGGTCTAAAAAATCCAATTAGAGTATTCATTCATCATGGGTTCAATATGGGATATTTAAGGGTAGATGCCGATGGAATGGGGACATTATGACCAAATCAGTAATGGAAGGTGTAGAACATGTCAATAGAATGGGGATATTAAGAGCAACTATGGAAAGCAATGATGTACAACAGCTCACAATAAGATATCTCAAGTTGGTCCACTCCACTCTAGCATGTGGGAGGTTTGATGTACACATATGATTTTTTTTGTATATTTTAATGTATTAAGCTAATATTTGTCTTTTCAATAAACACAAGTCGTGTATCTGGATTGTCTAGATCATCTTTGTGGTCTTTTTCTTCTCTTGTATGTATCTTTGCAGGATCTACAAATGAAATTATCCAATGAATCAGCAAAGAGGTGAAAGCATTAATGCATGAAAACAGAAAACCCATGTCATGGCAATTGGAACCAAATAATGAAAGTACGTTTGAAGGTTAAGCACTGTGATTCCCTTATGAGAGATGCACTTATAAATGGAAAATATCAACAAATGTGTCATTACACAATAAGGTGTGCATTTCTATGAAGAAAACCAGATATGCACCATGAAGTGTGCACCTATGTAAGGTGGAAGGAAGTATACTTTAAAAAAAAACAAGGTTGCACTATGAGGTGTGCACTTTATAAGGAAGAAAAAAGTTTAATATTCGAAAGTCTTTGATTTCATTGTGATGTGCAGCCTTCTATCAGGCAAAACAAGTTCTCTTAACAAAATCCATGTTTCCATTGTGAAGCAGGCCCTTGAATAAGGTAGACAAAGTTTCATTTTCAAAAAAGAGGATTGCATTGTGAGGTAAATCCCTAGAATTATGAATTGAGTTTGATTTGTTAGAATATAAGGCTTGCCTTTTGTGATTAAGTCACCCTCGTGACTTAGTAATAGTTAAATATAAAATAAACAATAATATGGTAGAAGTTAATGTTGGGAGTTAGTAAAAGAATGCAGTGCTTTATAAGCATTTGCTAATACATTGTAAAACAACATAATGAAATAATATATCATATAGCTTTTTATATTTGCAACAATGATGTGATAATACTTTAATAATTTGAGTTACATTTTGCGTATGTTATAACATTTTTTCAATATGGTATCATAGCACCATAATTTTACCTAGTGAAGCCATGAAAGGAAGTTGTAGGAGTGTAATTTGTGAGAAAAAGCAGTATGATGGTTTGAAGTCATCATGAGGATTGCAAAGGGAACAGCATGAAGACATCATTGTGAAGACTGTGTTTTTAAAGCTCGCCCACACATACATGGTGCCATCAAAATACTATTAATCTAATCTTTAGTCATGCAATCAAACTTGCTTTGCCATGTGTAAACCAATTCCTTCAAAGACAACACAAATGACATTGTTTCACATTTTTTTATTTCCTAGAGGATGAATTTATAGGGGAAATAGGTTGTGATACAATAAAAATCATGAAATATGAAAGTCACAAGATACTTGTGAAGGGCACAATTATGAAAATCTGAAAGTAGTGGCCAGAAATCATGATTTCGAAGGACTTGCATGGGTTGCATTTCAAAATTTAAACTTTTGGAAATTTCTAAGAGGGTTTGCTGAGTCTCGCGATTCCATTTTTTTAAGTGTTTGTTGAGAAGGGTTTTTTTGGGGGATATTGTTTTTCTTGAGAGTAGACATTCCATTAGAAAAATATTCTAGGCCTAATTTCCATACTTGGAAAGTAAAAATCTTCATGCAACTTATGAACAAGAACTTGTGGAGAATTGCAAGTGGGAATTAGAAACAACCTATAGATGCAAAAAAAAATTTGGATTGTCAAAGTAGAAATGGTAAAGTCAACGCCATTGTTGGTCTTGCTCTCTTTGGTTTTCAGTTAGAACTTAGATCATATAGATCAATAAATTATCCAAGGAAATGTACTAAAATTTGAATAAACTGTTTGGAGGAAAGAACTTAATGCAAAGTTTGCTTCAAAATTTCATTTATTCATCCTCAATATAGTTGATGAAGTTTCTATGTCTAGCAAGATAAGCAATTTGAGATCTCTTATTTGACAACTAGTAGAAGCTAATGCTACAATAGATGACAAGGATGTGTTGACGTATATTTTGTACACTATCAAACACAGAATAAAATACCCAAGGGTACCTTATCCTCTCTTGAATAAAGCCTTTGATTGCTGAAGATGTCGCGAAAAAGGATCAATCAGGATGACTCCAAGGTTCTTCGATGTAGGGTCTCTACGTGTGGATAAGCACCAGTGGTTGTTGTGAATGTTGTTTCATCAAGGGGCCTTACGTTTTCCAAGCTGCAGGAACAGAATTTCCTAACACTAACAAGTTCTAAAAAAAAGATCAAAAGGTAGGGTTTGCAAGAGATGAATTCTAACCTAATCCTATGAATGACTCAATGTAAGCTAGACTTGGTAAGATTCTACCAATTTCAGTATTGCCAAGGAATTACAACTTTACTGGAATTGATGCGATCTTCTAAGGTGATTAGTGATTTTTCGAATCATCAAGAATTATAGACACTACCATGAAAGTACATATCAATAGTTCAATAATGATTGAAGGTTCAAGCAATCCAAATATCTCCAGTTGACCACACAAGGCGTTCTTACAATCAGTAAGAAGCTAGTGGTTTGGAACGTGAATCTCACCAAAGATCAAGCCCAACACTTAGTCCTTCAAATTTAAATACTACTTCGACTGAGAATGATTCAAGAAAGTAAACAACCATGAAAATAGCCACAAGAATTGCAATAAAACACCATAACTTCAATATTTTATTGATCTCAAAGCCAAAATAGACAACAATTGTTTGAAATCCTTTCTTCAATGCTCAATCTTGCTACAAAATAACTTTCTTCTCTCCAAAAGCTCTAATCTTCTAATTATCTGACTATCTAATGACAAAATGAAAATGAGTGAGGGTATATATAGCATCCTCAATTACAATGAACGGCCCAGATCAAAAGAAGATCAACGGCTGAGATTTTGACACCTAAACCCTAATTAGGGTTTGTTACAAAAAGTTCCCTTTTTAGTTGAACAATATTAAATGCATAGCCAAATATTTAATTGGCACAAAAATCTAGGAAACATAGACCAATGATAATTAAGGTGCCACATCATCTACAACAACCTCTCTTCTAGAACCTTATTTCCTTTCCAATGCTCTTTCTTAGCATATGCAATGAATCTGGACACAATTCCCTCAATCTCAGCAATAGGAATCTCGGGAAGATTCCTCATTCGTTCCTCCAAGTGGATAACCTGATCAAAGGCCTTGAGAAGAGCCGCATCCCATCCATGTTCGAGTTCTTTGATCTTCTCAATCAGGAGCATAGTAACGAACATTTGATCTCGTTGTTCATCTGTGATGATATTCTCATCCTTGCAAAAGATGACCTTGACTCTTTCTTCCAACTCTTGAAGGTCCACATCTGTCTCAACTTCGATCCTCCTGCCAAGAATGGTACATAACACCTCAAACACCTTGTCCTGAATTGGATGGATGATGCCCTCAACTTGATTGCATTTGGTGCTGATGTCCTCGAAAAGAACCTCCTTCATCTGGAGTAGAGTTGACCACTGGAGTAAATTATGAGCTCCTCCATCCATTATCTTTTCTTGTGCTAGGATCTTCCTTGGTGTTTGCCTGATTACTTGTAGGACAGGAATGATAACATCTCTAGTGTGAGCGAAAGCGGCTACCGTTATCATTAGGTTGTGGATGATCTCAAGGACCTGGATAGCCCGGTGGATTGTCTGCATCATTCTTGTTGCAAATTCAACGGCAACTGTGTGGGATTTGTCAATCCAAGAGCTCATAAGTTGAACCAAGCTCTTGACCCTCTCTGCCTCGCCAACTGATTCAAGGGGAAGTGCCTGCACAGGAGACAATGCCGGATCCTGACGTCCCAAGGCCTGATTGAGATGGCTAAAGTAGCCTCTCCAAGCACCGACTTCTCTCAAGCTTTCTATTCTTTTCCATTTCTTCCTTAAGCTTGTCTTTAAGTACTTCAAATGAATCGGTTGCCTCATCCAATGCCTGCTCAGCAGTGAGTGGACCAAGCTCAAATGTTTCTACATCATACTCTTCTGTGAGAATTTCACCTTCATATTTGTCCACTGCTGGTGTAGCTATCTGCAATTTCCTGGATCCTGTCTCATCTCTGATCATCTTGGACATCTTGGTGGCCTTCTTCTTCTCCGTCACTTCCTGAGAATTTCCTACAATATGTTTCTTCTATATACCCATAAGGATCAAAATTCTCTCTTGAGGCAAAGAACGTGAATGAATATGGGGCCAACTCCCTCTTTGCATCATCCAAGGCTAGAGCATTAGGACATACCTCAACTGAATTCCCCAATATGATGGGCATGGGAACTCCATTTCTATGCCTGTGTCTGAATGCCTTCGCATAGTCTGCCAACTGCCTAGTCACCTCAAGTAGTACTATCTTGTCTGTCGGATACCTCGGCAACATGTAGGGAGGTGAAGGACACCCATGAACTCTGATATATGTAAACTTTGGAAACTGGATGAACCAAGCACCATACCTTTTTATAAGTTCTTGTGCATCTTGAGATAGTCGGTTGTGAATCCCGCCTTGCAATATCCTAGTGATGTTCATCGTGAAGGTATCATTGACTAACTTGTAGTCACTTCCTGGTGGATGATGCAAATGAATATAAGAATCACAAACTCTGACTTCTTCGGGTCCTCTTCCGATCACTCCTCTGTGAGGTAGTCCTGCATATTCAAAACTCCTGATCAAGGCATATATGATGTATGAGCTCATGTAAAATGACTTGGTAGGCTTTAGTCTTCTCAACTGCACGTCCAAGCAATGGCTAATAATTCTAGCCCAATGAATCGTTCCTTTTCCTTGAACTATCACCTGGATGAAGTAGAACATCCACTTCTCAAAATAGAAGGCCTGAGGTGCCCCTGTAACTTGATTGAGCAAAGTTATCAAATCTCTGTACTCCTCCTGGAAGTCGATCCTATGCGGTGTGTTGGGAATCTTGCTCAGGCGAGGACGGCTTTTGAGTAACCAATTCTTATTGATGATGCTCAAGCAAGAGTCTGGATCATCTTCATACATCGACCTGGCTCCTTCTAGGCTTTTGTAAATCATATCTTTATGCTCTGGAAGATGGAGAGCTTCACTTATAGCCTCCTCCGAAAGGTAAGCCAAAGTGTTCCCTTCCTTGGACACGATCGATCTTGATTGTGGGTCATAATGGCGAGCACACTCGATCATCGGCTCATGGCACTGGACTGCTAGAGGGAAACCGACCGCCTTGATGATGCCACTTTCAATTATTCTCTTTGCGATAGGTGATGGCTTTCCAATGTAAGGGACCTCTCAAAACTTCTTCGCACTGAAGTTTCCCAAGTTGGTATCTCCAATGTTGCTCCACTTTGACACGATCTTGGTCTCCAATTCTTCATTCCTCTGATCTTCCTTTATGAGAGCTGGACGACTAGTGGATGCTCCTGCCTTTGGGGTCGCCATCTTGACACCTACACAACATTTCATAATGAGTAATATATTTTGCAACGTAGAAATATAGAGTAGAAAGGAAGATTTAAGATTTTAATTAGGAAACTTCATGATAAATCTTGAGTTATCATTTCCCAATTAATTATGCAATTTTCAAAAACTTAAAACTTAAAACTCAAAACTTCAACGTTGGGACTAGGATGATCTCGCCATACCTCTACTCAAGAATTAATTCTAAAAAATGATGCAAAAATAAGGAGAATTTTGGCTAGGCAAAATGTTGATCGAAGTCCTTCCTTTAGCAAAATGCGCCTCCTTTAGTCTTCACAAGCATCAACTCCACCACCTTTAGTCTTCAACACTTAGGATAATTCGCTCCAACTAGACCAGATTTCGCACCTCCTTCCTTGCTCCTCAAATCGCACTTGAAATAATGAATGAATGATGATTAAAATTGCTCAAAATACCCCTATTATATAGGGCGCTCACCACTTCACCTCCCCATAGGCCGACTTGGCAAAATAGGCCAAAAAATAAATAAATTTGCAAAAACAAGAAGCCGACCTAATAAAATAATAAAACATGATACCTCAAGCGCCCCATTTTCAATTTTAATTTCACAAAAATTAATTTTAAATGCCTTAATAATAAAAAAATCAATTTTTTGAGGCTCAAAATTAATTTATTAAATGCTATGCGCCTTTATTAAATGCCAATTTAATTAATTCTTTTTTTTTTATTTCGAAGTTGATGATTTTGGCATTTCATGCGGTTTGGAGGATGTCAACGTTGGGATATGGCAAAAATAAAGAATGTCAATAACTTCGCTCTGGTCCCTGGGAGAGGGACAGGAGCACTTTTCTCAATCTATGCCTTGCATCCCTCATTTTTAGGCTAGGATTCAATTTTTTTTGAAGTCAAACCGTTATTCACCATGCTTTAGAGGATCCTTACCATCTCACATCACTTTGCCTTAGCATAATCTCGGAGGGAATTTGTTGTTTCATAAAAAGCGCCCTGGTCCTTCAGTGAGGGACAGGAGCACTTTTGAGTCCTTGTGCAAATTCTTGATCACATTAATCTTCAAATTACCCTTAAGGCGTAGAATATCACATTTCACTCCATCTTGAGCCTTGGTAATAAAAATATCATTTCAAAATGCAAGGTAAATGGTCATATTTGGAAATTGCGCCCGAGTCCCTTGGTGAGGGACGGGAGCACTTTTGCCAATTGTCGTCAAAATTTTCAACTCTTGCATCTCAATTCCACTTCAAGGCATTTTAAACACCTTTTCAAACTTGCGCCTTGGCCTCAATTTGTCCAAAATTGGCGAGAAAGGCTAGATAACATGTTAAGCGCTCTGGTCCCTTGGTGAGGGACGGGAGCACTTTTGCAATTTCAAGCTTATCCGTCCTTTGCTAGCTTCCCAAATTATCTTCAATGGGCTAATCATGTCCTCTTCCATTCATTTCAATCACAAACTCGCCTTGTCCTTGCAAGAAATTTGCACTTTTTGGAAAATCGCTCTGGACCCTTGGAGAGGGACAGGAGCACTTTTGGAAAATTGCTCTGGTCCCTTGGAGAGGGACAGGAGCACTTTTTGCATCTTGGCGTACTTCTTTGTTCTTTTAAACATCTCAATTGCGTCTAAGGCATGAAACATCATTCGTCCTTCCCATCCAAGTCAAATTTTGCCATTAAATATCAAATAAAGAGGAGAAACTTGAAAAAGTGCCATGGTCCTTCAGTGAGGGACAGGAGCACTTTTTGTCATTTGGGTTGATTTACTCCTTTGTGGACCGCTTAAATTATATTCAATGGACAAAACATGCTTCCCTTAACCTCTTCAAATCATAAAATCACTTTAATCTTGCAAAGGCAGTGCAAATTTGAAATTCAAGCTCTGGTCCTTCAGTGAGGGACAGGAGCACTTTTTGCCTTCTAAGCCAAATTGTCTCACTTTTCACCTCGAAATTCCTTTGCTAGGGAAGATTTCATCTTACTTCACGCTACGAATAAGAGTTAATGTCCAAAAAAGGTCTAAAATTGTGCATATAAAGAAAAGTGCTCTGGTCCTTCAGTGAGGGACAGGAGCACTTTTTACCTTCTAGGCAAAAACTTCATCATTTCTTTATTTTTAATCAAGTCTAGATGTTCTATCATGTTCATTTTGCCGTCCGCCATGCCTTTGATGTCTCAATTTAACCAAACAAGGCCAGGAATGACTTAAATAAGTCCTTTCGCCCTGGTTCCTCAGTGAGGGACAAGAGCACTTCGCCTTGGTCCCTTCGAGAGGGACAGGAGCACTTTTTCCTTTAACCTTCAAAATTCACCATTTTTGTGCCTTCAAAATCTTCAAAAACACCAAGTCACGTCCAATTATCATTCCGGAAGACCCTGCACAAAACAAAATAGAAGAGTCAGTGACAAATATGCATTAAATAACATTTGCGCCCTGGTCCCTTGGAGAGGGACAGGAGCACTTTTGTCCTTTCTGGCTAAAATATTCAAAATTTAGGTCTCCAATCATTTCACAAGGCAGAGTTAGGTCATCTTCAAGGCCAGGAATCAGTTAGCAAGCTCTCGCAAAATAAGAAATTGCACTTAGAATGAAATTCGCCCTGGTCCTCCAGTGAAGGACAGGAGCACTTTCTCTGTTTCAGGCATCATCTTGCCTCCGAAATTTGATCAAAATTTACGTAGGCAAGAATACACAATTTCATCTTCAAAATGCTAACACTTAGACAAAATTAGAATTTTACCCCAAAAAACCCTGACTAGACCTAACCTAAGACCTATCTGACCTCCTGACAGACTTACCTTACTTCAATAATCAACCCTTGGAAGGACGCTTAATAACTTTCAAAATTTGACTGAACTTAGCTTGAAAAATATCCAAAAGAAACCCCTAAGGCTTAGCCCTAGCCCAGACAGACCACTCACTCACTCAAAACCCTAAAAGCAGAGAGAAGAACAGGCAAAACAAAAAAAGCGAAGAGGGGGTCCCCATTCTAATGGGGCGATGTGTGAAATGGTCACAACAGGATGTCAAACAAATTGTGTTAAATAATTTACCTTCTACATATTCAAATTTCATTTTTACTCAATTAGATGTCTTCTCAAATTTTAGAAGATGTGATTTGATCTCTCTTAGCAAAAGAAAAGAGAACATCTAAATGAGATACAATAGATAATATTTAACCTAAGAGTGTTTTATATTCAAGAAAAAATCATAGAAGATTATATAAAGACAAATGATAGATTCGTTGTTGTTATTACAAGAGAATAGATCTCATGGCCTATAACTATAGAATTCAACCAAATGATGTTTTAAAGGGAAAGATCAAAGCAAAGCAAATGTAGATAATGTAGCTATTGTTGAAACTCCATTGGATGTTGACAATGGTGAACAATTCGTTGATGAAGAATACATATATTAAGAAGTCCACACTTCAAATAAAATAAGGGATTTGGTGTAGATGAAGCTCAATATGGGTAGTTTCCTAGATAGTTTGGGAGTTTGTGAATATTGGATTTATACTCTTTATGAGGGTCATGAGACAATTTGATAGAGCACTATGGATTAGTTCAACATGTCTACCTATCCAATAATTTGGGAGTATTGAGAGGTGCATGTGAAGATTTAAAATGCAATGTATAATGGAAGTAGCCTCAAAAAGCAAGGGTGAACTTTTGACTTATAATATAGAGGAAAAGACATCATTAAGGATGCAAAGTGACATACACATGTGCAAATGGTAGTCTCAAGGATGTACCTCAACAAAGGGCCATTCAGTGAACTCAAAAGGTTTTGAAGTGCCATTTAGGCATGCACCAAGTACTAGAAGGAACACCTCAACAAAGACATTAAGATTTTATCTCATTCTCGATTACCATCCTCAAGGGCTACTTTCATGTTCTAATCCAAGTGCATCTAGAAATGATCAAAAAATGCCAATTAAGGGAGAATCTAGAGTTTCAAATAAAAATGAATGCCAAGATCAAAAGCGCACATTAGGAGTTCATGGGCACACCTCTGATGATCAAACATGCCAATGCAAGAGGATAGGTGCATGAGAAGATTTGAACATGTTTTAAAACAAAAGGAAAAAAGTCAATGTTATAGATAAGGGTGCACGCAGAAAAAGTATTGTACTTCAAGAAGGTTGTGGAAAATTTAAAACAATGTTTAGGCATGCACCAATACAAAGCATGCCTTTTCAACTTGATTTCTCTTGTCCAAATTACAGGGGCATATTCAAGAACATTAGTGCACCAATGTTAGACACAATGATAGTTTTTAGGCACATATCAAACTGGAGGTGCATGTTTCATATATGAAGTCAACTAAAGTCTAATGATGAGGCATCTGCCTACCGATAGGGATGCATCTATACTAAGGGATGTGTTTCAGAAGTTAGGATTGTTCTTGATGACAACAACTCAATGTTTAGTTGTGTCCCAAGGAATAAAGACATGCCTATACAAGGCATGGATGGTTCATAAACACGAGGAAATGTAGAGGCACACCTTAGAGAAGCAAATTTGCAGTTTAAAAGGAAGCTGCTGCATGGGTGTGCATGGGAAAGTATGGATGTGTCTATCTTAGGAATTGGCATGAGTCGTGATCACATGTTAATGTATAGGTGCATGCCTAGGGCCAAGGGTGCACCTCAATAAAGGGAGAATTTGAAACATGTTCAAACTAGTTGTTAGAGGTACACTTGGGTACAAGTGCGCACCTCAACAAAGAAAATTTTAGTTCACATCAAAGTTTGAAAACCCCATTGTCTAGAGAGGCACACCTATATATAGGAAAATTTAGATATTGAAAAATCATAGCTATTAGCTACACACTTGGCAATGAAATGGGCACCTATACAAAAGAAATCAAAACTATTATTTCAAAGTCTATTTTATAGCGTATTGGTATGTGTTGAAGCATAAGTGCACGTCTATCAAAGGAATTGAAAATGTCAAAGTAGATTTTTCAAGGTTTTTATAGCGTTAGCCATGATCAAGGGAAAAGCTACAAAATCCTCAAAGTAGATTTTTCAAGGTTTTTATAGCGTTAGCCATGATCAAGGGAAAAGCTACAAAATCCTCAAAGCCATCTAGAACCGTTTATCCAAAAGTCTATGTTTAACCCATGCTAAAAATAGTGGACACTATTTTTTGCTGTCACCATTTTCAAAAAGAACATATTCTAGGATTTGCTATTTATAGATCTCTTTCCATGTGAGCGATTTTATCATTACGTTATAGTTTGTAATAAATTAACTATGTTATCGGGCTTGCCACTTTTGGTCCACGCACCTGAATCGTGTACGCCTTGGGTATGTACCCAAGTGTTCGGGTTCGCTAGGTACGAGCCCAAGTGTATCCAAAGGTGCTGAGTGCCAAAACATAACAAAAACAGACATTGTTGACCTTTTTTTGCATCCAAAAATTCTAAAATGTCCCTAAAAGCACCCCTTCTATCCTCGGTTGTCCTCATGCATTGATCAATGATGAAGTAGCATACTATTAAACGTATTTAGTTTTATAATTCTGAATATTTCTTAAAATTTTTGCATATAATATATATATATATATATATATATATATATATATATATATATATATATATATATATATATATATATATATATATGTACATATATATGACCTACAAACCCTAAGGGCAAATTTTTTTTTACCCAAACCCACGAACTGGGTTCGTCTGAACCAATAACTTAGTAAATTATATGTATAGCTGTGATGTCCCCAATTAGAACTGAGTCGGTCCCTTTTATTTGCCAATGTTTTTAGTTAAATAAATAAATAATAAATAAAAATTATTAAATAATTTGTTCTAACGGCTCATGGCCGACCTATCTAGCATGTGGGAGGATGTTTTACTCATGGACTGACTTATGAAGGCACAAGTATTTATATAGGTTGCAAAGGAGATGAAGGCATTTCTTATTTTGGAATCCAAACACATTTATCTGCTTTTCTAAGGTGAAAACCTTAGAAAGAGACCTTGGGTAGGACGTCACCCCTGCTCAGTCTTTTGTTGTTGGCTTTGCTCAATCAGTCCACAATCCTAGTCATTCTCTATGCAAGAATGGTGCAAGATATAAAAGTGGAGCTACAAATTGTGATAGGAACTTCAAAACTAGCGCTAAATTGTTGAATGTGAATTGCATGGGAAACAATTCTGCAATCTCTTGTCTCATGCATTAGAGTTTGCAGGGCATTTACTTTAGGTAAATGAGGACAAAAAGGTTTTTACCTATGTTACTTGGGGAAGCGTCCTTGGGCTAAAATCCCCCGTACCCACTTGGGGACTGCTAGGCGACATCCCCCCACTATCCCCAAAATTGCAAAATTTGTGTGAAATGTCACGGAAACTTGGGGACAGCCATGATTCTCAAAGGGGACGTCCCCCCTTCCCCAATATAGTTGGGGATGTTTGTGATGTCCCCTAACCGTCTTGGGGACAGTCAACCATCCCCCTTTTCCCAGCACATTAAAAAAAAAAAAGAAAAAACGACTCAAATGCGCAAAAAAAACATTTTTTAATTTTATTATAGGTTTGTAAAACTGGATTTTCACTAATATGACAGGTAAACATGTCTGAATCACCTCCAAAAGCACTTAGAAATAATTAGCAGCAGCATGGTAATAAATTTCAAAAACACTTAGAACTCGGTAGTGTGTAAAAAAGTGGTTGCAAGTCTGCAATATTGGACTTTTCACTAATATGAAAGGTAAGCAGGTCTGAATCATAGCCAAAAGCACTCAGAAATGTGAATCATAGTAGCAAAAATCGTTTGGGGAAAAAATTGACAAATCAAAAGTATAAGATTTTTTGAAATAATTGGGAAAAAATCAGCAAAAAACCGGATTTAAATAAAACATAAAAAATTGTAGAAAAAGAGACAAACTATTTTTTAATAAAACTTAAGGGCATTTCCGTAGCATACAAATATAAAGAGCAAATAAAATAGAGTTTAACCCATGAATTGTAGAAAATATTTTTTTGTTGTTTATATTCATATTGCTAATTACATAGGCAAATATTCAGTTAACTTTTTAAGAGGGCAGTCACCAAATACACCAAATAGTTGTCTAAGTCTGAGATCAAATATTAGCTAAGTCTATGAAGTAATTGAGATCAAAAGTTAACAGACACATAGTAAAAGTGGAAGCCATTTCGAAGTGATCCAAGAATTTCATTGTGATCAAGGCAAGGAGTTTTGTAGGGTTAATTCAATATTTTACAAAGCTTATAAAATCATATTCTACAGTTGCAATGCTTTATATCATAGCAACAAAAATTGTTTGGGGAAAAAATTGGCAAACCAAAAGTACAAGAATTTTTTTAAAAGTGTGTAAAAAATTGGATTTTAAAAAATCGTAAAAAATTGTAGAAAAATAGACACAAAGTACTTTTTTAAAACTTAAGGCATTTCTATAACATAGAGATATATAGAGTAGATAAAATAGAGTTTAACCCATGATTTTAGAAAATAGTTTTTTGCTGTTTATATTTATATTGCTGATTACATAGGCAAATATTCATATAACTTTTTAAAAGGGCAGTCACCAAAAAGATTAGCTATCTATGAAGTAGCTAAGATAAAAATTTATCAGACGGAGATCCAACTATTGTTAGGAATTTAGTAAAAGTGGAAGCCATTTTGAAATGATTAAGACTTTCATTGTGATTGAGGCAAGGAGTTTTCTAGGGACAGTTCAATATTTGAGAAAATTTATCAAATCATATTCCACAATTGTGTTGACGTGTATTTTGTACACAATCAAACACAGAATAAAATACCCAAGGGTACCTTATCCTCTCTTGAATAAAGCCTCTCCTTTAACCAATCTGGAATGGTGGACCTTGTCTCTCTAACTTGTATTTCTTTAGGCACTAATCCCTCTTCTCGGAGAGGAGATGTCACTTCATCATCATTATTGTCTTCATGTAGCTCATTGACTTGGGGAGATTGACTTGATGAACATTGAGGTGCTTGCCTTTCTTCATGTTTATCATTCTGGACCATTGATTCCATAGATTCCTCAACTTCAAGTACCCTCTTCTCTTGTCCTTGACTTGTCCTTTTTTCATGTCGGGAAGATGTGCCAGATGAGTGATCTCGATGGGCTTCTTGCTTCTTCTTGGAGGGTTCCCTTTTCTCAGGTCTCTCTTTCCTCTTCGCGCTTCTAGGATGAGGATTGCCTTCACTTACGCATCTAGGGTGAGGATTGTCTTCACTTGTGTTCCTAGGATGAGGATTGCCTTCACTTGTGCTTGCTCCTCCTTCCCCTGGCCTTTCCTCCAAAGTAAAAGTCATCGGTGTGTTTTGTTCTCTCAACTTTTGATGTTGTATATCCACCCATCTGCGAGTACATGACAAAACCGGAGCCATCAAAGTTTTATAAGTCCACAATCTCAGGCTCGTTCCAATCTATCCTCACTGCTTTGTCTTCTCGGTCATAAGATGATTGGAGATGTCTGCCACTGTCCTGGGCTTGATCGGCCACTCTGTAAACTTTGCATTTCCTGATGAGATCTAAAGGCAATCTGGAATGCATCTTTCTTTTTACTTCTAGATCACTTGAGAGATTAATCCAAAAGTCCTCTATCTGAAATTCATGCTTGTACTTTCTATCGACTGTCTCTTCTATATATCCATAAGGATCAAAATTCTCTCTCAAGGCAAAGAATGAAAATGAATATAACGCCAACTCTTTCTCTGCATCATCCAAGGCTAAAGCATTAGGACATACCTAAACTGAATTCCCTAGTATGATAGGCACCGGAATTCCATTTCCATGCCTGTGTCTGAATGCCTTCGCATAAGCCGCCAATTGCCTAGTCACCTCGAGTAACACTATCCTGTCTGTCAGATATCTTGGCAACATATACGGAGGTGAAGGACACCCATGAACTCTAATATATGTAAACTTCTGGAATTGGATAAACCAAGCACCATACCTCTTTACAAGCTCTTGTGCATCTTGAGATATCCGATTGTGAATCCCACCTTGCAACATCCTGGTGATGTTCATCGTGAAGGTATCATTAACTAACTTGTAGTTACTTCCAGGTGGGTGATGCAAATGAACATAAGAGTCACAAACTCTGACTTCCCCTGGTCCTCTTCCGATCACTCCTCTGTGAGGTAGTCCTGCATATTCAAAACTCCTGATCAATGCATATATGATGTATGAGCTCATGTGGAATGACTTGGTAGCCTTCAGTCTTCTCAACTGCACGTCCAAGCAATGGCTAATAATTCTAGCCCAATGAATTGTTCCTTTCCCTTGAACTATCACTTGGATGAAGTAGAACATCCACTTCTCAAAATAGAAGGCTTGAGGAGCCCCTGTAACTCGATTGAGCAAAGTTACCAAATCTCTGTATTCCTCCTGGAAGTCGATCCTATGTGGTATGTTGGGAATCTTGCTCAGGCGAGGATGACTTTTGAGTAACCAATTCTTATTGATGATGCTCAAGCAAGTGTCTGGATCATCTTCGTACATGGACCTAGCTCCTTCCAAGCTTTTGTAAATCATATCTTTATGTTCTGGCAGATGGAGAGCCTCACTGATAGCCTCTTCTGAAAGGTAGGCCAAAGTGTTCCCTTCCTTGGATACGATTGATCTTGATTGTGGGTCATAATGGCGGGCACACTCGATCATCAACTCATGGCACTGGACTGCTAGAGGGAAACCGGCCGCCTTGATGATGCCACTTTCAATTATTCTCTTTGCGACAGGTGATGGTTTTCCAATATAAGGGACCTCTCGAAACTTCTTCACACTGAAGTTTCCCAAGTTGGTATCTCCAATGTTGCTCCATTTTGACACGATCTTGGTCTCCAATTCTTCATTCCTTTGATCTTCCTTCATGAGAGCTGGACGACTAGTGGATGCTCCTGCCTTTGGGGTCGCCATCCTGACACCTACACAACATCTCATAATGAGTAATATATTTTGCAATTTAAACATATAGGAAACTTCATGATAAATCTTTGAATTATCATTTCCTAAATTTAACTACGCAATTTGAAATTCAAAATTCAAAATTTCAACATTGAGACTAGGATAATCTCACCATACCTCCACTTGAGAATTAACTCTAAAAAACGATGCAAAATAAGGTAAGTTTGCTAGGCAAAAAATGTAGATCAAAACTCCCTTTAGCAAAATGCGCCTCTCTTTTAGTCCTCACGAGCATCAACTCCACCACCTTAGTCTTCAACAAAATTCGCTCCAACTTAGACCAGATTGCGCACCTTCCTTGCTTCTCCAAATCGCACTTTGAATGAATGAGTGAATGATGGATTAAAATCGCTCAACACACCTCTCTTATATAGGCGCTCACCATTTCATTATCCATAGGCCGACTTGGTAAAACAGAACCAAAAATAAACAAAAATTAATAAAAGGAGAAGGCCGACTTGCCCCAAAACATTAAAATAATACCTTAAGCGCTCCTATTTCATATTTTAATTTAATAATAATTAATTTTAAATGCCTTTATAATTAAAAATTTCGATTTTTTAAGGCTCAAAATTAATCATTAAATGCTATGCACTCTTATTAAATGTCAATTTAATTTTAAAAATATTTTGGAGTTTTAGTGAAATTGGCATTTAATGTGATTTGGAGGACATTGGCGTCTAGGCATGGTAAAAATATCAATTTGTTAATAACCTCGCTCTGGTCCCTGGGAGAGGGACAGGAGCGCCTTTTCATTTTTGGCCTTGTATTCCTTGCTTCAACGTTCAAAATCTCTTCCTGGACGTCCAAAATGGGATTTTCATTTGGAACTTTGAGTTCGATTTATTCAATCTTTGGAAGGAGTGTTCCTTAGGACATTTTCGCCCTGGTCCCTTGGTGAGGGACAGGAGCGATCTCACCCTTTGTCCTTGGTCTTTGCCTTTTAAATCGCCAATTCAAGTTTGGAGGCAAACAATGATCTTCACTCATCCCTTCAGTGCATGTTCAACTCGCTTTCTCGGGACAAAATGGGCTTTCCAAAGATTTTCACCCTAGTCCTCCAGTGGAGGACAGGAGCGATTTTTGCATTTGAACTTAAGATTGTTGATTCCTGGGGGCAATTCTTTGTTTATCATCTTTCGAAAGACATTTCTCACTTTGCACAACCTCGTCTTGGCGTGATTTTGGAGGAAAATTGTTGATTTTATGAAAATCGCCTTGGTCTTTCAATGAAGGACAGGAGCGATTTTAGTTTATTGCACCAATTCTTGACCACATCAACCTCTAACTACCCTCAAGGCATAAAACATGATTCTCCATTCCATCTTGAGTCTTGGAAACGAAAGTAGCATTCCAAAACGTTAGGCTATTAGGCATATTTGAAGATTTCGCTCTGGTCCCTTGGTGAGGGACAGGAGCACCCTAGCCCATTTTCATCGAATTTTATGGTCCTTGCAACTTCATTCTTCCTTGAAGCATTTTTAAATATCACTCCAATCTTATGTCTTGATCTGGATTCGTCCAAATTTGGGGAGGAAGGCTTGTTAATGTGTTTTTCGCCCTGGTCCCTTGGTGAGGGACAGGAGCGCCTTGGCCATTATGAGCTCACTTGTGTTTTGCTAACTTTCAAAATTATCTTCAATGGACCGATT